>NC_134038.1:63723626-64037376 GCF_965140245.1 Athene noctua
GGAAGATTTTGTATGAATGACATATCACCTGCTCCAAATTGTTCTTGAACATATGAGTACTTGCAGGCTGATAAAATAATGAAATTATTTCTTAACTAGTTAGTACAAAAAGTTATCACATTTTCCAAAGTATTGGATTTAATTTTTAACTCACTTCTGTGGTTTAACTGTGTAGATTTTACTGCAGCACTACAGAAATAATAAGAAATTAGATATTCAATAATACTTTCAGAGACATGTCTTTAGAGATTTCAGCACCTACACATGGAATGTTTTATAGTTATAAAAGCAGTGTACCTGAAGGTGATGGACTGAGTTCTTTGATCTTTCCTCCTCTTTCTGGTTGAAGGGTAAGATCAGAGTCTTCAAAAGTTCCAGTTTAGAGCCAGGGGAAAATGGAATGCATGTTGTGTTATACAGTTAAAAGAGGAAGATTTATTTTAAGATAGATTTGTTTGTGGTTAACACAGTAAGGAAAGGGTGAGAATAATAATATGGGAACTAAAAATAATGTGAAAGAGAGGATAAAAGATTAAGATATTTATATTTGGATTTTTGTACTGAGGCAAAATGTGGCAATCTTTTAAAATTGTGTGTGCTTGGTGTTTTAATTTTGTCTTACTGAACTGCTTAGTAGCATTCAGATCAGGTTTAAAATGCATGTCTTGTTTAACAGCACTCACAGTTTATTTTCCTTATCCAGAGCAGATCTCCAAAACAAGCAAGATGCTCAGCCAAGAAGACAATGCATCATGGAAATGCAAACCAGCCAGTGAACAACCACATAGTCAAAAATAGGATCATCTTTCATTCAAGCTTTATAATGTCTGATTAACAATTGCTAGGTCTAAAGTAAAATTTATTGGATTGTTTCTCCAACAAGGTAAAATAGTTTAAGTAAAAAAACCCAATGAACTTCTGAAATTAAATACTTCTCTAATTTTTCTCAGCATAAAATTTGAAGGAAAGCTTTCCAGTGAAAAAATATCCTTCCTTGTAAAACCCTGCCCTTTTTGCTGAAAAATCTTGTTGAAAAATGACAGAAAATTATAAAGAAGTCATAGAATCCTTCTGTAATTAAAAGATACAGGGTTTTTTATTCTCATTGTGATAAAAGTCAGTCACACCATGCTGTTTCTCCTAAGACAGATCACATCTTATATATGTGCTAGCACTGCAATCATGTGGTGGCTGCATTCTGTACCAAGGCAGGGCCAGACAAGTATAAGTATTCATATTTGGGAATGTTGATTTTGGCATATGTAAAATGGGTATAACTTTTTTTTTTTTTTATGAGATCCAGTTATGACACGGAAAAGTCAGAAAAATCCAGTTATTGCACAGAAAAGTCTGCAAAATCCAGTTATGCAGAAAAGGCAGCGGTAGCACTCATAAACTGCAGAACCCTTGTTTCCATTCTTCATAGGAAGAAGCTGACAAACAACAGTAACAAAGAATGAAGAATAAATCAATTTTTTTTAGGCATAAGTAGTATCCTTCTGCCTGATTAACTGCATGGGAAATAAGACCTGCTTGTCATATAAATCCAGTAAAGAAGAAGCTGTGGACAGGGTAACTACCCTAAAGAACGTTGCAACTTTGTGAATGGCAAAAGTAATTCTGTGTACTACCCCATAAAGTCAAGCTCAGATAATCAGTCAAAATGTTTCTTTCAAGAAATGGTAAAAAAAATACATAACATATTTTGGGTATTTTTAAGAAGATTTAAAAAAAATAAACCAAAGTGGAAGGATGTAGGAAAGAAATTTTTTATGCCTCCATTCATGTTCTGATTATTTTGTGATCCTGAGGTATTCAGTTACTGAATTTTTAGTCTTGAATAGAAATTAAAGGATAACAGATTATTCAACACAACAACCTCATCTGAAGATCAGACCTAGATTTTGTGTTCAGGACTGTGTGAAGCATACACAGAGACAGAAATTGCTCCTCTTACCTGTTCCAGCATCCTGCATCATGTGACCCAGCTTCATCCATGACTGAGAAGAGGATAGTCATGAGTATTTCACAATGACAGGCTGTAAGGTATATTTTAAGTTATGATCGTGAAAAAAAATATTATTTATTTTTCTTTAAGCTGCTCCATAATTTTCTAATAGTGAAATTATATACTGGGTTATACATAGAACAGATAAGCCATTTAAGTAAATACAATACTACCACCTGTGAATTCAGTAGTTGTAAAATTCTTGCATTTAAGATTTGAAGATTTTTTAAAAATTTGATTTATTATTGAATGTGTGTGTGATTTCATTTCCTTATTAGTTTTTGTCATGTTTGATTTATAGTTTCAGATTCATAATCAATACCAAGTGCCTGCCTGGAAAGCAAATCCCATCATTGTTTTCAGAATTTTTTGGAGGAAGGAAAGTCTCTCTCACACAGATACTTTGTTTAGTTTTGTCTTCCTTTTGCTAATCTGAACAACCTATTTGGACCTGGAGACAAAATTAAGATGTACTTACTAATAGTGAGGCCGGTGGCCCTCACGTGAAACATGCTTTGTGGTGATTCCCTACAAAACAGAAGAGGGACAAGAACATCTCGTAGCTCTTACCCACCCAGGCAGCTAATAGGGGCCTGTGGGGAAATAGATCTTTTATCATGTTGGCACATATAAATGCAGTTCACAGACTGATGGGAAGGCTTCAGACGTGGGCTGTCTGAGCTCGGTTCCTGAGGGCTGTGGGGATGGCTGCACCCCCCGGCTGCTGCCACCATTTCAGTGCAATAACAAAAATAATATTTTACCAAAAAGCCTCTTTACTTTGTCAGACAACTGGGAACTTGTCAGCAGAAGCAAGTCAAAGCACATGAGCTGCTATCCGGTGGCCTCATGCCATTTTCAGGCACAAGGAACTTGAACTAATATAGCTAAAAATGATAACCACATTGACTGCTGCTTGACAGCATTACTGTAACTAGACATTTCTGTATGCACAACTTTATTGTAACTGCTAGGTCAAATAAACTAACAAATTAACCTCTAAATACTCTCAGGTGATATAGGGTAGTAGTTTCCTCATTTTGCTGGAAAGGGAGAGGGACATAAAGCGACTTGTTGCATTTCGTACAAAAGACCAGTAACACAGCCAAATATATAAGCTAGAAGCCTCACTGCCTGTCTGCCAGTCTGAAATGAACACTTGAAAATTTTACATTGTGTTAATGACAACCAACATAGTGGCTTTGTATCCTTATCAGAGTGATTCCACATGAAACCATCCCACAGAAAAAACACTGCTTGCTTAATAAACAAGGAAATACTGTACTTACCTACATTTCCTCTTTCTTTATACCCTTAAAATCTTGTCAGAAGCCATACAAATTTTTCTCAAATAAATACATCAGGGGTAAGCAATGAAGTCTCCCCATCAGTGAGACTAACATAGATAATATTAGTGAAATGCTCTACAAAATATTCTAATGATCAGAGTTTAAGAATTGGAAATAATCAAGCTTTTCATTATTTCTGGCTCTAAGCAAAATCATTATTCACTCATAGTTTGCTATCCCCAAAAAGCTGCTAATAAAACTGGTGCCTTAGGACATATCAGAGCTAGCTCTAGCTGGGAAGCAACATAATCAATTTAATCCAGTACTGAAGCTGAGCTTTCAGCTGGCTTGGAATACAAGCAGATAAACCTTATAGCTGAGTAGGGCCGGGGTCATATCTATATGAAGTGCCATGTAAGTTTGTCTTTCTAGAAAATACGATATAGACATATTCTTCCTGAGGTGTATTGTCCATCCTCTTACATCTTTTCTCAGATTTCTAATTCTTCCTAAACTCTCTAATCTTCCTCCCTGCTAGTTTCTAAATTCCTCCAAGTAAATGTTACAAATGGTAGGCTATTTCTCTCTTATCACAACACAGAGTTTATTTTATCCACACTTTCTCATCTAGTATTCTTTGCTTCAGGCTGAAATTCCTGTGCCCCTCCTCCAGCCAACTGCAGCCTTTGAAACACAAGGCTGCTTGCACATGCCTGTGATGACACAGGAGTAAACTATAAGCAAAGAAAATCATATTCAGACACATTCCACAAATAAACCAGATATACAGAAGCCAAAATTACACAGCCAAGTATTTCATGGAGCATAAATCTGTGCCCACACAATAAAAGTTAAGGTTGAGTACCCTTTAAAAATGTATTCAGAATAAATCTGGAAGCTGGAGACCAGTAAGTGAATTCTTAATGTGTCATTAGAAATAAAGACTCTAAAAATTTCAAAGATATATAGTGTTATCAGGGCATTTCACATCACTAACTTAATCTATTTAGAACTATGTCTTCATACAGGTCTCCCTTTTGCCACCATCTGTGCTTGCAAAAATCTTTCATATAGGATTACAAAATACACTACTATTCTGGTAAAAGATAAGTGTCATTAATGCTAAGCACACCCAGGTAGTATGTGTGTATAAATCCTAGAAATAGGTTTTCCCCTCTCATGGATTACAGAAGTATCATGTCCAAGTGCTTATGCATACAGAATTAGAGACACCGATCATGTTTTAAAATGGTGTTTTCAAAAGTGATGCAAAATCGTATAGAGTAAGTTAAAAAAGAAAACTTAGGTCACATACTCTCTCTACGGTTTCATCTGTTGCCATATATGACACTGTCTACAATAACAAATCTTTGTGTTAATGTCTATGTCTGCTTTTTTTTTTTTTTTTAATTATAAATTATAGATACCCGTTTTTAACATAAATTTTTAATTAGCAGTTAGGCGGACATGACCATATATCCAGACTCTGCCACCAGAGCATGCGGGACCTGAATTCTATGTTCATATTAAAGTCATGTACTTTTATATTACAACCCATGATTTGAATAAAAAATTTCAATTATAGGTGTATCTTGAACAAGATTGCACTTGTGTATTTAGATGAGCTGTTATTTCTCATAGTTCAATTTCCTGTAATGATACTTAATCTAACCCAAGTACTATAAAAGTAGCTTTTCAAATGGATACCCACTAGTAATTGAAATAGCAACCATTTGGTTTACAAATGAGAATTTTGATTATCTATCACCTGCAGAATATGCATGGATAATTCAGTCCTATTCATAACTCATTCCTTGAACAACTCTCATTTGTAGTATGAGAGACCATGAGAACCATATGTCCTGCTTTTATTTAGGGTTTGATACAAAATACCTCATTTCTGGCACAATCATAACCTCTCTAGATATTAAATCCTCCTTCCTTTTCTTTCCATGTGACTTCATTTCTGCATAGGAAAAAATATTGTTCAGATCAATATTCACCAAATAGCGTTTCTGTCTTGCTCAGTTCTCATTACAAAGCTAAGCTGCTTACAGAATTTTTGTTGTTGTTAGAAACACATTTCATGATCCTAATGATGCTAACTCGTGTTCAATAATGGATATAAGAGTATCTACCTAAGGAGATCAATAGTTTCAGTAAGATTAGGACCACTGACCTATGGGTATCAAAGTAGTTTACAACATCCACTGAAGTAAGCAGACATCTCAAAGTCCACCATGTAGATAAAGAATGCAAGGCTCTGAGAGATGGGCAGACAACCACTGCCCATGTCAGAATGACAAGTCACAGCCAACAAACCAGAACTCAGGTGCCTGGAATTTCCTTTTCATGGTTTTAAGTCTTGATGTAATAAAACCAGGACCATTCTATGGAAATATGATGAGACTGTCTTGCATAAATTTCAATACACATTAAACACTGCTGTGTGGGAGAATACAACTCTATCCTTCTAAAATCATGTGTATTTCCTCATTGCAGTATATATGTGTAGAGTTGCTATATATAACTTTTACTTCAAATTCTTTTTGTTTCTAGTATTTAGCTCAGAAAATTCTTTTGGACAATGTCAGACTCAATATTTTTCTTAAAAATGTTATATTGTGTCTACCTTTGTCTTGTTTATTATGACTTTATTCTTATTAGAAACCTTCTAATTGATATGTCTGTAAAATTATATTGTAGAGATATTCACTGTAATTTTCAGATTAATACAAATTTTTAGTGTGGGCACTGGAATCTTTTGTAGCTTTGAACTACTGGTGCTAAAAACATGCATTTACTCCAAAAAGTACAAAAGCTGCTTTCCCTTACAGAAAGCTGTAGTGTATCAAGACCCAGTCTGATACATGAAATCTTTAACTTTTTTGAAAGAAGAGAATAAAGAGGTGCCATTCCATCTTGTGGAAAAATATGTATCTCACCTGCTGAAGGCAACAGCACTAATGGCATATCACCAAGGCTTGATATTTGACATGAAACAAGATACTTGACATTGACATCAACTGCAGATGATAGGCATTACAACTAATGTGAAAATAAGCTATTGTATATGCTTTCCTTTACTGGGTGGGTGCAACCACACCACTTTTCACTCTTCCTTTTAATTACTTACGTTGTAATCCTTTCATCGCACTCTTCAGATGAGAAGTTCCGTATGGTACCTTCACAGTCTCCTCTTTTCAGAGATCGGAGGAAAAGCTGTTTAAATTATGATGACACTCAAAGTCAGCAAACTGCTGTCAAAATAGAGATAAAGATATGGTATTAATGCTGTCCATGAGAGGGCTCTCAAGATGGATGGGGGTTGGAGCACTTGACCTCTAAGAAGACACTGAAGGAGCAGGGCTGGTTCAGTCTGAAGCACAGATGGTTTCAGAGACATCTAGCAGCAGCTCCTTAGTGCCTGCAGAGAGGTTGGTGAGAAGGCGGAGTCCGGGTGCTCACAGCCTTGCATGGAAGGGGAATGAGAGACAATGGATATGAATTGAAAAAAGAGAAGTTCAAGGCTGGATACAAGAGAAAACTTTCTCAGCATAAGGACAGTCCAGGAGTGGGACAGGCTTCCCAGAGAGACTGTTCAGTCTCCACCCCTGGAGGTTTTCAAGACCTGACTGAACAAAGCCCCATGTCTCAGAGGTGGCTCTATAGCGTGTGGGGGGTTGGACTGAAGACTTCTTGAGCTGTCTTCCAGCTGGAATTGTCCAATAAGTGAATGGACTGAAAAGAGAAGTTTGGAGATTGCAGAAATTACTGGAAGATATTGTCTAACTTCTTTTACGTTGGCACGCAACATAAAAATCCCTTCTGAACTTGAACTTAACGAATCTATGAAACTCAAGGGTTAGATCTACATTAGCACTCTGGTTCAGAGTATTGCAGGTTTGAACTGAATTTCATTATCTTATCCCTCTTTACAATGCATTATCTTGATTTACAAGGCAGTTATAATTTATGCAAACTCAATTCCTTTTGGAGGAGAGTGAAGACTCCATGCCAGGCATGCACCAAATGCAATCTAGAAAGTAATGGGTTCACAGAGGTCCTAATCAGAGGTCAGTGCTTCAGCTGACTTCAAACTGCATGTATGGTGAGGTCATTTGAATAAGGAAAACAGACTAAATCTAGTACAAAGTAAATCCCCAGAATAGGACACAGGATGGTGTCAGAGGCCTCAGCACCAGCTACTTTGAGCTGCTATTCTGTTTCTCTCCTCTGTCATGCTTCCTGATGTAGACATAGACACTACCAGAAGAGTTAAGCTGACTGGCATTTATATAGTTGGAATTAACTGCATCAAAAGAAAAAGAAATGAAAGAAATTCTAATCACTTAAGTGAAGGTCATAGTAAATCTCCAAATTATGCATGTAAATTTAAAACTTAAGAATTCTAGGATATTAATTAATCTGCGGTGTGGGAAAGGGAACTACAGCTCCCTATCTTTTCAAAACTGCAACACCAGCTACTGAAAGTTTTGCTTTTATTTTTTTTATGTCCTTTCTCTTCTGCATATTCTGAAACTCCTCTAATATAACTAACATTGAAAGCAAAGCAAAATAACAGTTCTCAATCTTAAGTACAGGACAAAAACATGCAGACAAACAAGGCAGCAATTATTAATTCAGTGGTACTCTGCTTAGTAGCATAATAACCATTCATTTGAAGTCCTGTGACAAAAAGAAGTGCTTAAGCCAGAATATGGGCCAAGATTTTGCCCTTACCTCCTATTCATTTCATTTTATGTACATGGAAAGTATTTCAAATAAATAGCAAAGTTTATAAGTACAGTGTAACTTATAAACACATTACAGCATGCTTAAAATTTTCTAAAGTAGCAGAAAAAGCAGCGTCCAAGTTATTTCTTATAAGCAATAAGTAGTTCTTGTAAAATCTTCCAAAGTCACACATATGTTATTATTTCAGTAGGTAAACAGGTGTCACAATCAACCCCAGATACTTTATATATCATATTAAAAAATTATATATTTCATATGCTTCTCTAACATCATCCTGTCCAGAAACCAGTAAAAACACCACTGTGGCTCAAGTAGCTTCTGTGAAAAGGATTGCTTACATCTCCCTGATAAACATGAATCTGCATCAGAAAAGAAATCCTGCCCCAACTTTAGTATTAACTCACTTTCAATGATGTCTTGAACAAGCAAAGATGATGAACAATTTTCTTGACCTTAAATTTTTCAGGTAGCGGAGGTTGGACTTGACGACAGAAAATGAATGGTTCCCACATCCATCCAGCATCTCAAGCTAACACTGTGTATAGCCCATGGATAATGAAACAATTTTTTGTCAGTACTTTATAGTATTTTATAAAAACTGATTTTTTAAAAAAAATTTGTCTAAAAGGCAGTAAGACACTAACACACAATTCAGAAACTTACAACAAGGTTACAGTT
This sequence comes from Athene noctua, assembly GCF_965140245.1. NCBI lineage: Eukaryota > Metazoa > Chordata > Aves > Strigiformes > Strigidae > Athene > Athene noctua. The sequence goes on from NC_134038.1 coordinate 63,732,360, forward strand.
CCCAGCATTTTGTGAAATCTGCACTCAGCGCATCTTTTCTAATTGTATCATTTTATAAAAACTTAACAAAAAAATCCCCAGAACAATTCTTTTAAGACTATTTTTAAACATGGCTGCAGTTTCTTCCAGTTCTCTGGGTGGATTAGAGCTGCACCTAGTCAACATAAGTAAGCTCTGTTTCAGTAAAATGTTTAATCTTTTGCATAGTCTTAAGCAAATCCACACTAGAGTCAATGAATTACTTTGCATGTTTAAAGTAAAACATGCTGATGGTGCTTTGTTGAATCAAGACCTTAACAGTTTTTAGGCATTCAGGAGAGTTATGGCAGAGGAATAAATAATATCTTGTTTCGCAATCAGAAGAGCGAAGATGGTGAGCAACCTAAAATACAGAAACACACATTAAATCATCCATATCAACTTTATTGATTTGTCATAATAATAATTGTACTGTCTTTACGCAGCTATTAGAAGATTGTTTTTTTTCTGTTCTGATGATTTAAAATTGGTTTTGATTTCTTTCATTTTCCCCTTCCATGATCCTACCATAATGTTGATGATGTATATCATCATAGTGCTGTTGTGTATTTTTGGTTAAAAGAAAGAGACAAATTAATGTGGATCATCCCCACTTTCATTAAGTACATTAGATTCAGTTTGTTAAAAAATAAGATTAATAGCAAAAATTTTCTGAACATGTTAAAATTTGTAGGTCACTGCTCTACTATCCATACATCTTTCCAAGACAGTCTGTATAACTATCAATGATTCCTACAGGCTGGTTGAAGCACAGTTACACCGTAAACTAAGTGTTTCAGCGTTCAGGACAGAGTGAGCTTCACAGTCTTAAAATTAATTATATTCATCAATAACCTCAATGTGAAATTTTTCACTCAAAAATCCTTCCCCCTTCAGTTTAGACTAAAACATTTTTCAAATCTGAAACAGCCTGGGTGATAATGTCCACTATACAGCTAAACTTATGTGGTATTTAGAGACAAAAAAAAAATATTTAAAAAAAACATTTTGATAATGTTTTAATGAAGAAAAAAAAAAAAAAAGACTTCTTACCCACTCAAATAAAATAATTTAATTTGACTTTTGTTTTACCTCATTTGAAATCACATCTAAAAATTTCTTTAACATAAACTATTTCTTCCTGATCTTTCAGTTCATATGACTGCAATGTCCTATTAACACTGGCTGTAATTACTTTCCATAACAGCTATCCTTCAAATGTATGTGCTAGATATAAGAAGGTTGATAGCTCTGAGAAGTTAATCAGCATGGAACTTAATAATTAACGTACAGATGAAGATGGTAACAATCGTGTATATAAAGACTGTCAATAATGTCATGTAATATAAACTCAGAGACAGCAATAGATATATCTTGATTAAATATTTCCTTGGTACTCTTATACTCCATAGTCTTATAGTATTCTACACTATAAGTACAGATAGATAAGCTCAAAATCCCCAAAATGCAGGTTGGGTCTTACGGAACCAGGAGAATTCATTCACTCTGAAAATAGGAAGCAAAAAGACAGCTTTTGTAGAATATTTCAGTCCTACAGTTTTGTCCAGTTTTAAAATGAATAAGCCAATGATCTAATAGGCTCTTATTCACTTTCCACTCTTTTTTTAATGGGTTTTTAATATTGGACATTGGTGAAACACCTGCCCCAGACACCTTCTTGCCATCTGCAGTTCAGTGTTGATATTGATATGAGAGTATTGTCTAGTGTTTATCACAAGTAACTATCAGTGTTTCCTTGCTCAGATCAGAGTAGGAGTTCATAACACTGCAACAGCTTATCTTCATTCACTGCTTTGTGTAGTGACTTTATAAAAAACTACATTTTTTTCCCCCAGAAAATCAAACTAGACTATGTTCATATGTGCAATTCAACATAAGCAAAGGAAAATGGTCACCTAAACCTGGGTCTCACCAAGCTCCCTTCTTCCAATTACATGGGTTCAGACCCCCTGGATCACTCATTGATTTTGCACCTGGGATGCCCTACAGTAAAAGGGACACTGACAGGGCAGTTCCCAGGCAGACCTAATAGCAATGCAGCTGATGTTTAATACTTCCAAAGAAATTCCACCATCTATAAAACTTATATATGTCCTTTGTCTACGCACATTCCCTTTTGAATCTGTTTATATTAAATTCCTAAAGATAATCTAAACTGTTAGCATAAGATATGTGATTATAACAAAAATATTTTATACAAATGAGCATCACTGTCTACACAGACTGACTATTAAAAAGGAAAGAAATTTGCCTTTTGTTTTTGTTTTGTTTCTTTTTTTCCTTGCACTTCTTTATAGCAGAAGTTCCTTCTGAATCACAGTCATTAAAATTTATTCCTTTCTTTTGTCATACTGAAATAGTATTACATTTTTTATAGAAATTATTATTATCCACAACATTCCCCATCTACTGAAAACAAAGAAAGCATTTCTTTGATGATTCAATACAATGCAGAAAGGTTTTGTACAAAATCTTTTATGCAGCATTAAAGATTTTTTTCATGTGATAATTTTTACAGAAGCTCAATATTTTGAATTCAGCTGAGGAATCACTTTGCTGTTTATTCAATAGTTTTCTATTTCCTTTAAGAAACAAAAGCTCTCTCCTGTTTTCATGATTTAATACCAATAAATTCAACTGCTACTAATCCACAAAGCCCAGTGGTGAAAACATTTACATTGTGTCCTGAAGACAACACTATACTCTCTCTCAAAAAAAGTGTATTTCATAATACCAATTTTACTCTCAGTATAAAATCAGTAGTTATTTCATCATGTTGAGATCAGATTGGAACTTCCTAATTAGATATATCTTATTAGTATCTTATTAATATCACTACATCCAAATTAATTCTAAAATCTTTCCTGAAAATATTATTTTAAAAATGAAACCCTTGTGCCTTATATTGGAAAGCACTGGCTTATCACAATTTCAGTGTAAATCATTCCCTCTGCTTATCTCACTGCTCTCTTGTGAATGTAACTCAAAGCAAGTAAGGAAGAAGAGAGTTTTCATGGTCCGAATAACACCAAGACACACATACATAAATATTTCCACTCCTGGGCTTTCAAGATATTTGAGTTTTGCAAAAGTGCAAAAAAAAAAAATATATATATATATAAAATAAATATATATATATACTATATTCTGCAGTTTTTCTGCAGCTTGACGAGGATAGAAATAGTCCAAATTAAAACACTAGTGTAACAATTTAGTCTTTCTATACTACCAGTCCCTGTAGTTTTACATTTCTGTAATAGAGGGAAAGAGGGAAGAAAGAAGGAATAAAGTTGTTAAAAACTTAAATATTTGTTCAAGTTCAGTTCTGGATAAGATGTTTTTCAAATAAATGTCTCCAGCAAAATACACATTCACCACCCCCACCCCCCTCAAATTTTTATGTATATTTTCCTTCCATAGGTTCACCATTAAATCTGTGACTGAAACGAGAAGAAGCAATGAACAGTCATTAGCCTGCTGTTCAGGGAACACATTTGAACCATATAGCAGCTCTTCTGAATTAAGAGTATTGCATTACCAGAATCACTATCATTTTCTCAAAAGCTCACATTGAGTCACAACTTTTGTCTTGAGCCTTTAGTTTATTTATTTTTGCTACAGAAAAGACTCCAGGTATACTAATGGAACATTTTATTATGCTTCCCATACTTGAAAGGGCACCCTACAAACAATGGATCTTGTATCTCAAGTTGTTTGAGAGAGGGCTGTGAAGGGGAGTTGAAGGCAGCAGGATGAGTGGAGGGAAGGCGGTGCTAATATAGCCTGTTCATGCTAATACAGACTCTTTCATAAAGCCATTCTGCTGTATGGAGCTTGCAAAGAAGCAGTTAGTACGCCAGCGTGTTGGTGGACTTATATGTACCACCTAAGGCAATGGACAATATCTCTGTCCCCCAGCAATCTACACAATATGTTGTCTGGTTTGCCACATCGAATGTAAATGAGTATACAAATACACACATGGATAACTCCATGAAGTGATTTGGCACATAGGAAGAAATGGGCTAAGCACACGTAAATGATCCTGGCAACAGAGTCTCTGGGGCAGAAGAGGAAAATTGTGAGTGTTCAAGCATATGATAGGGTGCTCTGTAGAGCTTCTTTGGCTAATAAAATCCTGTGACTGGTCTATCACAAGTCATCTCTTTAAAAACATAACTGACTCATGAACCAGGGCACCCCATGCCAAGGGATATCCTTTAAAAATTACATTGAAACTGTATAGAAAGCAACTGAGAGAAATATGAGACCTCTAATTCAACAAAAATCTGTGCTGTTAAAAAAATAAATAAAAGCTCTAGGTTCCACACACCAGTTCAGATTTGAAAGGTATGCCTAAAGGCAAAAAGAAGAAGGAATAATTTTAAAATTAAATTGTGTGATAACATTTTCATTGGAGCAGGGTCTAAACAACTGAATCAGACCCATCCCCTAAACATTATTCATTATCCAACAGTGCAAAATCAGAAGACAACAGAAAAATAACAGAGACAGAGGAAGTCAGGAAGGAAGAACTTTATTTGCGTTATATTATTAATCATTAGTGACACTGAAAGAAAAGTTCTGGGTGGAACAAATCCTTAAGACATACAGGACCATATATTAACTGCACGGTGCCAAGTACCCAAGCTCATATGCCTGCATTCATAAACATTTATTCATCTAAGGCTTCCCATATTAAATGTTAGAGCTGTTTCTAAGAGGTTATTTTGCTGTTTTATTGTTTATAAAATTCATGCCTGTCATTCAAATCTACTCTATTAAGCTCTACTGTATGTAAATTGTTGTTGTTTCTCTGTATATTTTGTTCAGGGAAATTCCACTGTAATACACTAAAATCTAAGACTTTCAGACGTTCACTTTCTTCTGAGACCCTAAAATTTCACATTTTATATATGATAAAGACTTTCATTTTTCTTATTAAACCTTGCCTAATTTACTGTATGCTCAGATGACCCAAACAGACTTTTTACAATATGTAGCCATTCTCTTCTCTTCTCTTCTCTTCTCTTCTCTTCTCTTCTCTTCTCTTCTCTTCTCTTCTCTTCTCTTCTCTTCTCTTCTCTTCTCTTCTCTTCTCTTCTCTTCTCTTCTCTTCTCTTCTCTTCTCTTCTCTTCTCCTCTCCTCTCCTCTCCTCTCCTCTCCTCTCCTCTCCTCTCCTCTCCTCTCCTCTCCTCTCCTCTCCTCTCCTCTCTCCTCTCCTCTCCAACATGCCTTATTTCATAGGTTACATCTGGAGGCAGATGGCATTTGAAACTGAAATGAGCAAAACTGGTCTGTTGAGCTCAAAAATATGAGAAATTGATGTACAGTTTGAACCTGTAAGTATATATGTGATAAGCTCATATAAGATGGTCTAGACCAATAAATCATATTTAAGAACCAAAATCTGCTTGCTTTCAACAAATGATTACATAGAAACTGTTCCTTTATACATGTGAAATCCTTAAAATGTCTTAAGAGATCTAACATGTTTCAATCCCTTTTAAAACAAATATTAAGTTCTTATTCCTTACATTTATGCCGGTTTTGGATAGGGTAGAGTTAATTTCTTTATAGTAGCTAGCGTTGGGCTATGTTTTGGATTTGTGCTGAAAACAGTGTTGATAACACAGGGGTGTTTTTGTTCCTGCTGAGCAGTGCTTACACAGAGTCAAGGCCTTTTCTGCTTCTCACCCCACCCCACCAGTGAGTAGGCTGGGGGTGCCCAAGAAGTTGGGAGGGGACACAGCCGGGACAGCTGACCCCAACTGACCAAAGGGGTATCCCTGACCATATGACGTTATGGTCAGCATATAAAGCTGTGGAAAGAAGAAGGGGGGGGTGTGGACATTTAGAGTATGGCGTTTGTCTTCCCAAGTCACTGTTACACATGATGGAACCGTGCTTTCCTGGAGATGGCTGAGCACCTGCTTGCTGATGGGCAGTGGTGAATTAATTCCTTGTTTTGCTTTGCGTGTGTGCTCAGCTTTTGCTTTATCTTTTAAAGTGTCTTTATGTCAGCTCATGAATTTTCTCACTTTTACTCTTCCAATTCTCTCCCCCATCCCACTGGGGAGAGTGAGCAAGCAGCTGTGTGGGGCTTAGTTGCTGGTTGGGTTTAAACCACGACAACAGTGACCACAGTTCTTTGCAGGCACCTTTTTTTATTTTCTTGGATTTGATCTTTGCATTCTACCCTTAAAAAATTGTTTAAAGTCTCAAATTAATTATTTTAATCTCAGACTCTGTCCTTCATTAATCTTTATCTGTCAGCTGCCTTCAGTCGGATATGCTCCTGGATTTTGGTTACAACGCTGTTCTCTGATGGTTGCCTTCTCCTCAGGTCAACATTTCTTTTAATGAATACTTCTTATTTCTCTATCCAGCTTTCTCAGAAGACCTCCTATGATTTTTCTCTATGCTCAGAAAAAACATACTGAAGAGAGGCATACCTATGGAGAGAAAGGATGGAGAGTGTCTCAGCTAATGAGGTTAAATACTCTCTGATCATGATCTAGATACATGAAGAAGAGCGTAAACTGATTTTTATGAGGTGCCAGCCTCTTTAAAAGATGCAAAAGATGGAAAAAATATAGTACACATAGTCACTTTACAGTGTTCAACCATGAAAGGCATTTTAGCAATTAATAACAAGATTTTATGTACCACCTATTATACACACCTCTCCATCCTCTAATACACTTGAAACTTAAATTAGTCTAGCACTATTAGGCCTCGTGCTCCTCAGTTTAATTAGATGATGACTACATATCTCTTATTTCCAATGACATTTCTTTAACCATTTTCATTTAGATTAGAGTTTCTACTCATTTTTAAACACTCCGGAGAAAACAGCAAAGTTTTACCATCACAGGTATTTGAACAAGCAGCATACTAGATTAGCCTATGGGTGGTATGTTTTTAACAAAGCGTATTGCCATGTCTTCGAAGAAAAAATAGTTGCTGTCAAAACCTGCTTCATAAATTACCAAAATGAATAAGGTAAAGAAACCCCAGTGCATAAAGAATTACACTTTCTTTCTGCTACCTTGCAGTATTTTCTTATCCTTAAGGAGAAGAGGATTATATCAGGGAACAGTTACAAACATAACTTTACTATGTCAGTGATGAAGTGGCATGATAGAATTTTACTTTCTTATTATAAACAATGGTGATCCTGGAGTCCTTGGATGCTATTGTGGTTTGAACTCAGCTGGTAGACAATCACCGTGCAGCCAGTCACTTACTTTTTCCCCTCTCCCCAGTAAAGTAGTGGAGAGACAAAAAAAACCCAAGAATTGCTAGGCTGAATAAAAAAAAATAATTAGTGATGGTAACAAAACAACACTAACAATAGGAAGTACAAACACTGTACTGTACTTCCTGTTGTTACTGTGCTGTTGCTGAGTACTCTGTGACCAGTACTCAGCCCACCCCTAGTAGCGATCCCAACACAGAAAAGATTCCGCCGTGCCAACCAGAAGCAGAAATGAGAGAACACCTGCTTCCTTCATATGTGAGCATGACGTCACATTATATGGAACACTCCAATAACCAGTCTGGGCCCAGCCCTCTAGCTGTGCTCCCTCCCAGCCCAAGGAAAGTTAACTCTATCCTGGTTGAAACTAGGACAGATGCATAAAACCATATAATTTTTTTCAATTAAGAAATACCAGAAAGACAACTGAAAATTACAACATGTGATCTGATCGCAATACATTAAATGTTCAAGAAAACACTGGGTATGGGGAAATTCTTCATTTACCTAGGGCACAAACATTCATGGACTTTCTGGATGACACAGGATGAGCCATTCACTGGGTGGCAGAGCTTAAGTGCTAGCTATGCTAGGATGAAAGCTGAGCTTTATGTAGCTCTCTGACCACCTCCTCCCACTCAAACACACACACAAAAATAATGCAAGGTAAATATTGAACTATTTTATTAAAATCAGTAATGCCCTTTTACTGTAATAAGAATATAAGTGAAATCAGTATTAGAACCACATTATCTAAAATTATTAATATATTCTTTGTTTTATTCCTTCCTTTCTTCTTTTTCCCTGACTTTAAAACTCCAGTTGTGCCCTGAAATTTGTTCTGTATATTTATACCGTTAATAAAAACGTATCTACTTCTGATGAAGAATTATGTGTGTGGAAGCAGGACAATATTTATCTCTTAGCATCTAAGTAACAGAAATTATACAAAGTCTTTTGCCTGATTCATACAAAATGACCTACTGAAGTCAATAGAATAGGCTGTGCAAGGAGTTAAAGAAGATCTTATTGACAACATGGTTCATCAGAACAGAAAATTGAGAAACAGGACATGGTCCCTCAAATTGAGGGGAAAATATTAAATTCATCCAACATACAGAAGATTATGATGGACAAAAAATACATTACCTGAAGTTAATGGCAATGGTCACATAAAGTTGTAATAATCTACCTTTGCCATGAATTGTGTGGTAGGACTTTTATAGTCACTTGTATCTTTTTACAGCACAAAATAATTGTACTTTCCTTTTGTCCTAATGAGTTATCATTAATGTTCTCATACAAAAATCCCCACCTACACTGGCCAAAGGATCTGTTTGATTCAGGGATGTATGATTCCCTTGTGGCAGATTAGTGGTTTGGACTCCCCTCTAGCTGGTTAGTATGAATGCATAAAGCTAAATAACAGTCATACAAGATTCGTAGTTCGTGACTCACTCTTACTTTATTTAGATATGTATAACTACATTAATATCCAAATACCACGCAAGCTTTAATATAATTATTTTCACAACAGTCCTAAAACAGAAAAGTGTTCTTTTCCTCTATTTTGCTCCTGGGAACTAAAGAAACGGAATGGTAAAAACTAGATCCACAAAGGGTCTCTATCACCAGCCAAAATTCGCAGCCTTAATGCCCCCCATAGAAACAATTAGAGGCTTCACAGGTGCCAGTGAGCTGACAGGGAACTACCTATGCTAACTAAGAGAGAAATGTCTGTAAGTGTTTGATCTGTGCTTGAGCATCCCACTCATACTTCGCCCTGCCTGCCACATGAACCAGGCAACAGAGCACTCACCTTGGGGATGATTGTGCTGAGTGCCCCCTTCCTGCTTTATGGGAAACAGCATTTGATCTCAGCTTTTTTATATCCCAGAAGAGTACCACAGCAACAAAATACCAAGCATTTTTGTGGAGGGAATTCCCACTGAACTTGATTCACATGTATAAGTAAGTGATCTTTATTGCCTAAATGAATCTCTTAAATATAAAGCTCTGCAATAATTTTTGAGGATTTTAGTCTATGGACCCCAGTGAAGAATAATAATAATAATAATAATAACAATTATTATTATTATTATTATTATTATTATTATTATTATTATTATTATTATTTATAAAGTAAAACAGTTTCAGTCAGACAGGCTGAGAAAGACTCATTCAATCTCCAATATCTTAAGAGTTTGGGACCAAGTCAGAATAGAAAATTACTAAATTAGGTCAATGGAGAGCCCTTTTAACAGCTGGTTATTGACTCTCAAAGCTACTGAGAGGCCAGATGTGATGATACAAGATACCTCTTAGATTGACTTCTCTAGGTAAGATCTAGCTTTGGGAAAATGCCTTAATTTCAGTGTAAGGTAGGGTTTTAAAGAAGCTCAGTGGCAGCAGGTTATTTAGCCACTCAAACATCTCGAAATTTAATCCAGTGAAAACATGGAGTACTTTTCTCCATAGTACAGTGCTCTGTGACAGAAAAGAGCACCACCTCTCCTTCAGGGCAATTCAGCTAAGGCAGAGGAGTGAACAAGTATGCCTTTTCTCTAAGATTCCAGCCAGTTTGTCAGAAATTAGCTCGAATATCTTTGCATAACATCCACATGCACTTTTTCTCCTATATTTATCCTCTGGAAAAGACAGAGAGCCATACCCAACAGCCAACCTACCACTGAACCATTTCACTGAAAATCTCAAGAACCATGCACGCCGAAAGAGAATATGAAGAAGCCATAGTTTATTATGAGGCACTAGAAGTGACAATGAAGCACAGTGATTTGTTATGTTGAATTCCTCCCCACTTCTTATTCTTCATATCACTGATTATTTTAGGTCATTTTATACAAAACCTGTTTAAAAATATCTTTTGTATTCTAACCAACAGATATACATATAATTTGTGTTTAATTAGAAATAGTGAATATAAAAATGAAATATTGCTAGTTAAACTTATCCCCATTAAATCCTTCTTTGATATCACACAGACCAGCAAACACCTTTTTCTCTTTTAACCAAAACTGCAGGTGGCACTAGTAACTTTTTTGTCCTGAGATGCTCAGTGCCAATGATTCAGTCTGCATAATTTTAGTTGGAAAGGAGGATGTACACTTTAAGAAGTCTGCACCACAAAAAGATTCCAAATTAGGTGACTCTTCCAAACCAGGTAGCCAGCTGAAACAAAGTGGTCAATTCAACCTCTGAGACAGCAGGCAGCAATGGAAGTGTCCCTTTCTTCTGTAACCAAGCAGACGCTGAACAGTTTTTTGTACATAGATTTCCTACCAAGCTTATAACTGTGCATTGTCATCTGCCAATGTATGTTCACACTTTTGGAAATGAATGCACATAAACAAAGGTTCAAAAATTTAAACATGCTGTTAAAGCAAATATTTCTGTTTGACACTCAACCTGAAAAACATTGTTTCACTTGACTAACATGATTACTGAAACACTTCATCTTTTTTTCTCACGGTTTCCTCAGTGGAAACATCTAATTGAAATTCAAAGTGTTCATTGATAAAAAGACACTAATCAAGGAATTTAATTATTATATCATGCAGAATAAAGAAATCCCCTCACCACTTTAAATCCTTGCTGTGATTCACTAGCAGAAATGGAGTTAAGAAACAGCTGTTTAGTCTTAGCAAGCAAGAATGAAAATGCATGCACATGATTACTGAATTTATTAAGGCTTATTAAAAGCTTCTCCTACTGGGCCCAAACATAGAGACAATTTTAACTAAATTCACTAGACAATATACAAAAATCAAACATTTCTTCATTTTGAATTTTAGCTGAAGGGGCCTGTCTAAGTCACCACAAATATGAAGAAGTAGGTATACAAATCTTTTGCCTTGGTCCTCTCTGTAGGTGTATCATTCAAATTCATACAAATCCTCAGAAAAGGAGTACTTGAAGGAAGATTAGAGGCAAATTTTTCTTTAAATTTTATGGAAAATATTTTTATTTTAGCACTCCAAATGCATTTTTTTTTAAGAAAGGAAAATTAAATATTTTTAACTATAGGATACTCCAAAATGATGCTGTTTTCTGAATGAAATTTCTGAACTCATCTGTTTTTATCTTGACAAAGCAAAAAGTATCAGTTGCAAGAGCAGCCTGAAGAATTTATGATTTATTGTGGTACTTTGAATGGGCAGCTTATTTACTGGTCTGAAAAAGAAAGGGCTTCTATTTGAAACAGAATTAGAAAGCAGAGCAGTACACAAAGCACTCATTACATTTTTAGATCCCTGATTCAAAATATACCGTGCTTATTCCCCTCCCATGAGTGAAGACCAATCTAGAACACAGCAGGCACATCCTTTTGAGTAAATTTGCCAGTGCCAGCCACATGTCAGAGATGATTAGTGAGGCAGAGACACCAGCCACCTCCTCTGACATCAGAGGTCAGATAAAGGAGAGTGCGGCAAAAGCTGAAAAGCATCAACCCTCTGATGATGATGTGGTTGATCTGGCATACCTGCTATTCCCGTCACTTCTCAGCACTTCATTTATTGGCATTACCTGCTGCGAGAAGAGTCTCTCTAAAACTGGCAGCTTGATTTCAGTCTGAGGAAAATAATCATAATATGGTAGGAGAGATTCAGACTGCCAACTCCTGCCTTTCAAGTAGTCAATTGCACACACTGCAAAAAGGCAGATAATATTCAGCTCACACCTTCCTCAGATGGAGCAAACACTCCAGATTGCCATAAACTGGGCAGGTTCAGCCTGGTGCATTAAAAGCACACGGGTTTTGACCTTCTTTGTGAGAAACGGTCTGCAAAACAGACAAAAAAAACAGCTATCATCCTTGGAGGCTAAGAGGAATTCCAGAGAAAAGTTATGGTAGGGCTGCTGGGCTACCAAATACCTTTGTCAACCAGTGAGGCTATCTGATTTTAGGCTACGAGAAAGCTTCTTCTCCACTAAGCTGTTCTCTTACTCGGAAGACCATCCTTTAGACATGTGTTGTATAAGTAATGCACACATCATTTATAATATTCTAGTCCTTTTTCCTGGATATTTTTATGTCCTTTTCAATTAAGAATCAATGATATTGATTCTTGGGTATCTCAGAGTGGTGTTTTATCAATCATTGTGGCATATCGGAGACATTTGTCATAAGGATATGATAACCTGATGTAGACTCCTGCATCTAATTCTCTTCAAAAGGTTTGAATGCATTGGGCCAAGTGTCATTCTTGTGTACAAATCTGAACAGGCTTTTTTGCAGCTCTGCAGGCTCAGAAACCAGTGACACTAAATAGATATTCTAAAGGGCAGAATTAGAGTTTTTCAGACATTTTTAAACTTAGCAATGATTATGGAGGTGAGAAAGAGAAGTCATTCCTTCTTGGGTATTTGCATTAGGGAGGTAATATGGTCACAGTTTTGTGAAATGTCCTTTTCTTCTTATTTTTGAAAACTAAAATTCAAGCGATACCAAAAATGAAGGCACCTGAAGCCTCCCTTTGCTTTTCATATTCTTCAAAACTCACAGCATAAATAGATCTTATTTGTAAACAGAACTCTAAGCAGAGATCATCGCTGAAGAGATTGTTGAAATTCCTCATCATTAACACATCTTTTTTTTTAACTCCTTATGCATACCAGTTAGCTTCCAGCAGCAGTATAAAACCATTTAATCAACATGTTTATAAAGAAATTGATTATTTCAACATTATTTTGAATTTAGGGGAGAGTGAGATGGAAGGAGTTGGCTGGATATTGCATATCTATTTTTAATTAACTCACTGCAGTGTTATTTAAACCGAGTAAGCCTTTCTTGCTTTGTATTGTTGAGCTCACAGAAACAAGAAGTGCTTTGTGCTCTTTGCTGCCTCTGCAGATTTAGTCCATTAGCAAGCACTATTTCTTCAGATTGTGCCAACCTCACTGGTGCTGTTGGTCAAGAATCCCTTTTCACCATATGTCTGTGATGCTCTTTATGAAGGCAAATGTTTTCATATAAACTCCATTCAGATTAAAGAAAAAAAAGGTTACAAAATAGTATCTTCCAAAGGGATAATGTGGGGTTTTTGTATGTCTCTGGGTGAACAAAGAATCTGTAAAGTTCTAGCTTTCAGCTTCTAAGATGCAGTAAGTCCTTACAGTCAGTCTACACTGTAGTAAGCAAAAGCAGGATGCATAAGTCAATTTTATTTAAAATGTTCATCATATTTCAAAATAACTTGTTTTGCAGACCATAGATACATGCCCTGGATTTTATTCTCCTGAATGAACTTTCCTTTCACAGATCACCTCCAGAATCGTCTCAAAATACTATGCTCATGATTACCTGTTCATTAATTCTCTTATCACTTCCTTTCTCCATTCTGTCTTTCATCAGTCTCAAAAGTCCCTGAGGATCCACAGAACACACGAAACCAAATATCCAGCATTAGGAACATTGATAGAACTTCAACAGTGTATTTCAAACACATAATTGCACTTCTACTTTAAGGTACACTAAAAATTCAGCTCTGTTTTTCCGCATACATAACTGGCTCGAGTTCCCTAAATCTGCTGCTGAGACACAGAAGGCTTTCTTTGAAATGTAAAAGTGAAATACTGTCATAGGAATTAAAATTATGTTGATTGCACATGCTCAGCAAGAGTTCTCATAAGAATTCAGTAAAATTGCTTACATTTTGTTATATATAAGAGAGAAGATAACATGTAAGATTGCCACAAAATATTTAATAGGTGACTTTTTAAGGAAATATGATTATACTCTTAAAATATATTATAACAGCGGGTATAATGATGGGTATCTATAATGATAAGTACCTTACCATGAAACCCCTAATTATCTCTCTCTATTTAGGTAATATTTTAAAATCATTTAATTTAGCTGCCTTTTTTTATGATTAAATTAATTTCAAACAAGATGGTACTGACATGATAAAAATAAGAGCACACACCCAGAGAATAAACATGAGCTATCCTGGGTTTATTACAACATGGAACCTGGAGGTTGTTAACTTGGAGGAAATGGTTATTGTTAGGTTGCAGCACTGCCATTTTACACTTTTCACTGTGATCTATAGTAGATGCTATTAACCAGGTGGGAACGGTCTTTATGCACTTTTTTTTCAGCATGTATGAATGTGCAGTTGTATGCATGCTCTATATATTTGTAATACACCTGCGGACAAAGACTAATAAATGAAAATGAAAAAAGGGTTTAAAAGCAAGCAAAGTTAGGAAACAATCAAAGGCCTTGTAAGTATACAAAATTCTTAAAAAAATAGAAAGGGTTTTGAAGTCCAGGGGGTTTGTTTATTTGTTTTAGAAATGTCTGTAAGAATATATTCTTCCTTTAATCTTATCCTCTGACATAGATGAAGAATTTTGAAACAGTGAAAATAATAGGGAAAGGAATAACCAGGAGCAGATGAAGGAACTTCGTTTGGAAAATCCTTATCCAAATGTTAAAGACAGCAAGGTTCCGTGCAATGAAGAAGGAATTTCATGATTCTTAGCAGATATTTAACTAGATTTTGTATCCAACACAAACAATACCAAGAAGAATCTGATTTTCCTTTGTAAAAGCAAGTCTAAATAACCTGAAATAATTTTCCCTATGTAATATTTTCTTCTAGTGTACGACAACTGGGCCTTGTAATAACCACATAGAACTATTTGTTGTCTGTCTTCATCTACAACATCTCAGGTTGTCCAGAGAAGTTGTGGCTGCCCCCTCCCTGGAAGTTTTCAAGGTCAGGCTGGATGGGGCTTTGAGCAACATGGTCTAGTTGAAGGTGTTCCTGCCCATGGCAGGGGGGTTGAACTTGATGATTTTTAAAGGTCCCTTCCAACCCAAACCATTCTACGTCTATGAGTCCATTAAGGTTTATCTGTGCCTCCATTTAGTTATTTGTGAAAAGATGTTTTACACTCAAAGAGTTCCTACACAACATAAATTATAAGCTTCCTGTTCAGTATTGTCATCTCATAGCAACATCCTAATTCACAACAGGGGATTCTTAGCCATTATTACAATTTCTGTAAATAACCATGATATCTGCAGTTGGTAAAAGCTCTATAATTGTTCATACAATGAAATGCCAATTGCAGCAGCATGAAACTCAGTTTTGCTATTTATGCATAATAGAACTGAATTTTGACTCTGGTTTTATAAACTTGAATATTTCATCCTGAATTAATGGCCCACTAGTATTTTACAATATCACTCCTTTTCCATGTCCAATTCCAAATTTAATGTTGAACAAAGATTATCACTCAGAAATCTATTTATTCCTTCCTGTGACCAGTAAGGACTTAAAATGTACAGAAAAATTGATTTTGTGTGCTGATTTCTTCTCCCTGCTGTCACCTTCATATAATTTTATAATTATGGCAGTTCCTCAACAAACCCTTATCACTCCCTGTTACTGCCTACACAGATACTGTGAATGGCTATTTTTACAGTGATTCGTACTTGGAGATTTGTCTACAATGAACAACTTTGGCTGTCTGCTAGTAACTGGAGGTATTTTCCATGAAGCTACCCATTCCTGAGTCCATGACACATGCCAGCTTGAGAAGGTTTATAGTGGATATTTCAGTCTAACTACTTTTATTTCTATTTCTGAAGTGTCTATTTCCTAATTCCTGAGCATTTCTTGCAAGATAAAACAAACAAACAATAAGAACAAAATAAACAGATCTACTTTAACAAATTATGTAAGTCTACATGAACATTCAAGATAAGATTCTCAATTTTGGCCAGTATGTCACCTTTATATACAACTTTAGCTTTATCTGTGAGGTGTTTTTGACAAAACTGAAACACTTCTTCACATTTACTGCCATGAAATAAATTTCTTTTTAGTGGATATATGAGGGGCTGAAGCAAAACTACATCCAGCTTTGAGAAAAGTTTCCAGAGAATACAACTTACTTTTGAGAAAACTTGAAATAACAAGTGTCAGATAATCAATGCTACACTGGAAGGAGATTCATCAGGGAGATAACATGGCCTAACAAACTGAAGGCTTTATAAATCAATGAGAGACTCCTGTAGTAGACCTGGTAGCACAAGGGGAATTAACAGTTCACCAAATAATGATGTAAAAGACCCTGAGTGGGACACACTGAACCAGCAGTCGACTACAATGGCTGGACCAGGTCAGCCCAACAGCATTTCCCTGGAGGATAAGGAAATGCCAAGTTCAAAGAGGAAATGCTATGCCTAAAGCTCAATGGCTTCACACAGAAACAGTAAACATAGACCCAGAAGCTTCTGTCTCCCCCAGCAAGCGGAAAGATAAAGATGTATATCACCATCTGGATTATGCATTATCCAGTTAAATGGGGAAAAGGAGCATCCTCATTGTGGTGGGTTGACCCTGTCTGGACACCAGATGCCCATCAAAGCCACACAATCACTCCCTCTCCTCAACTGGACAGGGGGACAAATACATGACTAAAGCCTCATGGGTCGAGATAAGAACAGGGAAATCACTTGCCAATTACTATCACGAGCAAAACAGATGTGACTTGAGGAAATTAATCTAATTTATTCACAATCAAATAAGGGTAGGATAATAAGAAATAAAAACCAAATCTCAAAACACCTTCCCCTCACACCTCCTTTCTTCTGGGACTTAATTTACTCAAAATTTCTCTTCCTCCCCTGAGCAGAGCAGGGGGATGGGGAATGGGGGTTGTGGTCAGTTAGTCACACATTGTTTCTGCTGCTTATTCCTCCCTGCTGTCTTCCCCTGCTCCAGTATGGGATATCTCCCATGGGAAATGGTCCTCCATTAACTTCTCCAATGTGAGTCCTTCCCATGGGATACAGTTCTCCACAAACTACTCCAACGTGGGTCCCTGCCACAGGATGCAGTACCTCAGGAACAGGCTGCTCCAGTATGAGTCCCCCCGTGGGGTCACAAGTCCTGCCAGCAAGCCTGCTCCAGCGTGGGCTCCTCTCCCCGTGGGTCCACAGGTCCTGTCAGGAGCTTGATCCAGCACTGGCTTCCCATGGGGTCACAGCCTCCTTCAGGCACCACTCCAGCGTGGGGTTCTCCATGTGCTGCAGGTGGATTCTGCTCCACCGTTCACCTCCATGGGCTGCAGGGGCACAGCCTGTCCCACCATGGTCTTCATTACAGGGGAATCTCTGGTCTGGCACCTAGAGAGACTCCTCCCCCTCCTTCTTCACTGACCTCGGTGTCTGCAGAGTTGTTTCTCTCACATATTCTCACTCCTTTCTCTGGCTGCTGTTACTGTTACACAGTTCTTTTTTTTCCTCTTCCTAAATATGTTATCCCAGAGATGCTATGACTGTCATTGATGGGCTCGGCCTTGAGCAGCGGCAGGTCCATCTTGGAGCTAGCTCTATTGGCTCTGTCTGACATGGGGGAAGATACTGGTATCTTCTCAGAGAAGCCACCCCTGTACCCCTCCTTCTACCAAAATCTTGCCATGAAAACCTAATACACTCATCTAGCTTTTCACTCCATCCAAATACAAAAAATAGGAAATAAACTGGGAAGGGGGAAGAGGAAGAACTTTGCTGCTGTTCTTGCTGTCATGCAGTAGGAAACACAGTCAAGCTGACATCTAAATCTAAGCTACTCTGAATTAGTTTTTCCTTCCTCATAATGAAATTCTATTATAAAAATAAGGAAATCGTTTATTTTAAAGTATTCATTATTTTCACATAGCTCTGCTTAAGACAAAAAGAGCAATATTTGCTTGACAAAGGATAAAGCTCTATGTATCTCTTCTTTGTAGAAAATAAATACTGTACTGCTCTGCTAAGACTTTATGCTCCATCCCAGATAATTATCTAACTGTTGCTCAGTTCAGAAAGTAACAAAGAGCACCCATTCCGATTCTATATCACCATACAGGACATAAAATAATTTCCCATTACCTGATAATAAATTTAAGATCCTTCTCATGCAAGCTATTGTCTCCTGTACAAGATTTCTTCAAGACAAACCTTTAGAAAAATTATCTAAAATGTACTACTTATGATTCTACAGATAGAGAAAAACATATGCAAAGAGGGGGAGGAAGGGGGAGAAGGGAAAAAAAAAGTTTTACTCACACGTACTTTTAAATTAAAAAGGTGCAACAGAGAAGGGCATGGAAAGAGAAAACAAAGAAAACAAACCTGAGAAAACTGACTCTATACCCTCCTCCAACATTGCCTTCTGTGTAATTCTGTTCCACAGCTTCTCCATACCTCCAATTCCCAAATGCAATAACATAACAATTCTTGCAGCATGTTGCTCAGAAACAGAGGAAAAAGTAGGCATACAAATAAACCAGATAGGCAGATTTGCACAGATGGGTAGAGATTTAACCTGAGTGAGTTTAATAAAGTGTTACATTTACAGGTGTTTGCAAATAAAATTAGGCTAAATTATATCAGAACCTGTAGGAATGAGAAGTGGTCTGTCATTAATAACTGTACTTTTAACATGTGCAAGAGAGCTTGAACTCTTAGAGATTATGAGGTGGAGACAATACATGAAATATTCAAATCCATCTCCAAATGCCTTCAGGTGAGATGGAAGGATGAAGAGGAAAATCTCCATCATTTTTTAAATCATAGTTGTAGCTTTATTGTAACATTAATCTTTAATAAGGCCTTAAAAGACCATTGAGAATATGGAAATATCTATTTTGTATTCCTTCAGGAGACAGAATTTCGTTTAACACTATAATGACTCATGATGAATCTTTCTTCTTCTCCCATTACTATAATTTCTTCAGAGGATTATAATGTACCTGTTGGCCTTTTCCTATGCAATAAAGCTTTTCTGGGGAAAGCTGTAGTTATAGTGGATTGGTAATACTAAAATAAGCTCTGTTATTTAACCTCTTTGGCCTCATTAAACTCTTTAAAGTATCTGTATTGATCTCTTAGTAAGTTAAAGACTGCGATATTCTCTGGAATCTGTTCCCTGGTGCAGACTCCTAGCTGTTTCTCAGAATCATTTTCCCCCTCACTCTCCCTTGACCTTGGAGGTCCCTTTTTCATAAGATTCAATTGGGAAAAACTATGAGACATTTCTTCAGCCAATAATCTGTATTGGCACATGATGACAGATGTAGTTCAATCCTCAAGCAAAAGAAGGATTCAAAACTTCCATCTTCAGAGCCTGCAACTTTGTCACTATAAAATAAATTATATTAAATATTTATAGGAAAGTAAATATTTTATGAAAAGAGAGAAGGAATGATAATGGGTGTTTTATATAAATTTTCTTTAACCTACAAGTGACATTCTATTATCAAGGATTATTTTTAAGCTATGGGAAAATGACTTCTTCCCATACTTAAAAAGATGAAAAGGAACTAAATCTACATATAGGACAATATTGACTTCAACAATTAAAAATTCCAGTGCAAATGGAGTCACTAGTCTCATCTTGCATATTAAGGTACCCTAAGAATATTGCATAATAATATGTCTTAATATGCACCAACTTTTGAACAACTGTTTTTATTACTGATTATACTTTTTTATCCTGTTTATGAATTTTCTAAGAATTCAGTTTAAATGAAAGGAAAAAATCCTACACAAATAATGTGTCCAGTCAAATAAATATATAGGTGCTCTCTCAGCAAAATGCATGTTTTCACAGTATTGGCTTTAAATGTATGCTTTTATTTTTACATAAATTAAACTTGGGTTTACTACATCATAAAAGCATCTGATACATATTTTTGGAGTACTAATTAAATTCATGGATTTCTTTTATTGAGTCTAGGTCTACAGAGAAATTACATAACAGATTCAAAAATAATCAAGAATAGTATAATTATAAATGAAGTTCTGCAGGGATAGCTTCTGGGTTATTTGGTGCATACAGTGTGCAAAGACCACCTGGCAGGAACCTAAGTGCATATTTTAAATATCTAACAGAATTAGTGGCACTATGTTCCTCTGTGTCTTCTTTAATTTCCATGTTTAGACATAAATTGTCGGTAGGAGCCTCTGTGTTCACTAAAATGAAGTTTACCATACTGCAAAATGAACATATTCACTACTTCTGTGTTAATACTTTGCTTAAATATCTCATAGACATCATGAGGAGCTGTTCTCAGATGAAAGAAATTCTGCTCACCTCAGTGGTATTATGAAGATTGCTACAGCCTAAAAGGGTTAAAAGCCAGTGGTTCTAAAGAGCAACCTCACAAGTACAGACTCATGAACATTAATGTTTTCAGAATTATCTTCATCACAGCTGAATTTCTTCCATTTAGTTCCTTCAGGAAGGTTCCCCACTTCGATGTTACGTATCTAAAATGAACACAATAAAATAAGAGAAAACCCTTTATAGAAATGCACCCCACCAGGGTTACTTCACTAGAGTAATATGCAACACTGCAAAGAAAATTATAGAAATTTGTAGTTTTCAGGATATAAAAGTCAAGAGTGGTGTTCCCTTAGGACAGATTGGGAAGATAAAAATTAATTTAGAAAGAAAGTTAAAGTAACAACAACAACAACAAAACTAAAAGACCCAGAACAAAACCTTTTTTGTAGCTAAATTAAAACAAAACAAAAAAAAAGCCAAGAAATATAAAGCTTAATAATCTAATTTTCAGACTTAGACATCTACATTAATATTTTAATTCTGTAATGGGAGATGTACTCACAATGGGGCCTTAATTACATGTATCACTTGCTCTGAATTCCCTTTCATTTTACCCTGCACTTTAAAGAGAGCTGAAGAGTATTACAGAATTCCAGGGAACTGGAGATAATTCAACCAATGACAGTAAATCGGATTTTTACCTCTAATGAACTTGGCTTAATCTAGTTTTGTAACAATTACTGTAAGATACTCAATAGGAAGTAAGAAAATGGTATCTGTCCAGTTCCTCTGAGAAAGCATTTTTTTTCAAAAATTAGCAGCCTAGATGACAGACGAAACAGGAAAATCAGTGACTTAACTGGCTTATCAATTGAACAATACCTTCAGTGTCATGGTTTACATACATAGCTAGCAAGCACTTTCTGCTTGCGCTATCCTCATAATGCGCTGTTTCCACTCTGCAGAGTCAGAGAAGCTTTGTCCTCAAGTGCTGTCTGTTCTCATTCCTAGAAATGCTAAGTTGTTGAAAAAGTATAGATTGAGAGTGGGAAAGAAAATAAAATTACTCATTTTTTCCTACTTTTATTAATACTTATGCCTGCAGCCAGAGTGAAGGTCAACATTCGACCACACAAGAGATTTTGTTTGGGGAATCCAGACACACTACAGCCTGGGAATGAAAGCAAATCCAAATGTTAGGATGACAAAGTGCATGGGGTAAAAACACTGCATTGTTCTCAACAGTATGTTCAATTTACTTCTAAAAAAGATACATCAAAGAATGATCTTTCATTTCTACGCAAAAGAATATAAATCCCAAACTATATAACTGGTAAAGTAACTAAAAAAAAAAAAAAAAAAAGAAAAAAAAGTAATCAAAAGTATCAACATACCAAATTTTTCTTTGTGAGAAATGCTAAATAACCTTCAGGGGTTTTTGGGAGCCTGAACACTGAGATTAATACCATTGCTCAAGATACATCAGTGAGATTTTACAGTGAATATACCACACTTATTCAATAGGAGAAATGTCTGATTACCATAATAGTTTTAAACATTATTACAGATGTATTTCTTAACTCTGTTGCTCCGTTTGGAAGCAAAGCAGTATCTGGTTTCATTAGTACTTCAGTGGAAAACTATTATATAGGTGAGTTCAGTAAAACTAAGGAAGCACTGGAAACTGACTGTCATTTTTTCTCCATTGTCTCCTTTCTGCTTTTATGAATAAAATACCTTAAAATCTAGATGAGTTAGAAAAGTAAGACTTTTACTTTTTGTCAAATCAAAAGCTTAGTTAGGAGTGGTAGCCCTAATTTTCTTTTTAAATTGCAATTCAAGTCATTACATTCTCCTTATTTAAGTTCCTGTAGCAGTTGCAGTTAGATAAACTATTCCTTGTTTTCTAAAGCAGAGCTCATAGCAATGACCATAGATGAAACCATAAAGAAGCCATTGTTCTGGCAATCTGTAAATAAAACAGGTGTATTATTGCCTAATTTGATCAATATAAAAGCAGTTTAAAATTTCAGCTAGAATTCCTTTGTTTGGGTAGTCATATTAAAAAGTTGAAATCATAGCAGCTGGTTTAACCTTTGGCAGTGGGGGGGCTGCAGGACTGTCTGTGGGAGAAGAGGACAGGAGTTGCTTTGTGCCAGACATTAACAGTTCCACAAAAAACCCACTGCAGGACACAGCAAAACCCATTGATGAAGCTGGTGGCACTCTGGGAAAACATATTTAGACAAAAAAGAAAAAAAATGCCAGAGAGAAGAATGAAGGAAAACTAAGTGTGAGAAACAACCCTGAAAACATGGGAAGAAGTGGGAAGGGGATAGTTTCCTGCAGCCAATGGAAGAGGCCATGGTAGAGAAGGAATTTCCCAGCAGCTGGAGCAGATATCCACAGCGCAGCCCATGGAGAACACCATGTCAGAGCAACTGGCTATTCCCTGAAGGAACTGTGGCCCATGAAGACCCCAAACTAGAGTAGGTTTATCTTGAAAGACTGCAGCTTGTGGGAAGGGCCCACACTTCAGGTTTATCCTGAAGGACTGTGGACCATGAAAGCTCATGCCAGAGTAGGGGAACAGTGTGAGGAGGAAGGAGCAGCAGAGAGGAACTGCTAAAGACTGACCACAGCGCCCTCATTACCCATCTCTTCCTGCATGGTTCATCAGGGGAAAGGTGGTAGAAGAGTCTGGAATGAAGGAGTGAGTCTGAGCCTGGGAAGAAGTGGACATGAAGGGAAAATGTTTTCATTTTTGCCTTTGTTTTTCACCATTTGAATCTATTTTAATTGGCAATAAATTAAACACATTTTTCCCAACTTGACTTTGCTTTGCCTATAATGGTAATTGGTAGGTCATCTCCTTGTCTTCTTGACCCACCACCTATTTCACCTCAACTTCTCCCCCTGTCCTGCTGAGGAGAGGGATTAACAGAATGTCAGAGTGGGCAGCTGGCAGCTGGCCAAGGTCAACCCTCCACAACCATAAAACTTTCTCTTCAAAATTGTCACTGATTCAAAGATCATATTTATATTAAATTACACTTTAAGTAACACTTTCATTCATGTGTATAGTAATTTTCACCCTGAATACCAGTCTTATTCATGGAACAAAATCCGTCAAACTAGGCTTAATACTATGAGCAATTCTGTTTGGAGTTCAGATTGTTGGCAAAGTCTAATTTTTTTTACCTTTCCATGGTTTCCAGGACATGGCTGTGCTTTTGCTACGACAAGTGTTTCTCAGATATTTTTCATTTTAGTCTCCAAAATACCTCCTTGTTTGGTAAATAGACACATACTCAGACCCAAAGTGTAAATGGCTAAGGTATCTACTGACTTAAATGTGACCAAAAGCAACACATTTTTGCAAACTAATTTATAAGTACACGTGCAGAAAATCTTTATACTTTGTTTGCAAAAAACTGTTATGTGTATATTGATAAGTTAGAACAATGATCAGCAAGCATAACTTAAAACTGCCAGAAATTCAAGGAGGAAAGCATTTTTTATCTCTTTTACTGGTTAAAAAGAAAATGAAGCCTCCATAGGGTTTAATGTACAGGCTACCTGCCTAATTCTCTTGGAGTCATTATAAGTATGCACAAATTGGGACTTTAGAAAGAAGCATTTCAACAGTAGGGAAAAAAAAAAAATAAAAACAAAACAAAACAAAAAAACAAACAAACAAACAAACAAAAAACCCCACAAAAACAAACACCACAACAACAAACAAACAAACCAAAGCAAAACCAAAACACCCAAAAGACCACCCCACTAAGTTAGATGGTTAGAAGGCAGTGTCTTTTAGTGACATGAGAGACATGTTAGTACTGGGTGTAGCTCTGCACTACTTGGATTATTTTGAGTGATTTAACTGCAAGTGGTGATGTTGCATGACTGATGTGTAGTGAGTCAAGGAACTGATGATTACCTCTGGAATACTTCTTGTTAGAAGTGGGAAATGGTATTATATTTTTGATTTACTAAAATCTCTTTATTTTAGACACTGTGCCTGTGTTTTTCCAAGTTTTTAGTCATGATCCTTTCCCCAAATACAATTTTCTTTGTTCCTACGCAGACTAAGAAGGGAAAATTCAGAGAAGCAGCATTCAGGGTTTCTCAATTTCTGAGTAGCATTTAAGCGAAGCTCTCATATTTGTCAAGAAGAACCATAAATACCTTGTTCTTGGCTCTTGTTGCAAAACAAGTATCTGAAAGATTATCAATACCTTAATGTTTCACAAAGCACATCCTAGACAAGATCTGTTTAAATGTGTACTGAAAGCATCCTGGAAGTCTGCTTTTTGTAGGTAAAACATTTCTAGAGGCAAATTATTTTTATGAACCCTGGGGATGTCATTTCTATCAAGAATGCTGAAGAGCACACTGAAGGGAATGCAGTCAAAGGCAAGAAAAACTCCTACATTTAATGAGATAATCATCAAGGAAACTCCTGTGGACCATTGCCTACATGTTAGTTCTTCACATTTCCAAATCGCTCAGGGAAGGTGACAAATGTCTGGGATATCCAAAAATAACAAAAAGGCCTACACCTCTTGGAACTTCAGTTTTCCTTCCTATAGTTGTTTGATGAAATTCAAGGGTACCCAGAAACCTTCAGAATCAAGTTTCTTTGCCCTCTTTCTTTCTTTCAATTTCTTTTTTGCCAAAGAGATTTATGGACTTCCAACTGTGTCGTTTACACTTTAACAGGAGGAAAAAAAAAAAAAAAAAAAGGAAAAAGAGAGAAACTCACATGAAGCAGAGTCATAAGAAATCTTAGAGAGAAAAAATAAATTGCTTCATTGCGATGATAAGCTCCTCTTGTATGTAATTTATGAAAAGCCAACTGTCATCAAAATTCTTAATTTATAGTGTTCAACAAAATGTTACTAACTGAAAAGCATTAATCAACATCACCAACTTAATGTGCTTTGTCAAACTTCTCAGTCTCTTCTGCCAAAGAAGAGCATTTTTGACAAGTAGATTGATTAGTGAGCTAAGAGTGTTTGACTGAGGGGAGAGTGTGCGACAAGAACCTTAAAAAAAGATGTTAGCAGTAATTTTATTTGCTCATACTAAAGCTGTGTACAATACTATTGTTTTGCAAAATGCATGTCAATAAGACTGATAAATTATTATGTGGCTATAAGAAATTCTCTTTCAAACTTGATCTCATTCTCCTTGTGAAATAATTTATAAAGAGTGAAAATGTGCAACTGATCTGAAAGATGCCCATTAGACCTGAATAATAAACAACTACAGAGGGCTTTGCAAGCTCAAGAGGTATAAAAAAGGTAATCTAGCTTCTAGCTTTCAAGATTAAGTAAGCACAATGAAAAATAATATACTTGCTTCTACTTTAAGTGTAACAGATACTCCAGAATTAAGATAGAAAACAGCTCCTCTTACAAAGAAGGCTTAACTGGTAATCCCATACTTCCTCAGAAAACAAACTCCTACTATTTCTTGTTTTTCCTAGTTTACAGATATTCCAGCTATTGCCAATTAGCCTTTTTTCTGAAAGTTGGTGGGAGGAAAGAAAAGGAATTTTAACACAGGAGGTTTATAAACAAGACCACACATCTGTCCCCTCATCTAATGCCAGTGCTGCTTGGAACAAAGACCTGCCCACAAGCATTTTCAAAGGCTAAGGCATCCCAAGTGACATAGGCTTGATATAGGAAATATTGATCTAGTCACCTATGTTTGTGCAAGTATCTGTTAGTCCGGTAAACATGGCAGAGTATGGCACTGAAGTGTGGTACTCTGCTCATACTGAGCCAAAAGGGCAGCACAAGGTAAAGCTGTCTTGAATTATTCTATGTAAGTGTTCTAAGTATATCCCAAAAGTCAAAACAATATCAAAAGAACAGCCTCCTGGATCAGACCAAGGGATTTATCTAGCCTATTCTGCTTCTGATAGTAGCCATAAGCAAATATCTAGGGAAAAGTAAGAGCAGAGCAAAGCTATGTAATGCTTTACCCTATTATTTCTTCCCGTAATCTGACCAGTTTTGGTTCAAATTTCCTGAGCATACTGCAGTTTGTCTATTTAGTCATGCACAATGATTCTCATTCCAAGTGTTTGTACAGTCACCCCCCTGAGCCCACATAAAGTTTCATATCTCTCCAACATCTTTTGGGAAGGTGCTGAACAGGTTAACAATCATTGTGGGAAGAACCACTTCTTACCACACTTTTCAAAGGTATCACTCCCTAGTGACATTGACCTCTCTGAAGACACAGTACTTTCTCTGAGTGTACCTTACACTATAGAGATCGACACTAAATTTAATGTCATTTTATTGCCTATTCATGCTATTTCCTAATGTCCTTCTGCAATACTTTGGTTTCAGTCTTCATTCTACCTACCCTGAAAAACTTTTACCATCATCAGGTCATGTCATCTCACAGGTAACCTACTTTCCTGGGTGATCTATGACATATATATCCTAGCACAGTGTCCTCCCACTGGCATGACCTTCTCCCAATGCAAAAAATCACTATTTGCTCATAATCTCTGTTCCCCTTTTTTCAATTTATTTCTTATCCGAATCATTCATTCCCTCTTATGCCATGACCACTTAATTGCCTTATAAGCTTTAGGTGAAGGATTTTGACAAAATTTTTTTGGAAAGACAAGATGATATCCATCAGATCATTCCTAGCCACAAGTTTGTTGGCTTTCAGAAATAATTACCAAAGGCTGTAAAGAATGATTTCACTTTTCAGAAGTCATTTTCTAAGGAGCTTATGTTTGCCAAGATATTCACTAATCGTCTTCTACTATAGCATCTAACAGTTTTCCTGCTTACAGGCCTGGAGTTCCCAAATTAGAGTTTTATTTGCTGCCCTCTAGAAAACAGCTTCTAAAGATGACTTAGGTCAAAGGTTGCACACAGCTATTCATCCCAGCATTAATTATAAGGAAATCTGGATGAGCTGCTTTATGTCAACCCCTACTTACATGTGTCATGTAATACAAATCAACCTCCACTGGTTAGCCTGCCTAAATGAGCAGTTTTCATTCTTTTTTGGTGGCATGTTTAGGGAAGCATGTAAATTTTAATTCTTATCTTTCTATATTAGATAGGATGAAAGAAGTGAAGTTTTAATGCTCAGTAATGTCAAAAGATAACCTTCTCAATATTTTACAGTTATCAAGCATGCAATATGTCTTATTGATCACTGACATGGATTAGAATTGGAAATAGCAGTGCTTCACATTAGCAATGCTGTAACTCATAGGTGGAATAAGGCAACTTGCTACAGGATTCATGTACCTTCCCCTAGACACACTACTTGCATTATAGGTTTTTTTTAGTAATACAGTTACACAGACTAAATGTTTGTAGCTATCTATTTATCTGTCCCTCTGCAGAATAAAATACTAGTTTTCTGTTTAATAAATACTTTTTTGCTTTGTTCTTTGACTCACTATTTAAATTTTATGCTTGCCCTAGGCTAAGAGGTTTCACATGCACAGTTGCAGTGGGTGAGCTGACTCAGGTAACCTTGTTAACCTGTAATGAGTTGTTTATATACGCCAGCCCTCAGTTAAGCCCAGCAGAACTTCCTGGGAAGAGAGCACAGTCCACCTCTAGCCCTCAGCATCTCAGTCCACCAAACTACAGAGGCCTACTGCTAATAGTGGAAACCTCAAAGCTGTTCAAGAGGAACAGAAACATCTTTCATAGAAGAAAATGTTAGGCAAGTTAAATATAGTGGTTACTATCAGGCTTAGAATAGTGGAAAAAGAGTAAAGTAGACTATTACGGCAAGTGAGAAATGTATGCATCCCGTTGGTTTTTTTATGTTCCGCTGACACCAATTATCTCAAGTGTCACACAGTTATGATTATTTTGAAATCTCCCATCCCTAAAACCAAGATAATACCCAAAAACATGCTCAGAAAAAACATAAAAAACTTTAAGTTCATAAGTGGAAAACACCAAAAAAACAAATATTCTCCTCAATGTTGAAAATCAAATATTCTTAAGACAATCTTGGAAGGGAAGAAAAGTTTGAATTATGATTTATGAAAACTGTTTTTATTTTCTTTTTTTAGATTTATGTGCATTTTTAATCAACATTCCGTCACATAAATAAGTTAGACCCTCTATTCTCTATCAACATTTAAACTTATTTCCTCTTTCAATATGAAAAAAATCAAATGTATGAATTTCAGGTTTCTTTTGTAATTGCTTCTCAAAACTATCACTTTTTAATCTGAATTACTCTCTTGTAATGGCAAATATATCTCTATTTTTCTGAATAAGAATGAAGACAGGACCTCAAGCATTTGGATATGCCAATAAGAGATATTACTTTTAAAGACAACAATTTGCTTAGCTTTAATATGATAACTGGAATAAATTTTGCAGTCTTAGAGATACAGTTACATGGGTTATGAAGAACCCATGCCTTCCACGTACACTCAGCTTTTTCTTTGTGTTTTCTGGGCAGCATCAAAAGAAGTATGACCAGCAGGTTGAGGGAGGTGATTCTCCCCCTCTACTCCACTCTCGTGAGACCCCACCTGGAGTGCTGTGTCCAGCTCTCGGGCTTCCAACACAAGAAGGACATGGGCCTGTTGGAGAGAGTCCAGAGGAGGCCACAAAGATGAGGAAGAGGCTGGAGCACCTCCCTTATAAGGACAGGCTGAGAGAGTTGGGGTTGTTCATCAAGGAGGAGAGAAGGCTCCAGGAACACCTTACAGCAGCCTTCCAGTACCTAAAGAGGGCCTACAGAAAAGCTGGAGAGGGACTTTTTACAAAGGCATGTAGTTATAGGGAAAAGGGTAATGGCTTTAAACTAAAAGATGGTAGATATAGGTTAGCTATATGGAAGACATTCTTGACTATGAGAGTGGTGAGGCACTGGCACAGGTTGCCCAGAGACGTTGTGGCTGCCCCCTCCCTGGCAGTGTCCAAGGCCAGGCTGGACAGGGCTTTGAGCAACCTGGTCCCGTGGAAGGTGTCCCTGCCCATGGCAGGGGATTGGAACTAGATGATCTTTAAGGTCCCTTCCAACCCAAGCCATTCTATGATTCTATGCTATACAAACATAATGAGAAAATTATGGTAATGTCAGGAAATAATGAAATTTTTATTTTACTGGACAATATTCTACAAAAAAATCTGTCAAAAAAAGATTTTAGTGAACAATTTTGCCCGTATCACTACATACATGTCATTACACATCTTATATTTCATATAATAAATTATGGAACTCACTAACAATAAAAAAGCATGTTATCCTTCAAAAAACCAAAGTTATAAAGCACTAAACATGTACAGCTAACTAGTGAGTTAAAAGTAGCAGCAAAGACTTCCTTCTTCAATCTTATTTTTAAATAAGAACACCAAGTGGGCAGCAGGGAAGGATCCTGCAATATCTTTAAAAGGGTAAAGCTACAAAAACTTCATGACTCACAACTCACCAAATTACAGTATAGGGGAAAAAAAAGTAACCTTATGATTCAGACTGTAATTAGCAGCTTTGAAAATACAGAAAAGAAATTTAGTCATATACTGCAGCCACTCAGGGCCTTGAAAAAGGACTTTAAAATCACTGCACAAAATTTACAGGAAGCCTGCAGTGAAAAGACTTTTAAAAGGAGACATTTATAGAAAAGAAATGATACATCAGTTAGAGATAAGAGATTTTACATTGCAAGAAAAAAAACTCTTCCTAGAAATAATTCAAGCAGCAGATTCGAAAATAAAGTGATCCTTTTACTGAAAAACAGGTTTGTTTACAGTCAGACAATAAAATCAGATATCTATTAAGTTTTTCCAAAATCAGTATTTAAATGCAAGCAAATACCATTAGACTGCACAAGAAGTATGATACGAGAACTTTATTTCTAAAGAAAAATAATTGTTTAATAAATAGTGTACCTGTCATTCAAAGTCTGCCTCACTATCAAAATAAGGACAAAATGGTAAAGTGGACTATTGACTCTTGCAGTTCAAGAGATGTGATCACTCAGCTCTGCATTTGAATACTGCTTTTAAATCCTCGGCACTGAGAGGAGAGAGGAAACCAAGGCCTGATCTGGATGCCTGCCTCACTTAAGAGCAGCTACACAGACGCTCTTTCATTACAAGGTTTCAGCTTCCTCAAGGCCTTTCACATCTAGGACCCAGAATAGCCACACAGATAGGAAGAGGTTGTCAGCAAGAAAACTAATAAAAAAGTGTCCTGCAAGATATCTCCCACTGCTTTCTTTCTAGGGCAAAACTAAATCTTCTTTGTAACTAATATAAACAGCACTCTGTGGCTGCAAAACTTTATATACGACTAATTCTTCTGTCCCTGAGGTAAACTGCAGATGTCCCAAAGCTTTACTCTCTAAGAAGCTGTTTTTAGCAAGCATGAAAAGCACTAATCACATCAAGTGAACAAGTGATGATGAAGTATATAGACACCTAATACACTTATAAACTCATACTGGTATTTCCAGGAAGATGTAGGTGTTTATAGGATAGGAAAAACATTTCCTAACAAGCCCTGACTTCTCTACACTTACTGACATTCTTTCCTCTAGATCTCATGCATCATCCTGGGTACTAGAATATGCACGTATGCAGCAGGAGTCTTTCCCAGGTTGGCTATGGGCTGCTTACCCTTCGCAACCAAAACCAAACGTCTGTGACTACAAAAATAAACGTGACTACAAAAATAAACAAGCAACACAATACACTTTTTTTTCTTTTTAAGTGAAAGGTCTCCAAGATATTGTGCCATACTCACTGAGCTAGTAGCAACTGACAGTACTCTTGTGATGCATTCCATATGACAGAATTGTGTAAAGATTTCCTGAGAGCAGGCATTTTTTCCAAATCTGAGTGGATTTTGTATGGGATTTTTCCCTAATGTGGCAAGGGGAACTCAACATAACACCATTATATAAAAAGGAAATAAGAAATAGGATTTCTTTGGTTACAGCATTAGACCTAATATTCCAAGAAAAGGACACTCAGATATATACAAAATCCTCAAATTTTCAGTGGGGATTTCAAAAGGGGATATAATATGAGATAAATCTAATTAGCTTCAAAGAAATTACAATAAAAGATCAGAGGAGTGCGTAGACTGGTTAAATCTACACAGACTTCAAAAGCTTCTCAGAAAAACATGGAAAAAGACTAATGAAGAACATTAGCAACTGTGATATAGATAACAAAATTCAAATTAGATTCCAGAATACCGTTGTTAGGTTAAGGTTTGTTGTATAGTGCATGTAGGGAACAAGGTTTTTTGTTGTAATTCGATCACATATATGATACTTTCTCTCTTCTGCTCTAGTACAACAGGGGTGTGAATTCACCTGATTCTGGTTTCTGTACCTACTTTTTAGCTGCATGCTAGTAATTATTGAATCAAAATTGGAGCTTAGAATTTACAAAACTTAGAAGATCCTGAGAAGCCTGAAGAGCTCAGAGTTTAAACAGTGATGCGATGGCAATTCTGCAAACCTGTTAGATATTAATGGTTATGAACTACATGGATCAGGGGAAAATGGAAGTTGGAAGACAGTCAGTGAGGGGAGGAGTCTAAGAAAAGAAAGAAGGATATAAAGCAAAGAAAAAATGATACTGCTGCAAGTTCTGCCTGAAGAAAAGTATCTTATTAAAATTACTTTGAGACTGCATACCAATAAAAATAGGTAAAAAGGAGATAGTATAAAATGGTAAAAAAGGGGGTTTAGCAAATCTTACTTCAGAATTTAAGAAAAATACAGCTGCTTCATTACAAAAACTATCACAAGGTCTGCTCTAGAGCTATTACTTTGGGACATACAGCCATTGCTGCAGGTCATGCCATTCAAAATAAGTCCATAACCCTGCACCAAAATATTACTGTTGTTTCTGTCTTATCAAAATGCAAAACTGACCTTTCTTTTAAGTTTACAATTCGTATGTTCTTCAGTTCATGGTAGTTTAGTCCAAGTAGTACCTAGAGAAAATTATTCTATTGTCTGAATCTGAATTTACACACAAGATCATCTAGTTTCAAAGTGCTAAATACTGAATTAGTGGTATGCTAAGATCAACATCAGTTAAATCACGTTTGAAAATGATGTTATTTTTTATCTTTAGTGATCTTCAAACAATATTAACTGATATGTATTTTGCATGTTCTATACCAATCACGTGTGCAGCTTTCCAGGAAGAGCTGCACATAGAGGCAACATGAGCTAAACAAAGGACAACACAGTGGTAAAAAGCAGGGCAAAGGTGCAAGGAAAACAGACCCAAAATCCTACAGATCTTATCTTCAGCTTCTGGACAATTGACAGCAGTAACAAGACCAATTAATTCTTGGTACCTGAAATCAATCCAACATATTTAATAATACCAAGTTAAAAAACAATCTAAAAAAGTAATTATGTCAGATTGTCTTTCACAACCATATCAGATGTAACCACACACTTGCAATGGAA
This sequence comes from Athene noctua, assembly GCF_965140245.1. Classification (NCBI taxonomy): domain Eukaryota; kingdom Metazoa; phylum Chordata; class Aves; order Strigiformes; family Strigidae; genus Athene; species Athene noctua. Next base: position 63,765,218 of record NC_134038.1, read on the forward strand.
ATTTCCACTTTTCACCACTGACATAGAGCAACATACTGTAACAGCTTAACCTGAAAAAGTCTCATTTTAGCACCACAGGAGAGAAAGCGGTTCATCAGATCTACATAGGAGGATGCGCATAATATAGTCTAGTGAATTTAAAACCTCTAAAAACAAAATAAATAAATGTACAATGACAATTCATAACAGCCCCAGATGATTAATTTGGGAACAACAAAATTAATTAAAACCTTCTTTTAGAGTGAGAAACAGTTAATCTTTAATGTAAAAAATAGGAGAGAATACATTTTTCTCCCTACCAAATTGACATTCTCATATAAAGACAGAAAACCCTAAAACCTCAGCTGTTTTCTTAATTTTGATGATACAAGATTAAATATCAGATACAGAGAACACTGATTCAGTGTATGAACCATGAAATATTCCATAAAGCCATAGCATAATTGTACGGGAGCCTGTAGAAATGTCAATCAGTTGAATCCTGAGGAAGTTAACAGGGAAACTCTCTCAAATGCGCTATTAGAAGTCTTCAAGCATTAAAAAGCCTCTACACCACTCAACCAAACACTGGTCATGCTTGAGTAACTATAACAAGCACAATAATAGGTGTACAGTCTCTGAAGCTGTTTGGCAAACTACAAGATACTTCGGTATTCTTTTCTCTGAATGACAAATCTCAAATAATGTGTTGTAGGCTAATTACAGCACACACCAAACAAAAAAATTGCAATTTAAGGACCCATTTTCCACATAAATCCGTTAACAAAGATCAGATGGGGAAAAAAGTGATGGGCTCTTTACCTGGGGAAAAAGCAGTTATCTGGAGAGAAGGAGCGGTATTAAATATTGAATAAGATACAGAGGTTTTTATTGTATCATTTTGCATTTTCAGAACACCGCATGCCATGAACAAATTAATCTTCACAGTTGCCTCCTCAAATTCTTTGGGGGGTTTAATCATTACTTTATAAACAGAGAACAAAGATATAATGAGGAGAGTATCAGTAGCCAGACAGGAAGTGGGTCTCAAATTTAAAATATTCAAGGCATCATGAAGGATACAGAAACACAAATCTCATTGAAAGTCAGCCCCTTTCACTGACAATACACTACGTTGTGGGGTGTCTAGCTCATAGATATTCTATTGACTTTTTCTGGGCATGTCTTTTCGCACGCTAAAAGGTTTACAATAAAAGCAAGTCACTTTACCCTTGTGACTGCATGGTGTATTTCATTTTCAGATACTACATTATTTATAATACTGGCCTTAATAAATCATGTATGTCACAAAATACAATGCAACTGAACAGCCATCTCTTACAGGATCGGTCAAATGTTCTGGGTCATTAACATCGCAAATGATTCTAGAACTTACTAAAATCTGCCCACAGTGAAAGATAAAGCCTCACATCTAATAAACACTGGTTGTGTACATGACTGAAAAGTGCTACGCAACGATATACAATTAATCTAGATTCTATGGTTCTTCAGTTTATAGTTCGTCTTGACATTATGTCAGCTACTCTGCAATCACAGAGGTGAATCACAGCTGTCAGTGCAAGAGAAGTCTGAGGAATCCTCTTACAGCATCTGCCTGCAGCATTGCTTAAAAGTTGTGTATATATTTATACATAGGATACCAAGATTAAAATTAGAATGTTGCTCTTTTCAGATATTTCCCATTGCGTGAAACTTTACTGTGACTGCTTTCTCTCCACGTATCAGTCTATATAGTGTGCAGCATAAGAGAAAACCATAGCAATCAATTGTAGAAACCAGAAATGAAGTTTGTTTCACTCCTGTCAATAATGTACTTTGTTCTGTAAATGAGAAAACTAACTTTTCCAGCATGAAATCTGCTCCTTGACAAAGTTTTTTATAATTTCTGGAATTTCTGATACAGACTTATTACAATTTTTGGAGAAGACAGATGTAGATACATAGCCTTCCATGAATGAACACTGTAAATGTTTAACAAGAGACAGCTTCGTTGTTATACAGTTTTACACATTAGGATCTGAATTCTGGTATTTCACCACCCACTTTCACTATTTTTTTTGTTTCTTTCAAAATGTGGGTTACACTTAATAAATATCTATTTGGAAATAATCACATGCTGAATTATGGATTGGCTGCAAGATGTTCTAGTTTCTAGTCAACTTCTATCACAAAGTCTTTAGGTCTAAAATAGAGCTTGTAAATAAAATCAGTAAAACAGATATCTGGCCTAGGTTATCTGAGAGTAGCTTGAGATCTCCATCAATGAGTATTTTACAGTATGTTGATTAGGTTCTTATATGTCAATATTTGATTTTTATATAAATATTTAGAGTATTTGAAGAAAATATTACATATTAGGCTAGTGGCATGGAAAACCAAGTGAGATGGAAAAGACCCAGATATAAAATTTTGCTCAGTATAATACGTACAGTGTACAAGTCCAACAGGAAGCTAACAGCTGGTTAGCACAACATTCAATGGGAGAGTAACAGATCTCATCTTTATACATTATATTATTCAGGTAGTACAGGGAATTCAATCTGTATCTCCCATGTCCTATAAAGACCTAAATTACTTTGTTTTCCCTCAATATGATTAATGGAAAGTGCTTCCTAGTTAGCTCTATTTGTAGAACAAAAATACCCCAAGATATAAATTAATGCGTTAACGGTTTTAATTATTATTCCCAAGCAAACAGTTAGGCCTAATTTGGCTCATTAAATATATTCATTTCAGATTAGTTCAAACCCAACACAGTAAAGAATTTAATCTGCTCAAAGTTACCACAGAAAACTGTGACACTATCATACTATGGACTCGATACTACATTATTTTTCTGGTCTGCATGTCCAAGGCTTGTTAAGTAGAATAATCAAATTTCTATTGATTTGCGTGGCTTTCAGGCTACCAACTGCAAAATCCTTGTGCTTGATAGCAACACTATCTTTGCATCTAATGTTGTATTCCCCAAACCATTGCCATCAATGGCATATTTCAGTTGAATTTCATTAATAAGTTTTTAAACTTTAAAAATCAAAAAGGTTTAACATTGCCATTTCACTTGCTCAGACATTATCCTATACAGTTCTTGCAAGCTTTAATCTAGAACATGATATGCCTTTATTTCCACTAGCTCTTAGCAACATAACATTACTGAAGAGTGACAACAAGAAAAGAAGGAAAAAAAGAGCAACAAGCCCTGAAATATTCTTTGTAGAGTTTTAGAATAAGGAAAAAAAGTAAAGTTTCCACATCTCATTAAAACTCAGCTAGGAAGTTTTGCAAATCTAAGATCACCTCTTTCACACACATTCCAACAGTTTAGCATCTTTCTCCCAGATATTAACATTCACCAGAGCTTTTGCACCACAAAAGTAAGGGATCTATACCAGGAATGACCTGTATTTTAGGGTGATGTGGAACTTTATGAACTAAGGAAAGTCTGGCAGCAACCTTCCTACAGTATGTCTACTATCTATTACACGCTGAAAATTAAAAATTATTTCCATTTCTTCACATATGTGAAGCATCAATAATAGATAGTTAACAGGTAATCAACTTCAAACTAATTTCTGCAGAAAGACAATTATATTAGATGCAGACTATGGGAATTTAAGAACATACAGAATATCAGTGCTTTTCTCTTCAGATTGTTTCTAATTATGTATCAGAAAAAAAAAAAAAAAAAAAAGGTTATAAACACAGAAGGCCTAGAACAAAAATTTGGTCTAACTGAAGAATTCTTGCACATGTTTGACAGTCATATTCTTACTTTGAATAGCATTCAAAACTTCTATTCTGACATAATTTTCTTCCCTCTTTACTGTTGTTTACCTCAAAAGAATAAAAATTTGTTTTTACTATGTATCCTATTCCCACTCTTTTCTACTTATTTTCTTGTTTCAAAACCTTTATACAGAAATTCATTACTTCGTGGTCATTTGTCTTTGATATTAAAAATAATCTATTGATATTTTATTGATTTTTTTTAATATCTACAAGTGTTGTATTTTTAAATCTATTGTTTATAATACATCCACAAGAATCAAGACTAAGATATTTCCACAGAATATTTCTCATACATTTCAAACTGGAAAACATCGATAACCCATGTTTATTGTGGTCCTCCAGCAATTCTCAGAGGAGGTCCTACAGAACTGCATGACAGCTATGAAAGAACGCTGTATCATTAATGAATAACTTATCATAAAAGTCAAAATCCCTCAGCTTCTCAAGACTGCTTTAGTAATTATGTTACACTTAAAATAAAAATTCTGGCCTTTCCTTCTTTCCTTCCTTCCTGTACTTCTATTTGGTGGAAAATCTCCTACTTAGCAGCAATTTATTATGAATGAGACTGCAGAGCTTTAAAATTGTTAATGCAAATCAAGTCATTTGATAGCTTCAGAGTGAAAAACACTATTTTTTTTTCTAATTGCCTAATACATTCCCTTGAATAACTTGCAAACATTTAATGCACACTTCTATCATTAGCATAATATAATCATAATGTTGTCATTTAATTACAATTTATTTCAATGACTAATCACCAGTTTCATGTTTTAAAATAATGGGAACATTTTATAAACTGCAATGTACTATCTGCCTGTCAATTCATTAATATAAAGAGAAGTTGAAAGATACATAGCTAATACTTTTATTTGGTCATTGTTTTTAAAAAATATTTCCTACTGCTTTTGCAACCTCTGTGATGGACTAGCAGAAAGTCTGTTGCATGTCTATGGATGATGCAGAGAACTGTGTGCCAAGAAAGATTTTTCTAAACTACTACTTTTTTCCCAGTCTATGCCACTAACAACCTCAGTTACTGGCATCAACCCAGTAAAAATGAGTCATCTTAAATCTGAAAGATATCAACTGCATTTTTATAGACATATTAAAAATAAAGGACAAATACAGTGTTATTTCGATTAAATTTTTTCTACTTTCATTGAATGAGAGAAGAGCAGAACATACGACCATCATCCAGGAGAAATCAAGGAAAAATGCCTGGATCAACCCTTCTGTACTTTTCATCCAAGCTGTCATTCCTCTCTCCTCTCAAATGTGTGCATTTATGCTCGCTATTGTTTAATAAAGCCTGATTAATTTGTCCAATACTTCCCATGCCTCTGTTTCCACATGGAAGCAAGAAAGTACAGAACATTGCAGGTCAGCACTTCTTCCCCTAAACCCCCTTTTCTGCCAGGTTCCTCCCTCTTCTATATGGACATCCTCTTCATCATCACATCTGTGATGGGACAGGCATCAAGGAACTGTCAGCAAGTTTTTTGCTAAGAGATAACACTCTTTGTAGCTTTGTTTTGAAACCCAGACACAAAGTCTATTCGTTGCAAAACTTTACCACAGTGACTAAGGAAAGAAAAGATCACAGTTCACTTATTTATTCAAAGACTTATGCATCCTAGAGAGCATGATTTAGCATGATATCACACAGTGGTGACAAAACTCTCTCTCAGTATCAGACTCATGCCCAAACCTAAAATACTACTCAAGCTATTTGCTAGAAGTGACTTTCCTTGAACCAAATACAAGCCAGCCTGACAGTTATTCAAGCAGCTTCCAAAACCTACAGTAAAATGAAGGCACATGTCTAATATAGGTTCTAAAACTATTTTCAAAAAACCTAAATGTTAGTTGGTAATAAAAACTCTCCCTGTTGGTAAATACTACTTCAATGCTCACACTTTCAGGTCATTTTGCTACAAAAATGCCTTTTCTCCTAAAAATTATTAGGACATTATTAATGGGTGAACAGATGGAAAATTAAAGCAATTTAAATATCTGAAATATTTAGGTCCTTAATCACTTTTTGTTGTTTTATTGTGAATTGCTCATTCCCACAACAGAGACTGCAGAATTACAAAATAGCTTGTCATAGTGCATTCTCCACTAGTAATCCAAAATATGTCCAAGTCATAGCCATTAATAAAGACTCTTTTAATAAATCTTCCAGTTCCATATGGCTTCTCTAGGGGAATAACTGTGTCCACTTGAACATCATCAAAAAGCTTTAATCAGCTTCAGAAAATTACCATAATTTTATTCTTCTAGGGTCTCCTTATTGGAGGTAAGATTTCTCCCAATATCTTTTTTTTCTGCACAGGAAAATTCTTCATGGAAAATTTCTTTGCTAGGATAACCTTGCTTATTATGCCTCTGTGACATGTAAGGACAAACAGAACTGTTTGTTTTGCTATTGATTTTTGCTCTGATTCATCAATATAATTTAGTAGGGTATGCATATTCATATCCAAGGAAAAATTTCTCTGAACTTCTCACTCACTCTCTCCTCTCCCCCACCTTTTTGCTATATTATTATTATTTTAAAAGAAAATTACAAGTAGTTCATTAAATTAAAATAAGAGCAATGGAATAAACAGCTTATTTAAATGAATTGAAAGTCTAGCAAATACCTGTTAGAATACAAGATGACATTCTTCACTTTCGGAGATAGAAAACAAGAAGAAAAGCTAAACCATGATGGCAAATGGCTGATGTGTTAGATATAGTAAAAAGGCCACATGATTCCAGCAGGTTCCTCAGTCTATTAGCTTTCATGTACATGGATTCTGACAAAGCAAAGCTTCCCATTTTGCTTTGATTGAAGCCAATACAACTGTTATATTTCTGATGTTTATTCAAACTAGAATAAAAAAACACTAGAGTTGTCCAATATTTTAAGTTTTAGGGACACCTGGATGTTCTACTACTCAAAGCAGGGCTAACTTCAAAATTGGATGAGACTGCTCAGGGTCTTTTTCTGTCAACTTTTGAAGATTTCTAAACACAGAGATGCTACAACATTTCTGCAGAAACTGTTTTAGTGTTTAACTAGTCTCATTGAAACATAGAAATATGGATCATTCAGCTAATTTTGGGCATAGTTTCTGAATTCTAATGATAGTGTGCAAACAGGGTCTACTTTAGTATAGATGTTTTGGTGCTTATTATTTTAGTGGGATAAATAAGAGCATAATTGTGAAGCCTGTAGCTGCTGGAAATAAACTGCTGTAATAGAGAAAATGGCAAGAGAAGAATATAGAAAAAGGTACACAAAAGAGAGAAAAGAGTAGAATAGGAAAGTAAAACCGACAGAGAACAGAAATACAACTGTTCTGATAGGATAAACATATGCAGAACAATATTTTCATTGAGCATGAGAAAATAACATCTGAAACGTAGTTCCTACTCAGCAGCAAAATTCTATTTTTTATTTATTCTGGAAACTTCATAGAGCTTGATTTTATGTTCAGATAATTTTATATATGTTTGCACAACATGTTGTAATCCACTGTTTAAGTGGGTTTCACTACACAAGGTGTTCTTACCCAGATCTTTTTTCTGACCAATTACAGATCCTTCCTCTGATGCATGATGTCGCTCTCCCTACCAATCCAGCCACAAAGCTCAACTTTTTCCTGAAAGCTTACTTTTAAATCACAACTTTTTATCATTTGATTCCAATGTTTACTTTTAACCTCCAGGAAGACTTAGCCTGACACGGCAAATTTAAGTCTCTACCCTTTAAAGTTTGTTGCAATGTGTGGCAGTCAAAGTAGCCAAATAGTGGCTACTCTTTCTGAGTACATATAGTGCCTGTCTGAGATGAGTGAGTATCTCTTTCAATACCTTTGATAATTCTCTGATTTTCTCTCTGATGGCTGTTCAGAGATGTAAAACCAAACCTGGTTGATCACATTCTCTTTTGTAGTGCCATTGAGCCTAATACCTTGCATCTATGCTTTTGCCATATCTGACTTCAAAAGATAATGACACTATACACACAGAAAGCTGCTACAAAGCTTCCTTCATATCCCTTCCTTGAAGATAAAATCAAACTGTACGCATTAGTAATACGATTTTGATATATGCTGCTTGCAAGAAATGATAGAGGAAAACCACCGCTTTACTGTAACAGCTTTTGCCCTTTAAGAAAAGCAAGCAGGTCTGTTGTTTAAATGAAAATGCCTTCTTTTAAGTTTAGTGAAATGACAAACAAAATCTAAAATAAATCTACAGGCACCATGACAGGGCTCTGCACTAGGAGAAACCCACAGGTTCTAGCCAGTCTGACTTTTTGTAGAATTTGCTTTTCATGTAATCACTATGATCACTGTATTTCCATAGCTACCTCTGCAACCTGTGGTTCCGGCTAGTTTGTCAGAACAAGAAGCAGCAATTTACACATTATTTTTCTCCTCCTGACTTCAGATCCAGGCACAACTATAAAAGTAGGGCAAAAATAATGAAGATTATAAGTATTTGGACATCTAGAATGAAAGGATTAATTTAATTTTGAGGGGAAAAAAAAATGCTTTTATTTTGCTCATAGCTGTTCCTCTCCTCTCTCCTCCCAGTCATCTGTCCTCATTTCTAATCTACAACATTACTGCTACGATGTAGCAGTACTTACAACATAAATATTTCAATTATAACATAAATATTTCATTACATTTGGTAAACTATTCTGGTTGCAAGTTCAAATCATCAGTTTGCTAGTAGTGGCATTTGAGGTGGAATCTCACTTCTAAGGATAGAAAGTATCTGTCATAATCATTTGATACAAAACAAAGACTAAAGGTTCCTAATATAACCATTCTAGTCAAATCACTTTGTCAATATGGAAGGAAAAATTGAAGGGAAGAGGGAAGGATGAAGCCAGAGAAGGAAAAAGGAAGTTCATGCAAATCTACCTCCTACAAAGCTTTCAGAGTCACTACGTGAGGGATGGAAAGCTGTAAAAACCAGTATTACACGCAAAGGAATAAACCCAAACTACTAGAAGGGTTATTCACAGAGACATTTATAATGCTTCTGTCCATTCAGACATGGGGACTACAGAAATCATATAAAATGCAAAAGAGAACTGAATGTGTCATTTTTCCCACAAAATGTAGAACACAATGATGTCTTCAAATAATCTTGATCAAAAATAACCAGGCAATAATTGAGATGTATAATTGCTTTTATTGGGTTATCTTGCAACAATATGAAAGAAGGATTATGTCCTGTAGAACTGTTAATGGACTAAAAATTGGTTAAAGGCATGCTAGAAGAGTAAAAGGCTGCCTAGCAATGAAATAATGTATGAAAATAGACAGATTTTGAAATTTAAAAAGAAAGAGAGGAGTGCAGTCCTAGAAACCAGAGATTTAAATTCTCAAGACATCAGCGCAAAAATCATGCTTTCTTTCACGTGATTCTACCACTGGGAACAGAAAATTTTACAGAAATTTAAAAAAAAAAAAAAAAGTTTACATTCTCAGATTTTTGCCAAAATGTATAAACAGGAGATAAAGGAAAATTAATTCCAAGTAGACAGTTTGTTTAAGCTGTGTAGCCTGACAACCTGGCTTTAAAAACAGCAGTAGTCAATCTGTTCGGCAGAGGAAAAAAAATCTTGCTGTAGTTCAGTCAAATACCCTGATTTAAAAGAAGTCCAGTCAAAATACAGAGAATGTGATAATGCTCTATGATCATCAACAGACTGCTTGGAGAAACTGAGCATTGTGCTTTGGTTCTTTAATAAACTGTTTCTATAACACAGTCTCCTTCTGAGTGCTCATCTGTGCAACGCAAATGAAGCCCACTTTCACAAACTTCTTTTGCTCTAACAATTTTGAGAACAAATCAAGAGAGTTCACCCACCAGGAGACTTCCATCTCTGAAATTACTGCCAAAGCAAACCAACAGTGACACCGCCCTGTTGTTCTCAATGACCACGTCAGGGGCCCTGTTATAAAATGATTACAGATCCATGTACCTTGCTATAGAACGAGAATTCTTGCAAAATCCTGCTGTACACTGCAGACAAGTCTTGGGTATTTGCAAGCTGCTCCATCTTTGGCAGTGTTAATTTCAGCTGAAGTAGCATTAGACCAACATGGAGGGCTTTTAAAACTCTCATCAAGAGCATAGATCGATACCTCAGAGTTTATCCCGCTTTCTGCTCCGATTAAGCCTTCAGAACTCCCGCACTTTACTGTTGTTTTTCTTCTTGCCCACCTTTCCTTCCATTTCCATTCTTGATATCTGCCAGCAGTGCATACCTGCTCTGAAACCTGCTTTGAATTATTACATAAGTGTCCAAGTTGACTCTATTCTTGTGAGTTCAGCAGTATAATAAAATATTAATGAAACATGCAATTTATGTTCAGACGCTCGGGCCATTCTGAACTGTATTCCATGTCCTTCCTGTATACTATAAGCAAAGTGGCTAGATTAAAAGTGGATTTAAATTGCCCATCCAACTGCAGCACATGTCTATCCATGGTGAAAACAAGTAGTTGTTTCCAGATGCTGTTGACACAATGGAAAAGAAATCCAGCCTTCCTGCCTCCTCGTAACATTCTGAAGAAATAATTCTACTCTGTGCAAAAAGATTCAGTGTTTCTTGACTGTCATGTCATCCATGACAGCTTCCCATACCCTTCTAAAGACTAAAAACTTGCCCATTATCACCATCCTCCTTTCAGTCACAACATTTTTCCAAGTCTTCATGATTCATAAGTATCTTGCCCGGAAATACAAGAAGAGCATAAATGCAGGGGAAAAAGTAGAAATTTGGAGCCAGTATAACTAAATGTAATAAAAAATCCTGGACCCTTTTTTGAATAACTAAATGTTAACTGCCCTGTGTTGAAGGGACGTTATATAATGCAGTGTTCCTGATAAGTCTCATATCTCATAGTAGGATTAGTCTCAACCATGAAAATACACATACTGTTCTCCAAATTCAAGCCCTTTGTATTCCCAAAGAATAGAAACAAGTTCCAAGTAGCACTGGTCAGCAGTACCAAAACCTCTTCTACACCTCACTGGAAAATCCTCTACACATACCCTCCTCATTTCAGATACAAGACCAACAGAGCAACCAAATATTATTCCTGAATAAGTCCAGATAAATTAAATTTGGGTGAACTCCACCTCTTTCATGTCCAAGATGGTTTGTATATCATTGAGGTAGCAGAGCTGAAATTACTTTTCAGACAAAGACCGTGATACATCTCACTTCTAGTCTCTGGACACAGTTACTCAATAAGAATATATTGTCATCTTCCTCTCCTTCAGGTGACTACCATCACTGTATCTGATCCTGCTGTTCATGGTATGTTGGTCATGTTTTGCATCCCATGAAGAACTTAGAAGAAAACCAGTTTCTGGATCCCAGTTAGACTAAGGTATAAGCTAGCAATTTAGCTATACATCACTGTTAAGATTACAGTTGTTCCTCAAATGTTTACAGAAACAACACTTGGCATCTGGGAAACTACTTGTGTCCAACATTAAATGCCAGCTGAGAAAACTCTTTCTGAAATTTGGTTTTAGACATAGACATTTACATCCAACAAAAGTTCTACTTTAGCCATTTATATCCCAGAGCACAAGTTTGACTTGAAACACAATGGTCATTTGGGAAAATTTGGTTAACACATGGTAATTTGGGAAAATTTGGTTAACTAGTGGACGTGAAATGTACAATGTCTAAAAGGCAGGTTGACATGGAACAGGCTTGCTACTAACACCAAAGAATAACATCTTAAAAAATAATCTTTCTTCATCAGGCTGTAATTCCAAGATACAGTAAATAGAACCAAAGCTATAGGCATCCCTTTCCTAAAAAGCATATATGTTTATCTCTTCTGGTAAGTGTGAATGCACATTTTACAATGCAAATGCTAAAACTTCACTGCAAAGAAAATATATTTTAAATTAAGTATCCAAGACTGTTCAAGCACTGTGTTTAGAATTATGCATATTCACATGCCATTATCATTTGCATATATTTAGCAAATATTTATGAGCTAATTAGTTGCATAACAACGCTGAACATTTTACAACATTTGCATGATCACAGAACTGTGAAAGTATTGCCTCTTATCAAATAGATCCTTATTAATGGCAAGAAAATAATTTGCTACATAGATCATAAATATCTGCTTGGGAAACTTAATATAATACCACCTGTCCATATTTATCTGATTTAGACTACACTTCTGGTACCTGGAACTATGAAGCAAAACCAGAACAGTATAAGACAAAAGTTTATGATTCATTACAGAAAACCAGTTTCTACCAGTATCTGTCATTCATAAATAAATTGCTGGTGGATCAGTTATATACAATTTATCCCCCCAAGGTATATAGCAAAGTACATATATCTAGAAGGATGGTTTCAGATACTTTTACTCCTTTTTATTTTGTTTTTAATTCTTACACATCATTTTCCCCCTCATTACAGAAAAACTTTTAAAATGCAGAAAAATATATTATTATGGTCCAAATATGCATTGCTAGCAGTGCCAAATAAAACAAATGAAGGTGTTAGAAAAAAATATGGATAATTATATTTACAGAATTAAATACATCGCTTTATATGCGACACCCTCATTTTTAAAGAATGTTTCATTTTTATTGAAGGGTGGAGAAGGAGATAGAAGGGAGACATTCTTGTTTATGTGCTTTGTTTTAAATACCATCATCCATGGCCTTTTTGGAAAATATTAATTTTATTCACAGCATGCTATTTGGTATCCTCTTTTATATCCTGCCTCTGTGAGTTCAATCATTCTTGCTTTGCTTTAAGCATGTGAAAAATTGATATTATTTCTCTGGGTCTACTTAAGTAGCTAAAAAATAAAAGATAAAAGACTGAGTCTTACTAGACTGTCATGAGAAAGCTAATACAAGTTACGGTGTTGAAAAAATACAATTAACTACTTAATATTAACATGGGCAGAGTTAAGGCTTGGAGTTTCATTTTAATATTTCTTAAAGAAAAATAAATATAGTGTTACATCAGAAAAATAAGGGGTAAAACTCTAGCTGTGTAAATAACCAACTAACTAAGAATAACTGTAAAAAAACACGGATGCTGGTGCAAAAGCTGATCTCCCACCAAACAACTCATCCCTCTCTTCCACTATTCAGGTGGAAGATCAAAGGGAAGGACATTTCCAGGAAGCCTAGTTAGAGTTTAATGAGTGCAATATTCTAATTATTTTATAGTAATATGGTAGCACTTGCACAGTAACACATATCACTTCAGTGTTTTGTGCTGCCTCAGAGCTTATTAGCTGCTCTGGTCCCCTTCCTTTCTTTACCAAGAAACAGGGTGATTTGCACAAATAGCAATAGTAGTCATGCTACTTACACATTGCAGCTAAAAGCTAAGGTCTCAATTACCCAGCAATAGTATAATTCTGCTCCCAGAGTGCTGTCAGTACCTTGCTTTTCCTGGAACTGCCAGAACAAATGTGTTGCATCTGCAATATAAACCTAATTCGTAGATATAAACTCTGGAAACAACCCTCAGACAAAACGTAACTCTATATAAATCCAAAGAACTTTCTTACAGAGACAAAAACTACCTGTAATTGCCAAACTGGAGTCTGTGATTTCTGAAAACCCAATACAATTATATGTACAAGAGTTTCATAACACAGCTTTTGCACATATCAAAATGCAAAGAACTGCCATAGCCAATCCTATTGATACCTATTGGTATCTCATCTCAGTAGATCAGAAGGAAAAGTTCAGGCTTTGTATAAAACGTTTTCAGATGTTCATACAGCACACCATTTTTCATATTTTACATACTTTCCAAGTGATTTAAGTAATCAGTTCTACACGCCTAAAATGATAGAGAAATCACAAGCTGCATTATTATTAACAGTGGCTAAAGAGTGATCAAATGATATCTTACATGGCATAAACAGTGAAGCTGTTCCCCAGCCCTATGATACTGGAAGAATCTCCAGCTTTAAATGGATGTTACACAGACCAGTTTGCATGGGCTATCTGCAAGAGTTTACAGTTCAGCGCTGTTTCTTTCATATGCCATACACATGAGAAAAAAGCAACAGGAGTATGAGGAAATAAACACTTGAATTTGAGCATTTAAGTGACTGTAGGACAATATAATAACTTGCAGAAGTCTTAACAAAAGTATAAGAAATTAGTTACATCTGAGGAAATCTACTTTAAATATTATTTCACATCGTATCTGCAATCTGTCATTTGGAAAATTGAATAGACCACCTAGCAAAGCATTCATGGGACTGTTTTATCACTACTTAAGTATCTTTACCAATATAAAATGAATTTTGTACTGGATGCATAAACCTTAGCTGGCAAATATCTCAAACGATCCAATGGTCCAGACCTCATATGACGTATTTGGCAGCCTTTCAATGAATCTTGTTTCCTTGTGTGGAGTGACACATTTATCAAACAAGACACATGAATTTTGCATCAGTGCCATAAAAAATTGATCTTTTCTATTTGTTTTTGCTTCTAAGCAGCTTCAGTACATGCAGAATTAAAAGTTGTGAGAATGATCCAACCATAAACTGCTACATCTCAGAACGGAAAAGTAAAAAGCCAATGATTCTAATAAAAAAATGAAAGAAAAAAAAATATCCAGCAGAAATGTTAAGTCCTGTCTTTTTTAACTGTACAAACTGAAATTATCAACCATGGGAAGAAAAGGATAGACAAGTATAAAGGCAAAAATCACTGTTCACAGGATCTTCTTCTCTGAGCTGGACATACACATGCTGAAATTTTGATGTTTACACCAGAGATGGACTGGAAATATATTACCTACAAAAATATTAAAAGAAATTACTTTTCATTTTCCCCAGTCTCTTTAAAAGTCCTACAAAATATAGGCATCTTGAGAAGTTAAGCCTTCATCCTAGTCTATCTATAGTTAGTAAATTTCAGTAATACAGTGCTACATGACTCAAACACCCACTAAGTCCTCTTCAGTTTTAGTCTGCATCTCTGAGCCTCACTACTCATGCTATGTCAGTTCAGAACAATGATGTGGTTTACTGCTTATACATAGAATAGAATAGACCATTTCAATTACAAAGGACCTAAAATGACCATCTAGTTCAACTGCCTGACCACTTCAGGGCTGACCAAGTTAAAGCATGTTATTAAGGGCACTGTCCAAATACATCTTAAACAGTGACAACCTTGGGGCATAGACCACTTCTCTAGGAAGCCTGTTCCTGTGTTTGACCACCCTCTCAGTAAAGTGGCAAAAAGGATGCTCATACATACATGTTACTCTTACCAATACAGAAACTATTAAGAATCAAAAATAACAAGATGTATCCTGTGGCAAAAAAAAAATGTGATTCAGACCTTTAGATCTTTGTCATCACAGTTACATCATAAATTGTATAGAAAAATCACAAGAATCTGGGACACTCAATAAATTGTACTCTTTGTCTGTTGTGTTTTTACAAATAACCATGCATGTTTCTCTAGTTTCAAACCTCCACAATTAACTTGTCTTTACACAAGTATACTGTTAATCAAACTCAATTATCATGTGATGGTTTAAAACATTACATGATAACACATTTTTCAATATTATTAACTCTTTTACAAAGCATACAAAATACACTGCCCAAGCCCCCACTGAATTTGAATTTAAGGCCTTGAGATATGCAGAGTTTAGCAGCCTCTCAGAATTTGTCATAGAGTCCATCCAAAATCCCACAACTACCTATATTATAACATCTATGCTAAGAAAGACCACGCTGGTCATAAACAGAGTTAATCCAGAAACTTCTCTCAGGGGGTATATAAAAACTACATCAGCTAGTTCAGACTTATCTACATTTTTTCTTATTTACAAAGTGGTTAACTAAGGAAAAAAAAAAAACCTACATATAATATATTTACAGATATACATAGATAGACAAATACATATAGAGTGTTAAAGTAATTTGTATTTTAGATAAGGATTCAGCAATTTATTTTACACTTGTACTTGGGAGCACAAACTAAATAAAAATAAACCAGGTTTAAATGATTGCCCACATAAGACATTATACTAGCTTCATATATTCTGTTTGATATGCTGTATTTAGTTAAAGTACTGATGCTTTATGTTTAGAATAAAAAGGGTAGGCAATGGCATGTGCATGCAGACAAAAAATTACAAAATTTGAAAGTAATTTATCATTTGCTGTTCACTCACATACAGGTAGTTCAAACACAGGAACAACAGAGCTGCCTGGGAGGCAAAAACCACATTGCTAAGTGGAATATTCTCTGTTAATAGATAAGCCATTCTTTTTCATTGGCTAAATGCCTGCTTTACTCCAGGACAGGAGATGACCAAAGTAGCTGAATAAGTAATCAAAAGACTACAAAAAAGAGTAAGTCAAACCTGATGGTTGTTCCTCTCTTGTTTGGTAAAGCTCACAGTCAGGAAGCCAGTTCATTGAAGGCAACACAACCACCTCAAACACTCGCAATGGAAATGTTCTTATGAGTGCCAGTGCTTGATTTAGTTACTTTGCACACCTGATACAAATTATATAAATCATTTCTTGTAGTGCCATTCAATCAAGGTTTCTGATAACTGAGCAGCGGAACATACAACTAACTGCCAGCCTTTTGTACAGAACTTGCTGCTGGAGCAGAGATAGGATGCACTGCAACAAAAGACAGTTCTGTGGAGTTACAAAAAAATGAAAGGACTGCTTGTGTAAAAATGCAGGCAGAATAGTGCATGATTGATTCTGAGCTACTAAGCTTGAAGAAATAGAAAAGGTTTCACTTCAAGTGCCAGTGATGAATCACGCTGAGTCTGGCCTGGGCTTCCAATCTGCATGCAGGGGAGAGCGTGTGTTCCCCATTCCGCAGAGCTCTTGTGTTGTTTCAACAGAGATCCAGCCTCAGACATGGAGGAAAGACAGAGTTGTGAACCGTGTCAGATTTGTATCTCCCAATGCCTCACTCAGACACCACGTGGTGTCTTGAGGCAGACAAGGCTTGTTATTACACAAGTGGTGTCAGAGGACAGGAAAGTCAGAACATAAAACTGGCTCAGAGAAATAAGTATCTCATCTCCTCTCATGTACTAATGTAACCTGTGATTTTCATTCAGCATTTCTAGGTACATGCAGGAAAAACACATGTTCTAGTTTCTGGTTGTGTTGTGTTTACATAGCAAGGTTTTGGTAGTTGGGGAGTGCTACAGAGGTGACTTCTGTGAGAAGCTGCTAGAAGTTTCCCTTATGTCTGACAAAGCCAATGTTAGCCAGTTCCAAGTTGGACCCACCACAGGCAAGGCTGAGCCCATCAGTGATGGTAGTAGTGGCACTGTGATATATTTTAAAAGTGAAAAGAACTGTGTAACAGTAACAGCAGCGAGAGAAAGGAGTGAGAATATGTGAGAGAAACAACTCTGCAGACACCGAGGTCAGTGAAGAAGGAGGGGGAGGAGTCTCTCTAGGTGCCAGACCAGAGATTCCCCTGTAATGAAGACCATGGTGGAACATACTGTGCCCCTGCAGCCCATGGAGGTGAGCGGTGGAGCAGAATCCACCTGCAGCCCATGGAGGACCCCACGGCAGAGCAGGTGGATGTGCCTGAAGGAGGCTGTGACCCCGTGGGAAGCCCACGCTGGAGCAGGCTCCTGGCAGGACGTGTGGACGCGTGGAGAGAGGAGCCCACGCTGGAGCAGGTTTGCTGGCAGGACTTGTGACCCCATGGGGGAGCCACACTGGAGCAGTTTGTGAAGAACTGCAACCTGTGGGAAGGACTCATGTTGGAGAAGTTCATGGAGGACTCTCTCTTGTGGCAGGGACCCCACACTGGAGAAGGGTGAGGAATCCTCCCGTGAGGAGGAAGGATTGTCAGAGACAACAGGTGATGAACTGACCGCAACCCTCATTTTTTGTCCCCCTGTGCCTCTGAAGGGGAGGAAGTAGAGAAAATCAGGAGTAAAATTAAGCCCAGAAAAAAAAAAAAAAGGGGGGGAGGGGGGGGGAGGTAGGGAGAAAGTGTTTTAAGATTTCGTTTTATTTCTCATTACCCTACTCTAATTTGATTGGTAATAGATTAATTTTCCCCAAGTCACATCCGATTTGCCCATGATGATAACTGGTGAGTGATTTCCCTGTTCTTATATCAACCCATGAGCCTTTTGTTATATTTTTTGTCCTGTCCAGTTGAGGAGGGGAAGTGATAGAGTGACTTTGGTGGGCACCTGAAGTCCAACCAGAGTTAACCCACCATAGTCCTTTTAATAAAAGTAGCAACAGTTTCACAGAATTAGTGTACTATGCACGTTCTAGAACACACACAAAAAGAATACCATCCCTGTTCCTGGAAGCATGCAATTAAAGACGCTAACCCTGCGGATAGATTTATAGAGACAAATCTTTGAAAAAGTAGAAAATCTCTTTGAAGTCAACAGCACTCCTTGTACCTCTCTAATTCCAGCTATCTGAAAATTGCTGCAGGTCAAGGGGGTAGGCTGAAGAGACTTCAGGAATCACTGAAACATCACAAAAAGGATGATACTTAGACATGTGACAAGGAACAACAGAGTAGGATTTGGATACGAGAAAAGACTGAGTAAGATGTTATATGTGAGTAACCAAAAGAATAGTATGCATAGGCAAAATGTAGCTGGATGATCCAAAGAAGAAAGGACAGAATATGAAAGCCCCAGGGCACAGGAGATCACCTTGATAAAGTGAACATGTGAACCAAAACGCTGAGATACTACAGCACAATGATGTCAGGAGTAGAAAGAGAAATACAGAGCTCAGAATGACTGGTGAAACTGTAAAATGCCTAGAGGGGGTCTAAGAAGACACCTAGAGTGGGAACCAGTGATGGAGAAAGACTGCTGGGCATTGTTTGCATAATGATGCTGCTGTGATAAACTGTGGGAAAGGGGAACCTGCAGGGGAACCCTAGCAGACCACATCAGGTTATATTTTTTCTACCATTTAATTAATTTCTATGACAAAACAGCAGCAGCAGAGCCAGAACTGCTGAGGACTAACATGAAGGACTGAATCTGTTACAGATCTAATGGAACATTTTCATCACTGAAACAAGTAACATCAGGAAAGAAAGGATCCTTGAATTATTCTGTGGTGCCTCCCAGCATCATCTCTCTTATATCTGCCAAACAGCACAGCACAACATAACTTTGATTTCACTTTCCATAACTACTATTTCTTTTAAAAAGCCAAACCATGCAGCCTAATTTTTAAACAACTAAAAGGTGCATGACATAGCCATGGTGTAATTGAAAATCACACCAGTGATCGGAAGAAAAGTTTTTAAATAGAGGGAAAATCAACCTCCCCCCCTTCACATGCTTCTTGAAGCTGAAAATCATAAGCTGTGTTAATGTATAAAGCATTAAGTAAATATTTTCAAAATACAATTTATGGGATGATGGAACCAAAAGAATATTTAAGAATACTTTAAAAAGAGCTAGGACATTAAATGCTTCTAGTGCTACGACTTTTCTTTTGTAATTGTACTCAGAATAGAAAAAGAATGAAGAATAAAACAGAACAGACAAAGAGAAATATGTTTTTCCTCAAAAGGTCATTATGGTATTTTGTTACTTTCTTATACAGAAGCAATTCTCTGAACAAATGATGAGTTCTTCATGTCAACTCCCTAGTAAATTGAATTAAACTTCTTTCTTTAAATGTGATTATTCACATTAAGTCAACTCATTAAAAGATGGCTGAAGAGTTTCACTAGTAATGAAAACCATTTACAATGCAGTCTGCTGAACAATTTACATATGCGAGCTGGGCTCAACACACACAAAGCTGCCACAAGCCACACAAGTCAGGTATTTTCACCGCCTGTATTGACGTTGACACCTCCCATTACTAGCTAAGGTTCAGTACCTGCACCACAAAATTTTACTTTTGCTATGTACTGTAGATGAAAGCATTTAATTCTTAATTTATGCAATAATGAATACATTTGCAATCTAACTTTCATAAAGCGCAAGAAATATCTAATGCCAGGACATTACCAGAGGGTCAGATTTTGTTACAGCAATGTAGGATCTTACTGCTCTCAGCTTTCTGTCCTCAGACCTAATCTTTCCTCTACTGGTCATAGCAGAAGCAAACACACTGCAGTCACTTAGGCACTCAGAGGCTAAAGTAGCATCCAAGGGACTAACAGTCAAGCTGGAAACTAAAGTCTGAGATATGGGTTGGGCAAGGCTTTATCCAGTGGAGGTCAACATGGTAGAAAGAATACTCAGCAGAGTGGTCTGAATTCCATGTTTGTCTGTTCGAACTGCAGCAGACTGTACTAATGATTTTGATACAAGGTGGGAGGAAGCTTTAATACAAAATGGAGGAGAAGATAAGAAATGGCTTTCTGAATTCCTCAACAGAAAGTGAATCCTACAAAATCAAAAGCATTCTGTAAGACACCGTCAGGATCATACTCATGCTTAGACTGGAAATCCCAGTACCAGCACATCTGAAACAAGCAGGGCTCTTACAGGGCTAGATGGGCATCTGGGAGAAGAAAACACCATAGACAACTGCAACTAGACTCCAAAAACATGCAGTCAGGAAAAAAAAAATAGGTCTACAGAAACAGGAGGAGACAACTTGGTAGGAAGGAAGAAACACGTGGAGGCAGTGTGTAGCACAATTTACAAGAAGTCTAAAGAGAGGTTTTAGCATTACCACAAAGGGAAGAGCCATAGGTAAGTACTGCAGTCTTTGGGTCCTGAGGGAATAACCTCATGGTTCCCTATGCAACCTTGCACTTCATGACAAATAATGCGCTCCTTCATTTCTGTGCACTCTGCATAAACCCAGGTTGGATGAAAACTGGTTACAGCTGATGTAATCTCTTCTTGTTATTTGCTTCGTTTTACTACAACTGGTGACTCTGAACGACTGTTACTTTTGCTAAGGTCGGATTTCTAGTCTTTATTCCAAGAAACTGCTACTTGCTGAACCATGTCTTTAGAAAGATAAAGAGTAACTTTGGTACTTTTCTGTTCCATTGGTGTTGTAATTCATACTATAAACAGAAGCTTGTTGGGGGTAGAGTTGACAAATCATTCTGTCATTTTAATTTTAGTAAGACTTATTATACCAGACCTATTACCAAACACTTCACCCTCCATCTGTGCCTTTTCTGTATTAAATATTGCAAATTTCTCATAGATGTCATATAAAGCTGTGCATTAAAATGAACATTTCTTCCACTTACTGGGGCCTGCACTGGACCTCTTTTCACACCTCTTTTTCAAGATATACATGTCCTGAATTCATTCAACTGTTTCTCCCCTTTTCCATTCCAACAGATTTTTCTCATGGTCACCAATGAATACATAAGGAATACTTTTTTGGTTTAAATGGACCAGCTGCTCTCTACTGCTATCTGAAGGGGAATGAACAGGGTCAAAAATGGCTTGGAATGACTTGTTCTGTTCAGTGACTCTCAATTATTTTACTACAATCATATTTATAATAAGAGACACTTTTTTTGCTTCCTTAAACTAACGTTTTTCTGCTTCTGCTATAGGATTTACTTTTGCTTTTTAATAAGAGAGTCATCACTACCTATATTTATAAAGTAGCATGGTGTTTCCTTTCAGTCTCCTTAAAAAAAAATATTTTTCTCGTAAATAAGAACCATTATCAGAAAAGTTCCTGAAAGAACTAGGTTTTTTTCAGGAAATTTCAAATATTATATTAATCTAAAGTGCCTGTGATTTCCTTCCTGACTGCAAAGTTTCTAGCCATCCATAATAACTGATTAAGTTTTGTTTTGCTTCAATGAATAGTGTTTATCCTCAAACTTCTATCTATTATATTGAGGATTCTTTATAGAAAGGACCACAGAAGGATATCACAGCATCAAAGCCTATTGGACTGTGGCTCCCTCTAGACATACCATTTGTTCTGCAATGCAGCTGAGTAAGCCATATTTTCTGTTCTTGTCTCTTTAAGCTCCCAGGTACTCACAAAAATTTGTTAGAGAATTCTCAGGGCTCAGATCCCTGCAAAAATAAGCTATTTTAATTTATTTGCTTTCTATCTGACGGATGAAAACACAATGCAATGTGGCTACATTCTCATAGACATTAAGTTAAAACTGCTTCTGCCAGCTTTTTTGAATGAGTAATCAAAGCCAGCTTAAAGCTCACATTTTCTATTGTGCTGTGGAAACAATACATCAGAAATTTCACTACCAGTCCTCAATAAGGCAGAAAAGCAGGGGCCAAGGGTAGAAGGAAATGACATACTATTGTATCAGTTATATACCAAATATTCAGGTTAAGAAGCAGGAACACCAAAACAGCAACAGTGTATGTTGGATGTCCTCTAATTGTTGTTCAGAGGCCAACATTTTTCTGAAGTCCCTGGAGGTGCTCCCCTGCACATCTCCTCTCTGACACACTCCCAGCAAGTGGTTCCCTGTCAGAGCCCTGTGCAAACAGAGCTAAAAAGAGAAAGAATCAGGAGTGCTCCTGCTGTACAAAGCAAATTAAGTCAAGAGGATATTGATGAGATTACTAATTTATTTAACACATACATTGTATTCAGAATGGGAATAAAACTTCAACTGTCACCATTCATCAGCTACATATTGCCTAGAGCCATGAGCCTGCTGCTAGCCTGTTCTTCATCCTCCTTGGTTTTGCCCAATTTAGTTTTGTTTTTCTCTCTTGTCCTGTACTTCATTTGGAACTGAACAATTTAAAACATAAATGTTCAGGTTTGTGGCAGTGAACAAGCTGTCACCTCACAACCTTTAAAATCACAGATGCCAAATTTTTTGAAAGTAGAATCAGGTTTTCTATTTGCAGTTCTAAAAGCTCTCTACACTGTGTAAAAAGAATTGTTTTGTGATAAACAATTGTGAGAAAATAAATTTTCACTAGCAGCTGGTCTTCTATGCTGCCAGTATAACCCTTCTCAAGAAGAGCTGAGGTACCTATGTATATACTGAGCTACAACAGACCAGTCGCTCCTTATCACAGGATTTTCTCTTACATCAGGTAAACTGGAAACAACTCTGAAGAGAACAATACCAAGAAAGGTAAAACAACAAATGCCACCCCTAATCTGTACAGATTTTAATATCTTTTTCATATACAGTGATCTGCAGAATAAACGCTCATCTGGAGATGTAAATCAGTCTTCAGTTACAGGCTTGAAGAGACACATTATATAGTTCCCTCAAGGACTATTGTAGGGGAACCTCGAATGTTGTTCAACTTGGGAGTGCTGAAGGACATGCAGTATACAGTCAAAGAGGCAAAAAGCACAGAGATCTGGCATACTCGTGTGTCATGGTTTAAACCCAGCCAGCAACCAAACACCACACAGCTGCTCTCTCATTCTCCCCTGTCCAGGGGATAGGGAAGAGAATTGGAGAGGTAAGGAGACTTGTAGGTTGAGATAAAGATAATTTAATAATTGAAATAAAAGAAAATTAAAATAATAATGATAGTAATAACAGAATATACAAACGAGTGATGCACAATGTGATTACTCACCACCCACCAACTGATGCCCAGCCTGTTCCCAGATAGCAGTCCCAGAGAAGAGAAAATATACCAAAACTGCAATCTTGGAAGGGAGAGAGCTTCCTGGCCAACCCTCATCTATATAGTGAGCATGATGCTACATGATATGGAATATTTCATTAACTGATTTGGGTCTGTTTCTCTGGGTCTGCTCCTTCCCACATTCTTGTGCACCTGCATGCTAGCAGGACATGGGAAGTTAAAAAGTCTTTGATTTCTTAGCAACAGCTAAAACCATCAGTGGGTTACCAACATTCTTCTCATATCAAATCCCATCCTGAATCCAAAACACAGCACTATTCTAGCTCCTAAGGAGAAAAATTGGCACTATCCCAGCTGAAACCAGGACATCAGGGAAAATGAGATAAGCCAGCTCAGACCCATCTCCTCCTCTCCCAGGTTAGATATTACTCTAAAAGGCACTAATGCCATCCCAAGTGGGATTATACTTATGAATAGAAGTATTTGTACTGCCCTAACCTGTTGTCATTACTCTAGTAAGTCAAACTACCGAAGAATATATTGATCAATAGGTGCCTCTACCCCAGCTAACACAGTTTTCTGTTCAATGGAAAAGGGAAATCAAAGTGCAGAGAAGAAATGAAACAAGACAGATGACTGAAAAGTAAAAAATTAATTTTAAAAAAATGTGTAAAGGGACATAAACCAGAAAACAGACAGGAAAAATAAATAGCAAGAAACTGAATGGGATCATGGCAGGAAGAGCAAGGAAAGACCATTACATGATAGTACCATCAGGGATGCTGTGAAGGGAAGACCTTAGCAATCTGGCCTTTCTGCCACAGACATGCTCCCTTAACCAGGATCTGAAGGGAATGCGCTTTGCTCCCTAATCTTACTGTTACTAGAAAAGCCTTCAGCAAATCAGTGCAAATGTAGTACCACTATTTCTAAAATAGCCCTTCACTCTGAGGGTTTTTTACATCTTTCTTGTCCTCAGCCTCTGCAGTTTTCACATTTCTCTCAAAACTGTCATTTTGTGCCCAACCTTACATTTTCTTTCCCTCTGCTTTTTTTTACATCTACTTCCTCTCAGCCCTGTACTTCTCCTCTTCATTTTCTTTACATTCCCATGTTTATTCCAGTGCTCTAGGTCTCACCCACCCTACTTCAAGCTATCATTATCAACTTATCTTGAAATACACACAAACACATTTGTGACAGCAGCAAGAATCAATTGTCTGTTTGACCACAGGGAGCAGAAATTTATGTAATATTAGCTTTAAACGGGGCTCAGACATTGAATTACTTGAACGTGTCCAAAGAAGGACAACGAAGCTGGTGAAGAGTCTGGAGCATGTGTCGTACGAGGAGCGGCTGAGGGAACTGAGGGTGTTTAGTCTGGAGAAGAGGAGGCTGAGGGGAGACCTCATCGTCCTCTACAGCTACCTGAAAGGAGGTTGCAGAGAGCTGGGGATGAGTCTCTTTAACCAAGTAACAAAGATGTAATGGCCTCAAGTTGCACCAGGGAAGGTTTAGACTGGATATTAGGAAGCATTTCTTTACAGAACAGGTTGTTATGCGTTGGAATGGGCTGCCCAGGGAGGTGGTGGAATCCCCATCCCTGGAGGTGTTTAAGAGTCGGGTCGACATAGCACTGAGGGATCTGGTGTAGTTCGGAACTGTCAGTGTGAGGTTAATGGTTGGACTGGATGATCTTCAAGGTCTTTTCCAACCTTGATGATTCTGTGATTCAGAACACAGACAAGCTACAGATTCATTGAGAAGTTTACTTTTCCAAATAAATTGAAAGTTATTTAAGATAACATTAGCAGGAAACATACTAAAACCAAAAAAGAGTTCACTGACTTTTTATTATGCTAACTTCTGAACAGGATAATTAAGCTAAAATGACCATGGCTAACAAAATGTCTGTGTGATTCTGTTCAAGAAAAAGCAGTGAAAGGAATAAGGTTTTTGCTCTTCCTTTTTCAAGTGAGATGTTCAGGGAAGTAGGGCCTTTTTGAGTGTGGGACTAGAACAAGAGAATAGAGCAAATCAATAAGACAAAGATTATTTTTTTAAGTCTCATTACAGTAAAATTCAAAAATTTTAAAATTCAAACTGAATAAAAAATTACCTAAACCATGTTTCTGAGGACAGCTGAAAAGTTTTAGGAAATGTTTTGGAAATGCTGAAGCATTTCCTTTTCTTTTTTTAATGCTTTAATATAAGTATCTTAAAACAATGACCAATCTAGTGACCTTTATTCATTTGCCCAAAACCTTTCACTTCTAGTCAACATATTCAGACAAATATTGGAGTGCTGACCTCTACATTTTCAGAAATATGAAGCATTTCAATGATGTTGGTTTGTTTGGGATTTGTTCAGTTTGGGGTTATTTTCGGACAACTTCATGAGAAAAAGCAATAGATTCCTAGATAAAAGCTACATTTTTCAGTTGGAAGTCATTACAGAGAATATATCCACTTTTACCCAAGAGCTCTAATTCTAGTCATTAGCTCTGGATCTGACATAATATATGACTTGTGAAATTCACTTAATCCATCTGCTGAACCTGCACAGAAATAGACTGTTTCAGATTATGATTGAGAACATCCTGCTTTCCTTCTCTGTTAACTGTAGAGAGCCTAATAAATGTAGTCTACGGAAACTACACTGATATGTCCACAGTTGGACAATACGCATATCCTCCTTCTCTACCCATTGAATCGGAACATCCAGCCATCAATACTCTGGAATAACAAATGTCTTACTATAGAAGTCTCCAATCTGGCAAAGAGATACATGCTTAACGTCACTGTTGATATAACTGGTAACCAGTGCAACTTCTAAAGACAGGAACACACAGTGCCCAATACAGAGAATTTCTGATCTTTGATTTTGCTTTCAGTGCTGTCAGTTACCATACAAAGTTTAACACAGGAATTTCTGGCACAATACCTTCATGCAACTCTGTACTGCTGTCATAACATAATTTTGGTAGATTCAGTTATTCTGGAATTGTCACACACATTTGCTCACTCAATAATAATTAATTATTGCCTTTGTGATTACAGATAAGAAACAATGCACTACTTGAATAAGGTAATTATTAAAATTTAATTCTTTTCCTTCCTCCCAAGATATTAAATGTTATTTTGCATTTGACAAGACCTCAGGCTAGCTCAGTGATTGCCTTTGTACCTGCCCATGACTGGGAGAACAGTAGTTTTTCCTGATTGCTTTCTCTCCCAGTACCTACACTGTTGAGGTGGGACCACTTCCAGTTTGGCAAAGAGACAGCAGGCAAGCATCTGTACAGAGTCCCAGAACAGATGCACTGTTGAATGTAAACTGATACCAAACATAAATAAATAAATAATAAAAATATTAAATAATCAGATTAAGAGCTCTTCCACCTGCCAAGATTTTGATGTATAAATGGAATGTTTAATGGGCTGCAGTAATATAATTAATTTATCGTTATTATAAAAGTACACTGACTTTGTAGGTCCATTTTTTAATCTATTTTTTCCTAGTAAATTGACATCTTCAGCTGACTTTCGCATTCCCACTTGTAATAACTAGGTTCTTTATGCTCTTAGCCTTTAAAATCTTAAAGAAAGAGGAATTCTTCATAAACCTATAACATCCAAAATTCTTTTCTCTTCAGTAAAATTATGATTAGGGGGACAAAAATTAAATGTCATTTTGCTTTGCAGTGCAAACAGTGAAGAAAAAGTCTAGTAACATATGCAACCTTGTAGGCTTCCATCCTGCTCTTAAAACAGTTAATTCAACTGGATCTCATGCATACATTCCCCCTAGATAGATTTCCCTCATTAACTTAAATAACAGCAGACATAAATCCTGACATAATCTTCTCCCTGAACTTTACTGTCCATAAAGCATATGGAGTCTTCTCTGCCAGAAAGAAACTCAGTCATTTTTATGCTCCTGGTGTGGGTCCAGGGGATTATATCAGTCTGGTTGACAGGGGGAATCCGTGAAATAACCATACCTCTCTATTTTTTATTCTAATCCTATCAGATTATGAAGACACACAAAAGGTTCACAAACTGAGCCTCAAATTTACAGCTGTAGATAAACAGAATGTCAGTCACCATTGATGCCAAAACCTATACTTGGTCACAGATGTGGATCCTACATGATGAACATCACCAAGATCTAGCAGTCTATCTCTTTCCATTCATACACCTGAATCAGGAGTACTATAGCTGCTGGAGCCAAACCATTGATTTCCTACTGCAGATCCTTGCTCTGAGTTGAGTACCTGTACATGTAGCTCATTTCCCTTTCACACCATTTGTGGCAGGAGTTTTTCCTATTAGAAGAGGGAAGGAATTCTGCCTTCCATGTATGTCTTGAGGCAGGGTGGACTAGACAGTAAAAAGGCCATATTAAGATTTGTAATAGTTGAGGAAAGTTGCAGCATTTATTTTAGTCATGAGTTAGTTGCACTAGGGGGGTGAGGTTAGTCAACAGTCCACAGAGGAAGGGCATTTAGGAGCACATGAATGCTAGGAAAAGACTGAAAAAGAAGAGTCCAGAAAAAATAATTTAAAAGACTTAGAGATACTACCTGGAGAAGACTGGGAAAATACGAAAAGCAGTGGAGCACTTCAGTAATACGTCATATTTGGAAGGCAGCATGAGAGCATGAACAAGGGCTGACAGACCTTCAAGGGGAACAACCTTTCATTACCAGTTCCAAGGCACTGCCTTTCCCTTTCTTTCTGATAGAACGGCCAACCTTAATTTGCCATAGCTTTAACCATCACAGTCATGAGGACTTCTGAAATTCTTTAATCTCTGAAAACCTACATTTCTAAATTTTTTAAGACCCCAGAAAATGATCAAGACTCTTGGGTATTATTACCATTTAATTGGAAACACCGTCCTGATACTGTTACTTCATACAGATAGATAGACAGATGGCTATATCAATCATAGATTACATTCCATGTCCCCCACAGAATACAGTTTAACACTACAAACTATACAGAGTCTGAAGACAGGCAGATTTGTAAAGAAAACAAATTAGTCAAATCTTTTGTTCATCTCTTCTGTGGTTCAAGAACAAATGCATCATCACTGCTCTAAGTAAAACACATAGAGAAGATATTTTTTAATTTAAGTTTTACCCCAAGCCCTCTGAGCACATGCAGAAAAAACAGTGATAAAAAAGGACTTCTCTTCTCAGTAAACACAAATGAGTAACAGATCACCGGCAGAAAGTTCCTCTGAAAAAAATGTGAAAGTTAAAGGGATTTCTCAATGGTCTGCTTGAAAATTAATCTTCTGCTTAATCAAACCCATACAGGTAAATAATTTTTTTCCTGTCAACATGACTAGATTTAATAAGACTAAGATGCTTACAAATTAGACAACTGCAGCCCCAAATTTCTTAGACTCCTCTGACTGTCTTGTCCAGAAGTGACAGTCTGGATAACTTAGGTTTTCAAACAGCACTGGCTTTAAGAAGAGATTTCATAGATTTGAGCATTCTGAGACATCAGAGAGCTGGAATAGATCCTCCCTGGGAGTTGAAAATTCGCAGTAACCTATACTGAAGCTGATTACCTCAAAAAGACTGTCATCAGTATCTAAATGGCAAGAAAAGATTAACCTAGTTGCCTTTGTGTCCAGGAACCTTGACTGAGACCATAGTCAGAGACCAATATTGTCTGCCAGCATCTACCTCTATTCTGTCAGAGAATAGAGCAAGAAGTGAGAGAGCAAGCAGGAATATGTGCATCTCCTAGGTAACTCTGCATTAACCACTCAGTTTACTCGAGAATTATCTGCTTCTTGATCAGTGTCCCTCTTAATCTAAGAATTTAGCACTCTCCCCTGCATAACAACCCATCTTCATGTTGAACCTGAGGACTGAACGTTACTGCCTGGGTCAAACAAAAGACTGTAAATCAATAGCCTTATGGTTAAGACACTGGCAGCTCAATGAGATTTTAAAAATATAGATCCAAACGCTCATAAGCAGAAGAAGACATGCAATCTAGGGCTCTCACTTTCTGGGCAAATGACCTAACCACCATTACATAAAAGGCAGTTGGTACCAAGTGTCACAAATTATATTTTTTTCCGGGGGGGGGGGGGGGGGGGATATTAGTGTTTGGTTTGGGGTTTTTTTAATAGTAATTTACAAATTCTTACTGTGTTATATCAGCATTAAGTCCTCTACTCAGGCCAGACCTCTCAGACAATTTTGACAGGTATGACATAGGTGATCCTCATACCAGAACATTTCTGCATGTGTAGAGCAGATTTAGAAAGGGGGACTTCTTAGGAGAAACTTCATGATCTTGAAGTCCTCTCTCAGTTGGGCAGGGGGCCTTTCAGAGCACAATTTAAGACTAAGTCCTTATATTCTACCTGGTTTAGGTGGAATTCCTTTTTTTTCAACTGCTCCTCATTAACAAAAATACATGAATTGCCCTCTCTAGTCGATAACTCCCTGTTGTGTATTGCAAACTCGAGGGCATTATAAACTGCCTTTAAGTCTGGTGTTCACCTTTCCTCTCTCCTTGCTTGAAAAGTCTTGTTTCCTTTCTTCCTGACCAATTTTCCGTGGGTCAAACTCTGCCTTCATTTGCTTTGTTGCAGATTTTTTATATCTTGAATGTGTTTAATGTAGTTTCTCAAGGTTGAAAGAGGAAATATGAATTTGGTTTTTCAGATACATGGGGATTCACCTCTTCATACATTTCAAGCTGGGGTAATCAGGATTGTTTTTCTTCAGGGATGTGGTTTCAAATGAAGTTAGATTGAATGCTTATATGATAAAAACATTTAAATATAGGTGGCATCTGTGTACGTGTAATATGTTACAAGGATTCCATTGAGGGTGTAATGTTCAAGACATAATTTTACATTACATTTGTCGAATTGTTATCCTCTGACTATACTCCTTTCATATTGAGAATAAAGAGATCAGGAAGCAAAAGTGTGAGGATGACATTAATTCAAATTATCTTCCTTCTAACATTTTGCTTTGTAAATATGCTAAAAGCTTAAGAGGGAAAAAAAGTATTATTTTATATACCAAGAGACTAGGTAACTGAAATACTCTCTAATATTATCAAGCGAAAGCTATTACAACAGCATCCCATACACACATTGCTATAGATGGTTGTTTTTCATAAGCAGTTTATAGATAAGGCACTGTTCTCTAAAGTGAAACAACAGGACAGAACTAGAAGTCAGGGACAGATTAATGCTAAGAACAGTGATGAAGAAAATACAGTAAGGCTCCCACTGAAAAAGCTTTCTGTATTATTTTTTCTTGGCTGTAATTGTTATTCTGTTTCAGAAAATTCAGAACCAGAAAAATAACAACTTAGTTTAAAACTTTAGCCTTAGTCTTATGATAGGCTCTTATGACTTCAGATAAATATTGCAAAATTGAGCTTAAAACATATTTATTCTTTTTTTTATATAATTACTCATGCTTCCCCAGATATTTTACCCCTTGCATAGACATACTGCCATGCAGTCTTCAGATACAAAATCACATCCAATTTCTTCTACATCCCCACCTCATTCAGTATATAGGGGATAGATTAAAAAACAGCACAAAGATTACAGCTATATATTTAGTACACCTCAAATTTTGTCTATTTGATTCTGTAACCAAAGCAGCATTCTTTCAAATGCCATATATATGTACATATGTATAGTAATTTACATTGTCTAATAAATGTTCATCTTGAAATAAATGGAATTTTTCAATTTTGTTCATGAACATTCTACTTCATTTTCTCCACTCTTACAGATTAAATCCGTTTTACTTTTAATCAGTCATTGAATTATTACAATTACTATGCTGCATATTTCACATACAATATTGGAATTCTCTGTTCATTTCTTAAAAAGGACTCCTTGGAGTGATTTACGGAAACTTCTGGAGATAGATATCATTGGAAAAATAAACTAATTATGAATTAAAAGTGAAAAATAAAAAAGTAATTACAAAACCCATTTTTTTTAATTGTAGCTCAGAAGCAAAGTTCTTCACAACAGAATTGAAAGAAACTCTGAATCAAGCTATTACTTAAATTTCTGTAGCAGGCCAGCATTTGATTTTCTTTTATTTCTCCAAGATTAACTGAAGAAACTTTAAAAAGAAGGCTTTCTGATTCAAATATTAAAATGCATGACAGTCCAAACTCTATGTAGCAGTTTCACTCACTTTAAAATTTAATTCAGTACCAAAACTATGTTGCTAACTTGGTTCATTCTGCAACTTGAATTTCAATTCATCGTGGCATTTAGCTTGGACCATACTTTCTTCCTCTGTAGCACTCATACAATTGCAGGACAAAGTCACAGAATCCCTGTGCTAGGTGGGATATCGAGTTTGTGACACAAGAGCAGAAGTTATCTGGGATTTTTTTATTACTAGGTTAGGGAATTGTTGAGAGGACTGCCCATATGGATCTCTGCGGAGGAGACTAAGACCATAGAGGTTTGGAATGAAATATTTTCTACGGCAGACTTCTCTGAACTTGAACAAACCACCTCTTTCTCTTTGTCTTGATTCCATTCTCTAAAAGAGGGTAAGTGGGCCATAGTAACTCTAAATATTATAAGGATTTTAAAAATATCAAACTCCATACTCACAGTTCTTGTGATATGCAGCTTGAAAATAGTAAGTTGTTTATATCACACGAAGAAAGAGCAGTGCCACTGTGAGCTGTTCCAGGCTAAATATTTGCCATCCCCTTTGCACTGCTTTTTACATTTACTGCAAAGCCCTTCACAAGTAGGCACATTCAAAAGATTAGCATAAACTGGAAGAAATTATAGGAGGATGTGAGCTGTTGCAGTTAATGTGTGGGAGGCACCATGTTCTTTGGTTGCTTCTTGCTCCAGAGACCCAGTCTGCCTAGCTATTGTTACTCTCCTCTTCCTCCCCCTTCCTTTTCTTTCCATTCCCTTCTTTCATCCTCCTTATCACCCAAAACTCCGAAGATAGTCTTCTTGTTTATATTTGTATTAGATTGGGTCAGGCAACATTGGCCTCTGTTCTCATCAGATGCAACTCAAAGCACTCTGAAGACATGCCATCTTCCAGTTAGCCAGCTCCAGACCTGGAAAGCATTGGCAGCCACCTCAGCACCCTGTCACATTTGTGTTAATTAATGTAGACACATGCTGATGTGGCTATAATGCTTCCAGAGCCTGAGAAGTATCTGTGTTGTGCTGTGTAAGTATATCTGTTCTAGGTTGTTACTTCTCATTGTCATAAATACTTTTGCATTATAGTTTATAAGGCTTCCATTGATTAATTCCTATATCACTCACTTGGCTTTATCTTTTCTTGTAGTATCAGTCTTCTTATCTTTTTTGACTTCACCATTCCATTTGTCTTTTATGACTTGTACCCACAGTCTTCCTTCTCTTGTTTTGGCACATCTGTTCTATTTACACTTTCTTGTTCTGTTCTTTCAGCTTTTTAAAAATTTATTTAGTTACTTTATAATTACTACTTTTAACTTTCTCTGCACTCTGGCTTGTCTGAGGAGGAGGCTGAGTATGTGATCATGATCCACAAAAAAAGCAGTGTTTTTCAAGAAGAAATCAGCACTTGAGATCTATAGTGCCATTAACCACTGCAACACAGATGAGTTGACAGCTACAGGTTTCTTTCTTATTTTCTGTTATGGATCTCACTTCCTGCTTTCCTAGAAAGGGAATCTTAAGGCAATAGCAGGAGAGAGGAAGTCCTAATGCTAGATCTGCTGCCTTCCAGCATTTGAAGTATTTTTAGGCTGAGAAGACAAAGATTTCTATTCCCCAGTACCTCATGGTATTGCTCTTTCACAAAGAGAAAAAGGCAGCTGCCGGGAGTTGGTTCCTGTGTTTGCACCAGCTATTGACAGTTCCCTGTTCCCACGGGGTGTTAGTTGCATGTATCACTCTCCACACACTCTGCGGTGACAGAAAAACACTGTCAAAAGCACAGCAAAGAAAGGTGTCTCTTAGGGCCTCATACACCCAATAGCTAAAGGACTGTCTGTGGCTCCTTTTATGGCTGTTGAATTAAGAAATTCAGAGAGCACTAATCTGTCCTAACAATTTCCATTCTACTTTTGCTGAGCTACTCCTACCAAGTTTTCATTGCACAGTGCACCAGCCAGATACATGGGAAATGGACAATTTCTTCTGACTCTGCGCAGAGATTTGTAATAGAGATATTTGTAATAGAAATGTTAAAGTTGCTAGGAATGAAGTCCGCATGAGTGTGGAAGCACCAGAAGGAACAAGAAGAGAAAGGGATTAAAGGATGGCAATTTTTGATGATAGAGTCCATTATGAAGAGCCCAGCACATCTGTCTACCCACGGTTCCTCAGTAACACCCAGGAAAACAGAGGACAGTGTAAAAGAAACAATAGACCAAAGTCATTTGGAGATGATGTCAGGAAGATAAAGAACTGATCTGAAGCTCTCAATCATCCAGACAGAGAGAAAAGGCAGAAAGTCAGCAGTGCTGCCTAAAGGCTCTCAGAGATCAAACAGGATGGAAACACACAAGGCCAGAGTTACCATCAGATCACAACACACTTCTAGAAACCAGCCCATGGCTGTCAACCATGCTAACCAAATGTTTCTCTTTCTCCAGCCCATTTCACACAAAAGGAAGGCAGTCTTTCTCTATAGAGACTACATGGCCCACAGTGTTCAGACATTTTATACACATTAAAAAGGCATTAGAAAACAATCTATCAAGGTATAAATCCAGAGACAACAATTTCAACCAAAATACTTCCATACGTATAACTGTCACTTATCAAATCTCAGTCCCCTTGGAGCAAGTACAAAAGATAGCATATTGCTATCTGAAGGAAAACTAACTAGGAACAATGTGTTTTCAGAACAGAAGGTTATAACATTAACTGGAAAAACACAATGGCAAAATAAGTCCAGCTCTGAATGGAGACAGTCATGTTTCTTCTGAAAGAAACAGTCTCAAATATGAAAACTTAGAGAATTTGAAGAGGCTTCTATGAGGCACTCACAGAGTTTCTGTAAAAATCAGCAAGCAGTGAATAATTTATGCCAATATGCCACATAAAACAAAATTTGCAAAACCAAATATGGTTGGCCAATAATTCTGGCACAGCTCTTACCCAGCAGTGAAAAACCTTCAAACATGGTAGATATCATTTCTCTGTGCAAAGATTTTGTAGGGTTTTTTTACCCAATCATCTTCTGTGGCTGATTTCAAAAATTACTATCACACTGAAAGACAGGTTCATAGTGTCTCCAGCAAAGGTCTGAATGCAGTATCTTTAAAAGCAAGTGGCCTAAACTAATGGTCAACCTATCTAATGACAAATCTATTGAATAATTAATTCGTCTGCATTACACTTTAGGCAAAAATTGTTTGTTATGTGGTGGATTGGTGCCAGGTGGGTGCCTGGGGGCAGGGACCTGAATGGAACTGTTTCACTGCAGATACCTTTGCAGCTCCAGTTGCAACTGGTCAGTTCTCAAAGAAGTTCGATGAAATGGGTTGCAAATATCACTAATTCTTACAAGGAGTTGGAGAGCTGGATGTGCTGGGGGGGTGTGGGGGGGTGTGGGGTGTGTGTGTGGAATGTGTGCATGGGGGGAAGGTCTCTTTTTGAACCTATGTTTATGTAAACTCTTCAGTTGCTACATAATTACCACAACAGTACAGGGTATTGATGCAACTAAATAAAACTTGCATCACAAAATACTGTGAGAAAGCCTGAGAACCAGGGTAGCCTCCTGAAAAATATCTGTAAAGATATATCCCTGTTTTGCTGATTAGGGATACCAATTAAACTCAGCCACCAGAGTGAAAAGAACAGGCATATTTTATTTAAAATAACTAAATAATGTAAAAGAATAATACAGAAAACATACAGTAAGAAAAGACAGAACAGCACGCTCAAACAAATAAGAAAACACAGGGTAATGCATCAAATCATTACTACATGAGAGAGAGAATAGTGATTAAGAAAGATCCATCACCACCTGCACACGTTCCCATCACCCAGACCCGCAGTGTCTGGGCAGCCCCGGTTACAGCGAGGGTTTGGAGAGCCTGTCCCGGCAAGGGGGAAATCCTACGCGGTGCCTCCACCCATAGGTGAGGCGTCCAAAGTCGCTGCAAACGGGCCCAGCCTTATATACCAGAGATTGACAGGCCAGAATAGCTGGCACCTTTGTTTTAACAGAAATATCTCATTTCAATCTCACATTAGATTCCCTCAGAGCCTGGCCAGGGCTCAAGGGAGAATCTCAGGGAGTTTCCCTGCTTATCTAATTGGATTACGCGCAAGGTCTCACATCAAGCCACAGTGCCAGACTACAGTCTCCGTGACCCTGTTATTTTATCCACACACAAAGATAAATATATACATTCAAGATAGCAACATCTTCCATACATATTTCACTAATGATTACATACTGAGTTAGCAGTTTTGGTTCAGGGGCTGTTGCTCAGGCTTCAACATTTCCACCTTTTACATCAGGATAGGTGGTTTGTTATAACTTAGTAAAATACCTATTAGCACAATGGTTATCAGTTATAAAATATACAGGATTCATCTATAAGTCAACTCTGGCCTATTGTCCAAGCCTTAGCACTTCAATCCCCCAAATTATTCTGCAATTATTCAAATAATCTGCAATTATTCCAATTAATCTGCAACTTCAGAATCAAAATTAATTCTCTCATATACATTGGGTGAGTCACTACCTGCTTTCAGGGTTAGAACCAAGACCCAAAATTAAGACCACAAGCTTGGAACCAATAAAAAAATAAAATTAAAAGTAGAAAGATGGCATTAAAGAGACATATGCAGGACAGTAACAGATTAAGAAGATCTTAGAGAGTTGAGTATTTATCAGTCTTCTAAAGATGTGGTTATAGAGAAAACAGTCTGAAAATGACATATAGACAACAATAACAGAATTATGGAATGTGAAGCAAAATTTCAAAGAACTGTGGTCTTAAAATTGCATCTGGAAGACCATAATTAATCTTCTTAAACTACTTCTTGGAGAGAAGTTTAAAACAAAAACATCACTAAAGAGATTAAACAGACTAGTAGACAAACACTCCATTTAAATAAGTGTAACTACTCCCCCACTAACATGAAGACTTGAGAAGGTGGTGCATCTTGCACATCTCCAAATTAAAACCCATTCACTCTCTCTGAAGTTTTTGTGACTAGAACCACATAATAATTATTGAAAAACAATCCTCCCCCACTCCCTCAATCCTCAGTTTTCAAAGGTATTAGTACCTGTGCAACAACTCTGTAGAGAAAGAGTCCTTCCTTACATATGTATTGCTCAAGGGTAAGAAGACTGCTCCTCTATGCACTTTGGACAACACCTTGACAATCTGTTGAGGCACTGGGAGAGTGCAGTGATGCATAGCAAGAAGAAAATGTGTAAATGGGATCTATTCCCTCACAAGTACAAGTAAGCTTTATGTCCCATTGGGTTCTATCCCTTTCTATAACAACACAGAGCCTGGCATTGCTGAAGACCACATTTACCACTCAAGTGAAAAAGGGCTTCCATTAGCTATTTTACACAGGATTATAGCTACATTATTAAGCTTATTACATCAATCTACCGGTGAGCAACGGCAGCCATGGGACTGCATACATGGGTGCTTCAGACTTTTCTGAAACTGAAATATATACTCTTCGCTCAGTAGGTATACAGCTTTAAATAGGAAAATGTCCTTAATCCCATTTGCAATAAAGTGTTCCCAAAAGACATGTTATTGTTGAAGTGCCAGTTGACTGACTGATGGCCCAAATCTTAGGCTCCTGGGATAATTTGGAGATGTTACTGCTTCTGAAGATTGCAAAGGAGAGAATGTTTTTCTTTTTTTTTTTTTTTTTTTTTTTCCTCATGAAGTGATGAGTCAAAGAGAAGATAAAAGAACTGGACTGAGTTCTTATTGATTTATGCCTCACAACTGACCCTAAAATGTGGATATCTCCAGGTGGATTTGGCAGGCTCAGGGTGAAATTGTATGAACTGACCGGATTCTTTTGGAAAGAGCATTTTAAAAAATATTGGTTAACAAGAAATCACCTTCAAAGCAAAGGGAATTTTCTTATTCTCTAACTCTGTAAAGACTTAGACATTATTCACAAGTCCAGGTGGTAAAGTAATATAAAATCCAAATATGCAAGCAGTTATAACCTGTATCATTAGTATGAAAACTGCCCCGTACCTTGTAGTTTCTTCCTGTAAGAGAAGTATTTAATATTAACATTTGCAATAGTTCCCTAGAACATTATGTCCTGTCTAAAAACCACCAGATTGACAGAAAAGGCAGTTCTTCAATTTATTTCAGGAGCTGTGGATGTGTTTGAAGTTTTAATACGTACTTATGTACATTTTTTATCCTCTATATAATTCTCTGGTATTTCCCTAGCTTTTTTTAAAAAACGGTATTTCTCAGAAATATCAATAGAATCTTCACAAAGGTGCTTTTTTGTTTTGTTTTTGGTTTTTTTGTTTGAAGTCAACACACTCCAAATTAATTGGAATATCAAGGGAAAAAGAAAGATTAATGCATATAGCCCAATATTTCAGGATTTATTTCTATCTGGCTAGTACAATAGATTAATATATCCCCAAAATTTTCATTTGCATGAAAGACTGCTATAGCAGAAATGTAAACCCAAAACAATTTATGCAAAACATAGTAGCAATAGTGTTTAATAAGCCTAAGTTCTAGTTATTTGTATACTTGCCTGGCCTGAATTCAGGTGGAACTACTCAATATCAGCAATAGATAGCAAAATATACATTAAAACATTTTACTAAGTTTTCATGCTAGTACTTTGCATGGCAATAATAATGGAGGGAAAAGCTCAAATCCAAATCTAATAAGTATTTTTTTTCCATTGTCTATTCTAATTATATTTATCTATCTTTAATATTTAGGTAAAATTGTCTAGTTAGTTATTAACTTTTTACCAAATCTCCATGGAGTCTTTAATAACATGAACTATTTTCTTGCATAGACCTGACTGCAATGGCAATGTACCTGTAGTCATCCCACACAAGTCATTCTGTGTTCTGAATTATTGAACATTCTGTTCTCATTACAAAAGTTCTGTCAGTAGTTTTAACTAAACAGAGTTTATCCTGAAAGGGAAAAAGAACATTTAGAGATGTGAATAAGAAAAAACATAGTAAGGTAGGGCTAGAAGAGGTCTCAAGATCCACAAATCTGCCCTCCAACAGGTAAGGAAGCTCACATAGATCATCTCTGACGAATATCAAATTTGTTGACTTCATCCTACATGAACTGAAGGAGATTCTACACTATTTCTTACTAAGCTATTCCAGTGTCTTATGAACCTCACCATTTAAAAGTGGTTTCCTCGTTTGTTAGCAACATCTACAAATTATTCCTACTTTCTTCTGGCACTACTGGGGTGTGGGAAAGTAATTCTCAACTTGTTATTAGGGATTTGTGCATCTTGCAAAAGAGATAATACTCATCTTTTCAAACCTACCAGATTTTACATTTTTCAATATTTTCCAAACCTGTTGGATTTCTTTTCTTCTGGACATCCTTCATTTTGCCTATACAGTCCTTCAGGGCCAATGCTTAAAATTTCACACACTATTCAAATTGAGGGTTTCACCAATGTCAGAGAATAGTGAACAACTCCCATGTGTTACAAGCAAAAATCTTGCTACTTCATTTGAGTTTTAGATTTGTGATTTCCCTCCTGCAACAAGAAGAAAAGTTTATTTGACCTTTTCTTGTTCTAGACATGTGACTAGATATCTCCTGCAAGGTCTGGGACCCTCTACTGCAGTACCAGTAATTAACCAGTTCATAATTTCTCAGAGCCTATTCTGGTACTTTCCTATAACATTTTAAATATTCCTAAAGCACATTAAAATCCAAACATATTCAAAGTACATGCTCTATCACTGAAACTGAATTTGAAAACTTTAGATAGAGCTGCACCAAGGAACCCTTTGCAGGACCCTATTGAATGTCCTTTCCATTTGAGAGAAAATCACAGAGCAGGGGGGGTGGGTGGGCAGGGGATCAGTCAGTTGCACATATACTGCACAGCAGTTTCACCTAGTCAGTATGTCACGTTTGTTTGTTTGCTCATTTCACATAAGATGACCTCAGAATTCTTACCAGGGTAAAGTATCACAAACTGCTTTCCCTTTCTTTATCCACTAGATGATGATTTTCCACTGAAGAAAGTAAGTCAATTTGTTTGACGCAGTTTGTTCTTGTCAAATTTATCTGGTTACTTTCTTCTTATTTAATTATCCTCTAGGTCCTATAAATTGATTCATAATTTATTCAGAGACTTTTCATCCTTAGTACTGAGTATTGTGCTCATTTTTTCCTCACTCTTAAACTACATTTTCTATATATGTTTGTTCTTCTTCAGTCCCCTAGGATCTAACCTGTCATCCATAATTTCTCAAAAGTAATTAATGATTCAAAAATGCCTCTCACTTTTTTAAGCCCTTGAGAAATAAAGATACTTTAGAGTTTGCCAATTAAGAAATCCAAGTTAATGAATGACTCTTAAACTTACTCATTTTTTAAAGAAACAATAGGATATTCCTTCTTTGCAGACTCTTATCCTATTCTTTCTTTACCTGTATTATAAATTAATGCATTAGAAATCTAATTACAATGTATCTTTATTCTGAAAACCTAAACAAAGGCTTTAATGCTATCATTCACTCTTCCAGTTTGAAGAGTGATAGACACTTTCCTTTATTTCTTCCAATATTCCATTAATGTAGTAGTATCTTTTCACCTTCCTTGCAAGTTAGGCATTTTATGTTATCTTGCTTTCCTGTATTATCTGTTTGCTCATACTATCTATTTATTGTTGTCTTTAGCCATTCTTCTGCCTCTTAAATATAATCCTGTTGAAGAAATTTATCCTTGAGCACATAAGAAGTAATGGAAGAACCTTCTCAATCATTAGTGATTACGTCTGAGAAACTATGGAG
This sequence comes from Athene noctua, assembly GCF_965140245.1. Taxonomy (NCBI): domain Eukaryota; kingdom Metazoa; phylum Chordata; class Aves; order Strigiformes; family Strigidae; genus Athene; species Athene noctua. Next base: position 63,805,625 of record NC_134038.1, read on the forward strand.
GAAAGGTGAACCACACAAAATATACTGAAAATATAACCAAGAAATGAGGACCATGGGCATCACTGCACAAATATTGAAAAAAACCCCAAACCAATAACAAACAATCAAAATCACAAACCCAACCAAAAAACCCAACATCTCCATATGCTTCATATAGAATAACTTGTTACTGGTTTTTTAACATATTCCATTTTCTCGTAACATATTTAGAGAAGGCTTGAAGAGAAGGATTTATTACTTAGACAATTTTCCGAAGAGGCCCTGTCTGTCATTTCCAAAAGATTGCGTTTTCCAAAATTTATTAACTTTAATTGCTATTTGATTCCTTTCTGTGGAGTTGTGAGAACTAACATTTCACTAACACTTCCAACACATTAATAGGTCACTTTAACTTCTCCATGTGTTCTCTCTATGGAGTGAGAATATAACCTAAAGTAGGCACATTCTGTATCTCCTCCACCTTCTGAAACAAAGCAGAGCTGTCAGTGTGGCCTTGCAATGCCATTCAGGTTTGCTGTGACCTGTCATGTTGTTTTTCTTCAAAAACTGAAGTCTACCATTATCATGAGCTTCTGTTTTTTGGATAGCTATTTAAAATGTAAGAGAATGGATATCAGCTGGGACAAGAATGACATATATAATCACATATATAGGAAACATATCCTTCACTATCCAATTCCTACTAGATTTATTTTTTATACCAAACGGAAAATAAATAGAACATTCTTAAGAATGTTCATCTAAAATAGCAAATGAATTTTGAAGTGCTCATTTCTCTTCACTTACTATAAAAGGAATCTAAACTAGCTTTAGTCCAGACATGTATGTGGAAGACCTCTAAAATATGATTAAATTAATCATCTGTAAATACTGGCTCTATGGGTGCCCTTCACAAAGCTCACACATAACTGTGGTAACCATTTCAACTGAAAAAGAGTAATTTCAATTGTAGACATGATATAAAACCACACCTGCTTAAGTAGAAATCTGTGTAATCCTAGAGTATAAAGACACCCAGTGGGTGAGCAGCACTGACATCTGAAGTGAAAGGTTGAGCTGGAGGTGTCAGTAAAAGCAGCTGGTTGAGAAAGAGCAAAGAACAGGAATAAGGTTATTCACCTTATGGTTCATGCAGAACACCTGGTGTGAAGCCATACCTAGGCGTCAAGTCTAATTTAGGAGAGTCTGGAGTTTACTGTACTGGTTTTTACCACAACCAAAGAGGCTGTGCCATCCTTCAGAGTATAAAAGGTGATACACCTTCATCCTGTGTCCTTATTTCCTACTTTACATTTCACTATAATCACCCTAGATTCTACTTCAGCAAGTGACTTCAGCAAGTGTCACCCCTGTAACACAGATGCCAAGAACTCTGTTAAAGTAACTTCACTATTAGTATGTACCACTGGGACCCAACCTCCTTGCTACAGCAGCTACAGAGCCCAGGTTTCTACCACAAAGAGACATTAAACTGCATAAATGGGATAATTCAATCTACATACAGTGTAAATGAGTGTGTCCCCAAACTGCATGTATGCAGATCCAGCTGTGCTACACTTCCATCTGACACTTTTGATCACAGACAGCAGATCTTCTCTGACAACAACCACCTCCCACTTGTCCTCTTGCCTAAGGGCTCAGATGACATAGGAGAAGGCTAGGATGCATCCTGGTGAATATTGCTAGCAATCACAACCCACCTCTGTATGGCACCATTGGCAGGGGAAAACTCCAAGTCACAAGACAATAAATGCATACATCATGTCATCAAGAGGAACCACAGGTTCCTGGAAGCTACATTGCCAGCCTGCTCCTGAAACTTATCTGGAGGAACATGGAAAAACAGCAGAAGCAAGCTGAGGCAAACATTTTGGGCTAGAAATAGCCTATGGGCTGATCGCTGGTCCCTCCTGTTCTCCATATGCAGTAACATATTAAAGCAACTTTAGTAAACTATCTATTCAAGGTACTCCTGACATATAGTTAACACTTACTATAAGATATTAATTAGATCCCAGAGGTTAGTAGGGTCAAAGCTATGTGAATAAAGGATTAAACAGACATGATAGCAGAGGGAAACTCTGTACACGAACAGATCAGAGAACGAAGGCCTTGTGATTGCATTTCAAACATATTATCATGCAAATTGTCATATTTTATTAGTTCTTTTAGCTAGGGCAGAGAACAATACCAGGATGCTTTTATGGTAAGTCTAATTAATCAGCAACAGCATTTTGAAGAATCCTCAGGTTAATTTTCAGTTTTTCTCACCTTGCTGAGATGTATTTAGCTATTTTCTAAGTTAAGCACTGAAATGGAGAAATTTAAACAATCCAACAAAACAAAAACAAACCCCCAAACCCACAACATTTAGATTTCTAATTTTGATGTACAGCTAAGACTGTAACAGAAGATTAACCTCAGTTTGATATTTCAGCTCCTTCAGACTATAATTACAGAGTAATTCACAAGGGCACTTTCCAGGATTTAGTGTAAATGTTAAAGGAAAGAACACTACAAAGTCTCTAAGGAGTTCTAATTTTGGGGGATCTAACTAAGTTATGGAGAGTGCAAATTAGTGTTTTACTAACAGGTAATAAAAATGGCTGACAACTAAACAAAGGGTTCTCTATAACCATTTAAAAAATAATGTAATGCCAGGTCAAGCAATATACATCTGTATTTTTCCCACCCAATGATACTTATTTCCCTCAAGATTGCTAGTTTCCTGTCTGCCTCCTCTTTTCTGTAACCTTTTAAATTTCGTTGGGGACAACAGGTTTGGCAAACATATAGTTCAAAGTCAGGCCCTAACATCATTTACTGAGTGCTTATAAATCACCAGGTAAATACCTAGAATGGATTTTCCACTGCCTTGTCAATCTGACCACAAAAATGAAAGGTCGTTGATTCAGACAGAAAACTACCATGCCAATAGATTTATTACATCAAAACCTGAAACTTGGCTCCCTTATATATACAATATACAATATGTACAGATTTGCTAATATCAAAGAGATTATTGCTCAGCATTAAGCAGGTATAGGTAAGTAAACTGTAACTGAATAATCATACTTCTGTCAAATTCCTCTGTTCTGATCAACTGCAATAGCTATTGCTTCCACAGACAAGAAAGTAGCCCAAACAAAAGCAACAAAGTTATGAGAAACCCTATCAAAATCAAAATTGTCAAATACAGTAAAGGACAATTACACAGGATGAAATTACACTTGCATACAGCACTAAGAACGGAGAAGGCTCACAGAATGGGATAGTTATTTCGTTTGTACTTTGCGTCGTCTTAGCAGTTTTTGGCATGTTCAGAAGAAGCAGCTGTCTCTGAACCTACTTTATTTCAGTAATTGGAAGTGTTGAATTTTACACAAAATGTATTGCATATTGTATGTTTTTCAGTAAAGTATATGATACAAAAGATCACAGAACAAATAACATCCATGATTAATGCAAGGCTGATGATCTGGTCCCGCAGTTTCAAAGGGGAAAAAGGAAATCGTTGTAGCCTTGGCAAGAGATATGATTATTATTGGTGTCTAGGATAAAAACAGCTAAATGATAAAGCTTATATATAGGCTACTGAAAGACCTCGAATTAGTCAATGAAAAAAACAATATCTTGCCAGTGTGAGATAGACTGGTTAGATAATTATGGAAAAGTAACAGTCATCTGACATGACAAACATGACACAGTTTCCAAAATAATATAAGAAGAGAAAACAGTGACATAAACCACCCAAATGGAGATCAAAGTTGGAATATATATATAGATATAAGTATATATACAAAATAAAATACACTAACAACACCACAGAGAGCCACGTGTGAAGAAAACTTCTCTGGGCAATACAGCACTTATGACTTGTAAAAAACTGTTGGGAAGACAAGAATAGCATAGATTACCTTTTTGTAAAAGTTGGGGTGGAGGGAGAAGAAAAAAACCCCTGAGACCTCAAGCAAAGTCAAACAGGATTCAGTAGTAGTTTAGAGGAATTTTTAGCAGCATTGAGCAAATGCTGGGTAGGGGACTGCTTGAACTATCTATCAAAAGTAAATAGTCTTTTCTTATTTTCAGTCCTGGGCAACAGAACTTAGAGCAGATGACATTCAGAACAGTGAGCTAATCCTCATTAAAAGTATACTCAAATGAGGTGCAAAGCAGCAAAGCAATTGCATGAGAATTTATAAAAAAATCTTCCCTAGGTTAATGAAGCTATTGAGACTTGTGGCATATGGCAGAAACAAAGCCAAGTTAACCCTTTATTTTAAGGTCTTAGAACATTCATGAACTAAACTGATAGAAGGATATTTATGACAGCCATCAACTTTCATTGATATAATGGAATTATTAATTACAACTGGATTTCAACATAACAAAATAACAGCACATACTATGGTATGACATTGTATTTACACTGCATGATGCAGTGCAGAGATCCTGACTTAGAAGAGATTCAAGAGTGCTGTGTTGGTTTGTGTGTTGTTTACTTTGACATTTGTAACAACTTCTACTCAAGCTAATTATCCCTTTAAGAGACAATAACACTTTTGATTTTAGATTCTAGGGTGCATATTTATGCAACCTGTTTTGGAGTAAACCTGAAATGAAGCATCCTCAACACCTCTGACATAGAAAAATTGAATGGGCAAAATTAGAAGATCCACAGAAAATTAGAAGTTTAAACACCTTTTTCCTGCTGTTTTTTTCTAAATTCCAAACATTCTTCAAGTGCAGACCACTTTTTGAACCTCAGCTAAATTCCACCTGGTATTAAGAAGCATATTAAGAAACTTTCCAGAATAAAACACTCCACTTTCAAGTGAATTTAAATAGTACAAATTTAGAATCATATAAATTCAAATGGCTCATGGATTTCAAAGTAAGAATAAAAAAGAAAAATGAGATCACATAAAGCCAACTGTATCCTGGGCTGCATTAAAAGAAGTATAGCCAGCAGGTCAAGGGAGGGGATTCTCCCCCTCTACTCTGCTCTCATTAGACCCCACCTGAAGAGTTGTGTTCAGCTCTGGAGTCCTCAATACAGGAAAGACATGGACCTGTTAGAGACAAGTCCAGGGGAGGGTCTCAAAAATGATCAAGGGACAGAACACCTCTCCTATGAAGAAAGACCGAGACCTGGGGTTCAGCCTGGAGAAGAGAAGGCTCTGGGAAGACCTTATTGCAGTCTTGTAGTACTTAAATGGGCTTACAAGAAAGAGGGCACAAACTTTTTAGCAGAGCCTGTCGCAATAGGACAAGGGGTTTTCAACTGAAGGAAGGTAGATTTAGATTAGGTATAAAGAATAAATTTTTTACAGTAAGGGTGGTGAAACACTGGAACATGTTGCCCAGAGAAGTGGTGGAAGCCCCATCCCTGGAAACACTCAAGGTTAGGTTGAACAAGGCTCTGAACAACCAGATTGAAGATATCCCTGCTCATTGCAGGGTGGGGGTTTGGTCTAGGTAACCTTTAAAGGTTCCTCAAAGCCCAAACTATTGTATGATTCTATATTCTGGTAATTGTTAACATCCTAATTTTTGGCCTTTGCTCAGGTGTCAAATTCTAAAAACTGATTGTTTTCCATAGCTTTTCTCCCACAAGAGCTCCATGGTTCTCCCATTCTGATCCAGATGCTTTCATGAGTTGGTAGATTTTGTGCATGACCCAGAATCTTCCATTCCTTCAGCCTCTGTGGTTAGAGGCATGGACCACTACTGCTAGTTTTAGTACAGAGTGGACTAATTCCAGATTCTTCCAAAGGTACCCAGTGACCAGAGTCATCAAATACAGCCCAAAAGCTGTATTGTTTCCTTTCCTTCTATTCTCCTGTCCCCCATGCCTGCAGGTAGATGGCAGCAGGGAAGCTTATCAATAAATAAAATTACTGGACTCAGGTTTCAACCTTAAAGTTTTGTTGGAATTCAGTTCAACAGATTACCATCTGGATAGATGAGTGTTACCAGGAGAAAACCCTGAAAAGACCACCTGATTTCCATTAGCTGAGTTGGCTTAGTTTAGCCCCCAAAATACCTTTAGTAAGGGAAGTCTGTACTGCATCAGATCCTTTTCCTCACAGAAACAGAGCAGAAATATTGCCACTGTGATCTTGTACTTGGGTAAGAACTTGCTCTGGCAATTTGCCTCATTTCACCAGTATTACAGAGAGCAGAACTTAACCTGTATAGCATACTGGGATTTCAAACACACTCATAACAGCTTATTGAATGCTTTTTCATTCTAACCACTCTTCGTAACATGGGCACACCCAAGAGCTGGCATTACCAGCCACTGCATCATCAGCTACTACTAACAGTAGAGATAAGGCAGACCTTAAGCACTGAAAGAGAAGACAGCAAAGGGCACTTAGAGATTTCAGATGCCAATTTGTAAAGCTAACTATGGAGAATGGTGAGGAATGACAGAACAGGGATTTATTTCCTTTTCTCTGTGTGGTGGTTTCTATTGGAAAGCTACCTGCCTGATCCTCCACCCTGGGTATTTTCTTTGTCTGCCTTACCTAGATATGTGTCACACCTAAAGGCAAGTAACCAGATGGGTGAACCAGAAATACCCTTCATGTTATCCTCCATGAATCTTTTTCTCCTATTCCCCATAAGGTCTCTTCAAAATTTCTTGAGACCTGACAGCAAGTACAAGGAAGCTGAAATGCACACATTGGTGCTTACACTACTTCAACAGCCAAATGAAGACCTGCTCCATATCCTTTCAGTTGCCTCTGAAATGTCACTTTGACACTCTAGATCAGGGTACTACAGCGACTTAGGTAGTGGCCCTGCTGCGTTCCGTGGTTCTCTGTGTCCCTACCCTTTTTAAGTTTCCACAAGTGTGAAGGAAACTGACAGGTGCTATGGAGAAAGCACTCATCATTGCTCATTTAGCTACAAAGGTTTGGTGTCTTTGAACACTCACACACAGGCCACACTATTCTTAAACCATATTTTGGATGGCAAGCTACAAGTCAACACAAAGGAATTATTTACATTTTTCCTAGTTTGCCATTCCTGAAAATATTCATACATTAAATTGTTTACATGTCATCCTTCAGAGATGTTTAACAGCATTGTGCTTTGCTGTTGGGCATGTCGGTGTTTCTAATGGGGGTGCATACTCACTATCAAAATTACCATCTACCAAACAACTTTAATAAACCAGAGTTTCGATCAGACATCACTCTTCTCTAAAAAAAACCCCATACTTCAAAGCCTTAGTTGCCAGCTAAAAGTCTTATACATTACAAAATCTAAAATGAGTTTTGCAACACAGTAATTGTTTGTTTTCTTCCCCCTCTGTTCCACTATTCATAAATTGCCTGGCATTCTAGAAAGACGGTCATGGTAGCAATAGTACTTATTTTTGCCCCCTGAAACAAGGCAACAACAGAAACACATATCGTTTTGTTCTTATTCTGAAAACAATTCATTCCTCTACCACAAATTCACAGCTGAATTTCAATCTGTTATTCATAACACCATCAAATGGCAGAAAACAACATGGTTCCAATGAAACTTAATAAAATTTGTTTCAGGCTCCTGATACAAAGTTTGCCAAGACAGAAGCAAGTTGTGGGCAATCCTCTGATTCAGGCCTAACATACATGTTTGCTCAGAAAAGATGAATCTCTTAACCAAATGTACACCTTTTGGCATCCCTTAAGAGCTTCCTTCTCTTCCAGTATTTCTAATTATTATCTTCTGAATCTTGTCCACCAAGTCTTCATTGTGGCCCCCACAACATTCATGGCTTATTAGAAGTGTTCCTGATTTTGGTTCAGAAAGACACTGAAAATGTGTATACTTATTACTGCTTCTGTGCTGTTGATATTTGTAAGGACACCACCGCTTTTTTAAGAAGTCATTGATGTTTAGGCTTTAACTGATCAGTTTTATTTTTAGGGCATATTCATCTCCAAACCAAATGTGTAGAAAAAAAATGTAAAGATTTGTTGAGGTTTCTTGCTACTAAGAAGGTGAAAGTAGCCACAGTTTGTCATGCAAAAATATATCTTATATTCCAAGTCCACTGGAAAAGAAACTATAAACCCTGGTTTAAAATTAGGCTGTAATCTCTGTAAGATCATTGCAGCATAATATATTGGTTTATGAGATCCAAAGATATATCTATAAAGAATGATGAGTCTGGGAAAAAGAATAGAAACATATGTAATTCATTTTCTTTCCTGATCCGAACATCTATAAATAGGTAGAGGATCCCTAAATCTATTTTTTCTATAAATCATGGTGTAAGCAGTGATATACACAGCCATCTTTTTTCTCCTCCCCCACCCCGCCCCAAACCAACCCAAAACAGAAGCAAATCTTAGACCACCCAAGAGATCAAGAAATCAAAACAATGTTTATTGTATAACATATTTATAACATACAAGTAAGCTGAGTGCAACATAGGTAAAGCCTGTGAAAGAGTTAGTTACACACTTAGCAAGTGGTCTCAGCTGTACAGTAAAACATGTCAAATATTGGGAAAGTTTAACAAGAAGACAGGAATCAATAGGTTTCCTCAGGGACTAGAAAACACATTTATGGGGATGAGCTGTTAAGATTTCCTCCATGAATTCCCACTGTTATTCTCTCTGTAATCCCATTTTATTTCCCCTCCTCTCTCTCACTAGAGGATTATTTATAGTGTTCTCATTCCTGTATGGACCTTGTACATCCATGTGAAACAAGAAGACACGGTTCTTACTGCTGCACCAAGCAATACCTCAATTCAGGCTTCATTACTAGCTCAACTCTTAGGACAGATTTATCAGCATGTGTGTCAAGGTTAAGGAGCCTCCATTTTAACAACTCTGGACCTAGTAATGGTTTGAGTGTCAGTGCAAAAGGCCTGCAAAGACCAAAGAGGAAGCTTGACAGTAAATGAAACTTCAGGAGTTCCTGAGTTGTGTGCTTCTCTCATCTTTCTAGCAGGGTATGTTTCTTACCTGCAGGATTTATTTATTTTTAAGATAAACTAAAAAAAAAAAAAAAGTGTATCAATACTGAGTCTTATTTACAGGACATCATAAATCATTCTGCTGTCAGCATTTCACATAGTAAGAAGAAAGCACTGAACTAGTCAATGTGCATCAAAAACCTTCCTGTCTGGTGCTCAATTGTCATTGCTATTGTCAAGTCAGGGCAAGTCCTTGAAATGGACCTTTTAACAGAAAATGCTTTACTGGAAAATCTACTTTTCCACTAGCTGCCACAAAGAATCAGATGATAGTTCTGAGTGCTCAAAGATGACTATAATATTGCTGTTTTAAAAGAGCATTTACAACCATGGAACAATCAAAATTGTGTCATTTTAGGGTAATGCATACCTGAGCAAGCTTTTCTGAGGGTGTCTTGTGCAGACCTGTGGCATCTGCAAGGATATCATTGGTACCTGACTGCACTTAGTTTTCAGACTTTCTCACAAGGACCTTCCTTCCTCTGTGAAACTGCCTTCTATTAAATTGACTGGTATGTTTCTGGCAGTACATGAAATCTTCCACTTTAACCCATCTAAGAGTCATCTTAGGAACAGCAAAATAAAATACTGAAAGTCGATACAATTGCATAATTCATTTTGGTTTGTTTCTTCATTACAATCACAGATATTTTTCAGAAGTTTTTATATGAATTGAACATATGTGTCAAATTCTAAATTGGTTTATGATAATCAAAAAGCAGAATTAACTTCCTTTATCTTTAATTAAAACTTAAATGCAGCAGAGGTCAATCTAAACATTCTCACTTCCTTTAGAATGATTGTTTTCTGCACCAGTAAAAGACAGCCATATACAAAGACCAGAATCACAAAGTTAAACAGTTGGCCTTAACATGACAGTCACTTGTTGCTCTCAGCTCTCTTGCATCAAGTGGTTGGCTGCTATTTTATGGCGCTTGCTCTTGAACAAACCATTCTTAAAGACACTTTTGGGGTTAAGTACTGTAGGACCCAGTTTGACTGCTGCTGGAGACTGAAGTGTGAACCTCCCAGGTGAAACAGTGTTTAACAGAGAGATTAAACTGTTATTGTGGAGAGAATAGGAGGACAGCAAGAAGGTGGAGGGAAAGAGGGCAATCAGGAAGGCCAGTAAGAAGTAGCATGGTGGAAAGACACATCCGATAAGAGAAAAGAAGTTACCTTTCTAAGAACTTGAAAAGATTTTTCACATGAAAACTCCAAATTCAGATCTCTTTTAGTTCCACCCACTCTGCTGCAATATTCTCTGTCTGACAATAAAATGACTGTCACACCTCTATGCCAAGACTTGAGTAAGTCTAAAGGAGAGAAGCCACATTTTAGCAAAGATAAATTTTCTCAGATTTAGGTTATCCTTGGGTGGATCCCAATACAGCATTTTTAAATCCCTGAAAAAGAGAATCTAAACCCAATAAAAATCTTCCCTGTTTTGATCCCAACTAACCAACAAAACAAAACAAACCCACTCAATCACCAGCTAAAGACTCCAAAAAAGAAATATAAGTGCATTGTAGTGTAGTGCGGATTAGCTAGAATATAGATTAACATTTTTTAAAAAAAGTAAACAATTCTGAAAGTTAATCATCTCCTCATAACCATTTAACCATTTATAATTACAGTCCATTACATTAACAGAGTTGCATTAATGTTGACTCAGAGTTTTCAAAGTATATGAAAAATTCAAAATAAAAATTTACTGAGATATAACCCCATTGTTTACTTCAGGTATCCATTTCAAAGTAAGAAATAGTGATAGTGCTCCCTCGAAAAAGAAAACTTCTACAAATATAGAGCCTCATAATTCAAACATACTGTTATGCTAAATATTCCTGACATTTAAAAAAAACACGGCAGCATGGCAGGGGGGAGGGAGAGGAGGGGCAAGTATATTCCAGAATGCACTCCTAAACTATAGAACATTTCCTTACAAGAAGCAGATCTCTCCTTGCAAGTCAGCTCAAAAATACCACTATTCTGGCATTCTGGTTCATTTTGGAATGATTAGGTAAGTACGCTTAAGGTATTTGCTCTGAAATTGTAGTTCATTAAGTGTACTGCACTGACAACTGTCAAAAAAACCCCAGACCTTCATTTTAAGAAAAGTGAATCTTTAGAGAAATATTTCACCCCTGATATCAGAAATTATAAGCTGAGAGTTACTTCTCAGTATGTGAAGGAGCTCCTCCTGCTTATTCAGTCTAACCATGAAGGCTGTGATCTGGCTGGTAAGCAGTGCCAAATGCAGTCTTTTTCTCCTGAAGAACTTCTATTGAATGAATCTACAAAATCCTTTCGCATAATTTCCTTAAAAGTATTTATTAACCTTGTGCCAAGAGGTACTAATATCCAAGAAGTGGTTACGTACACCAATATCAAGCTGTGTAAATTGAATCCCCAGTACAGGATGAACAAACTATTCTTTGAAATTACTATTGACAAATCATTTAAAAAGGAAGAGTGATAGATCACACTTCCATAATTATAGAGACACCTGACTTTAATCAATAGTAGGCAAATTTTATCTAGACTAATGCTGAAGCTGCTATTCAATCACAAGAGCTGTCATTTCACTTGAAAATGACTATGGATTCCGTGATAAATGAAACATCATGGGAAAGATCCATTAAACTTGACAAATTCAAGAGGAGTGCCAAGAAAACAACACAAATCAATATTTGATATTTATCAGTTTGACAAAAAGCATTTGATAGGGCGTGAAGATAAAACGTGCAGAAAAGCCTCATGAACATTCATGGCTTGATATGTTTTGTTCTTAAAAACATAGTCATATAATACCTCATCCTCACAATGTCATGTACAAAAAGATAATCTTTGAGAAGCAAATCTAAATGACATGGCCTACCCTCAGAAGTGTCAGGTATGTCTATGCTGTTGCCCTATGTTTAATATCTTTTCAGTTTTGGCAAATAACAGGGAGATCAAACGTTAGTGCATCTGCTGTCTATGATTCAGATAGCAGACTATATGAACTTTGCAAAGGGTAAGTCAAAGCCAAACACTACAGCAGCTATTAACAATGTTTTGGTGATGACCATGGAGTACAAATAACCTATTCATAGACAGAGTGTCCTTAATCATTCCTCTGAAAGTGCAAAGCACTGAGCAATTTATGGGCCAAATCGTGACTGGTTTGTGAGTAGCATGGGGGCACAAAAGCCCCAAAGGCTAAATAAACCAGCTTTGCTTTCAGTTTTGTGATCCTGAATATAGTCAGGAGCTGTAAGCAATGTTCTACGTATAAAAGTGAATGTTGATTAGAAGCCAAAGATTTTATACAAATAACCTCCTGCATCAGTGCCCCCTTTCTCTTCCTGACAGTGTCCCAAGCTACAGTAAAGTTTTGGATGACTGCTTTAAACAGAGAAAAGTGCATATAGAGATGCTGTGAAGGAGGGAAGTTTGACCCAATGGTCTGATGAACAACTCCAACATTGGTCCTGATAACCACTGAGACATCTCATGTACTGGGATGCTAGAAGCTCCAGCATAACGCAGTGCTCTGCATACAGTGCGTCCTCATGACTCAGATGCTGTAGTCAGTGATGCACTTCTGCAGAGTGACAGAAATGTGAAGGTGACTGCTGTTGCTATCATCAGTTTTTCCCCTTCCTCTTCAGGATGTAGAATTACCACTCCATACATAATATGACAATATACTGCAGTTAGATTAGAAGGGTCTCATAAAGGGTGCTGTGCACAGGCAATATATGCACCTGATGGTTTGATATAACTAGTCCATCTGATGAAGTTTCATGTACCTAGGCCAAGAATTAGACTATTTTAGCACTTAAGTTTAGTAACTGTACAGCCATACTCACCCCAGTGCCACCATAACCACATCACAGCACTTGCGTCATTAGTTTAGAAACAAAATTATGTAGCCCTGGCTTTTATTGCTGTATATTGTCAACAGTAGTTTGTAGACTTGTTATGCAAAATGCATTTATCTGATCACTTACTAACACTGTATTATCAGAGACTACTAAAAATTACTCCCTGCTCATACAGGAAATGTAACAGAACTATAGTGTGCAAGGTACTTTTTAAATTACTAGAAAAGTCTAATTTCTAATGATTATATCAGAGCACTGGTAGAAGGGCTTTCAGCATTAAAGACTTTTCCTGGAACAAACAGACCTCCCTCTAGAGCTGTAGGACACTAAGCACAGGTAGACAATAACAAGGTGACTCAAATATCAGAAAAACTATTTCTCCGCTACGATCAGGTAAGTGATCTTTTGAAAACACCAGTCTCTCTTGAGTATTCCTCCACTCAGTAAGTCCCCAATACCATACCTCTGGTGCAGAGAAAGGACTGCAACATCGCAATGTTGAGAGAAAAACAATGCCCCATAAAAACTTTCTGAAGTTCTCAGCATCAGATTTGTGCAAAGGTGCTACCAGTAAAATCTCAGAATCACTTTAAAGAAATATGCATCTACATTTCATTTTTCATAAAATTACAGATAACATTTCAATAGTTGATAAATAAATATGCACAGTTACTTTGAAGAGCTATTAAATACAGTGGAATAATTTCCATTATACATGAAGTGACCCTGAGACTGAAATCCAAGCCCAAACATGAGATGATCATCCTGATATAGACAACATGAGAAACAGGTCTTCTTGATATAGATACAAATAGGCTGAACCAATAAAGTACTAGGAAATGGCAAGCAAGAGTGGACGGGTTGCCTGGAGAGACAGAGAAAGTTATACCATTGATTCCTTTCCATTCAGTTTTCCCAGAAAATTTACGGAGGAATAACATTTTTCTCAGAAGAAATAAGTATGCAAAAAATAAATTAAAACAGAAAAAAAACCCCACCCACCACAACAGGAGAAGATAAGAAAAATAGATGTTTCATTAACAGTTTGGAATTAGGGCATCAGCTATAGCAGTTGCAGATAGTGTTATTGATAGTTATCTCTTTTTTTCCACTAATTTCTGATCTTCAACTCTTTAGCAGAGGCAACATCTGGATGAAAGTTTACCATTTACCTGAGCTTCCTACTTTGCCTGATGTATTAAACTTTGTTTGATCTAGTAAACACAAAGGCAAAAGATGAGGAAAAAAACCCATGCATTTAACAGTGTGTAGATTTGTCAAAGACTCAGAAAGGGAACTATCCTTTTCTGGGTGGGTTTCTCCCTCATTAGTTCATCTTAGACCTCTGTCAGTAGAAAACTGTGTCAAACCAATGAGACACTCCTAAGCTAAATTTGGAGAACACTAAACTTCATAATCTGGAAACAATGAAAATAATGTTTTAGAGGTAGGAAGGATGGCACAGAGGAGAAAAGGAAATCTCTTTTCTATAAAACTGAAAATCCTGAAGCTTTGAAAAAACTCATTCCATAATAGGTCAAAACAACTTTTTAAACCTAAATCTCAATTTATTTCAATCCAAACAAATAATTTTTCTTTCATTATTTTCAAATGGTTAATTTCAAATAGTATAAATTTTTATTCTGAAACAATAACTAGAATTATTTTCTCATTTAAAAGAAAATGGGAAACTTTAAAAACCTGTTCTAAAACACTCATTTCTCAAAAACCAACTCCTTCTGTAATAAGTTTTTGACTTGATGAATCAGCATTGTCGAAGGCAGGTGCATAGCAAAATGTCTTGCCAAGCTCCAGTTAGTCATGAAAGTTGCTTCCTAAGAAACCAGTGGACTGACTAATGACTAGAAAAATTCTTCTGCTCCTTATGCCTTTGAAAAAACACTCTCCATGATAAAATGTGTGTGGTCAAAGTGCAGTAAAAATTCAGTTTTCCCCTTGCCTTAAACTACATGCAGTCAAAAACTGACCTGAATGAGAAGAGGCTCTTACATTACTAAGTGATATGTATGCACTTCAACTTTTCTACAGTGAAGGGAGCAAAAATTAAGGTTTGCTTCCATTTGTCAAGTATATTCATTCCAAACATTCAAGCAAGATTTATGTTTTGCAGCTTCAGTTGTCTCTTCAAACTTGAAATATCTTAAATGGATCTGGCTTTCTGAAACACCTGTTTTTTCAAAACACAAAGCATCAGAAAAGAAAAATTGCTAGATGTTTGGAAGAAACCTTCAGTGATACACTGGAAACAGTTGAATTCCTAAAGTATCTGAAGCCAAACCAGAAAAGCCATAGACAGACATCAGGTTAACAACCAAAGACAATTTAGGCAGCAGTTAAAAATTCTGCTTCCTTTCTTCAGTGACAGTCCTCCACAGAACCATTACCTTCACTTTCATAAGACTATGAAAGCATTCTCAGAATTGGGCTTGGAGAATTAAAAGGAAAATAAAACTAAACCTACATCACTTAACCTGATAAATTGAAATGCAACATTGTCAGGTGTTTTTATTTTTATAATGAACAACATTAAAATTAAATGTTTGGAAATAACAGAAAAAGGAAAATCATTTGACTAGAATCAAAGTTATTGTAATTTCAACATTGAGGAAAAGTGTTTTAAAGCTTTTATCATAGTTCTCAATAGAATATTTCTCTCACAAGTCTTGGGTCTTCTCATGGGATATAAACCAGGGTAAATATTACTGCTGAAATTTGAAGTCCTTCACCCTTGAAATTAATTGGCCTTACAATGGGCAATATTGATCAAAACCTACCTGCTGCTGTATTAAAGCAGTAGGAACATTTGACTCCCTCTCTCCTTTTAGAGTATACCTTAAATATCTTATCTGTATTATATTTAAATACAGGTCTTAGAAGAAGCTCACCAATACATTTATGACAGCCTGTTCGGTTCCACATTTCACATTTTACAACTTGCATTGTCATTTCAAGCCCAGCTACAGTTCAGCAAGATCTCTGAAGCACGACAGCATTTCTGGAAACTGGACATAAGAACATGCTGCTTTGCTGAGCTTAAAACCCACAAATGGATCTAAAGCACAAGAAACAGTAGATAGAGAGGTTTTGGCTGTCCACCAGCCCAGAGGTTCATAGTTTCACTGAGCCACAGCACACACACTTTTTCAAAATGCTCAATATTTCTGAACTAAATACTGACAGTATTAATCTTTGCACATTGTTGCTTAGCAAACAATTAGGTGAATCTTTGAGGGAAGAAATTTTTTCTTTCTCTTGACTGTTTCATTTTAACACTTCCTCTCTTCTCTTTTTTCCTTTACCCATTGCAAACTGGAGAAAGTGATGAAAGAAGAAAATAAAACACTATTAATCTACCAGTGAGTCTCCAACTTAAGTCTTTTGTACAAGACACAAAACTGATTCTTAACAAGAAATATATATCAAAGAAGTAACTTTAAAATAATCTGATTTTACTTAATGTTTTGCAAGATCATCCATTGTGTATTTTTGCAGAACAGTTGGAAGATATCTTGGTTTTGAATACTGCAGAGCAAATACTGTACTGACTGAACAACCAACAGAAAATCATAATCAGAGTTCAAGCAGACATAGCGACAAGAGTCATACCAACATACCCTGCCACCTTTTCCAAAACCACGTCACAGGAAGCTGCACTGACTTGCCAAATGTTGCTTTTGTCAGTAGTGTGAGGTTCCTATAGAGCAAGATGTTTTATCTGTCATTCTTGTAAATTAACACAGAATATTTTTAAATCATGGCAGTAGTCACCTTCTACAGAACAGTCTATCACCAAAAGAGTTAATCCGTGGCTTAGGTCACCAAAGGAAAAACATCAAAACTTTTAAGTTTTCATCTGGAGAAATTATATCAAATTTGGTGCAACCTTGGGAACACTGGAAATGGAATTAGGGATAGATTTGTTACTTGGAACTCAAACTAAACATTTTGGGTTTGAAAATTATTCAGACTTCTAGTTCATAGATTAATGGTTGACTTCTGTCTCATCAGCATGTTTCTCTTTCAGAACTTCTCTCTCATGGCTTCCTCAGACAGCCAGGCCAGAATGTTCTTTTACTAAAAATGATATATTACATGTCAGTCTGAATATCCTAGTAAGAGCTTCTGTTGGAAAAATTTCCAGCAATATCTGCAGTTCTTCCGTCCTCTCATAGTCATTAATTGCTCATGACTTTCCAGTTCTCAAAGTTCCCTAGAAAGTGTAATATCAGCACATCTTGACCATGAACTTGAACTGCATTGCAAGACAAGAAGGTAGAAGGTTGTTTATCATTATTTGAGTAACTTCAGAGTGTGAATTCAGGGCTGAATTTCACATATTTTCTACCTCTTCTGCTATTTTGGCATACATAAATATAATATTTATTGTAGTACTTTAAAAAAATATAAATTAAAACCACAAAATAAAACAGAAGAGTATTTCAGCTTGAAGCTACTAGTGCAACATCAGTTTACTGAAAGTAAGAAGAAAATGCTTTAAATAGACTTTGTAATTAGCTGTTCTAGAATTAAAAAAAATGAGGAAAATGGGTCAGAGGAATTTAACTTGCAGACAGAGGAAACCTGTCATAAATAATATTCTGTTGGGAAAAACAGTTTTCCAATAAAGTTCATGGCCTGTAGTATAGGCTTCTGTTATTTCATTCTTTCATCCAAAAAGTGCATATCTATATTAGACAAAGGAATAATTGATACACCATACATAAAATACACCAAGCAGTAAGTTTCTTATCTTATATTCTACCAACTCAGGTCTAAAGGCTCTAAAGTTCAAGCAAAAAAAAAAAAAAAAAAAAAAAATCTTCTGTGAAGGGAAGAGAAAGTGTTGCTATAGCAAAAATCTCTTCAAAAATGTTTCTTTCTGACAGTACTAGATACAGATTCAGATTTGATTCTCAGAAGAAGGAAAGTCTTTTTCTGAGTCACTATACCTTTATACTTAAATCAATACGTGCACCAAGAAAACACTTTGCTGGTTAATTTGCACCTCTCTCAAATTATCAATTCTTCCTTTCTATCAAGTTTTTCCCACCATGAACCTTGTTTGAGAACTTAAAAAAACATTTAGAGACAATGTCTATTAAAGTTTCTTAAACTCTGATACTTCATAATTGTAAATCTCTTCACAACAAAAGTTTCTGTCAAAGGGATAATAATATTCTGCCTATAAGTACAAGCCTCTGCACTATTTTAGCATTTGTGATGCAAGGTTTAAAAATTACTTTACTCTTGATAACCGCAAAAGTCATATCTTAATAAGACAATTATGCTTTATGTCTCCCTCACAGTATTGAGCTAATGCAAGGAAAGAAGAAAAAAAGACCTTACACACAAACACCACCTCTGTTAATGACATACTTCAGTTAGTTAATGTTGAAGTGTTCTGGGTAACAAAATGCCTCATTTTAACTATAAACACCACTGAAGCTTTCACACTGAAATGATTGGTATATTTGGCATGAATCATAAAAAAAGAAAGAAAATGCTACATTTACAACACCTAATGGAACGTTCATAAACTTAATAAAAAAAAAAAAATAAATCACACAGCGTACTTCCTGTATGGAGCAATAATTCTCTGATAAACCATTTTTACAAAAGGCTCTTGAACAAAAGGAATGCAGAATATAAAATGCATTTCACAGCATTTTATGAAGTTAGAAATATTTCTAAACTAAACAGTTATTTACAGAGTGGCTTTGTCCCAAAAATCATTGCTCTATAATATTACTAACTGAATCAAATTCAGGATATGCAACGTTAACAACTGACAGAGGCCAAACATGTCATCACAAGGCTGTGTTTACAGGCTAACAGGCATGATTTAGACTCTGATGAATAAGCACTTATTTCTTCTTTAAGGTCTGAAAACATCTCTGTAGCAAATTTGAAATAGTTTTACCAGTTGTCAGTCTTGCAGCTTTAACTTTATTTCACTTTTAGTATCTTTTATTTATTCTTAATTTATTTTAAATTTAACTCTCTAACTTTTTAGCAAAAATCCATTTAGAGGTGAAACTAATAACTGCATGTGGCTAGAAATAAAATGGAATCAGGTGTTGAAAGGAACAAGCGTATTAGCATCCCAACAATATGTAGCATGTAAATATTTAAAATTTAAACTTTACAAGGATATCAAAGAAATGTGGACAACATCTATATGACTAACATGACTATGTGTCTCCCTCTCTGAAGCTTACTCAAAAATACTCTAATTTCACACTTAAATGTCTCTAAGTCATTTTTTGAACTCTCTGGAAATACTGAGCCAATACAAAACATCGGCATCTTGGCACACCATTTACTACCACACAGAAAAAATAGATAGAGATTTTTAACTAATGATGTGGATAAAAGCATCTCCTGATAACGTTCTGTTCACATGCCAGCCAATGGTCAAGCCATGTTTACATTAACAAAGTATTTCCAGAATTCTTAGTGTACTTTCTCTGACCTGAAATTAACCCAAATCTTACCTTTGCTCCTGAAGTATTTCCAGAGGCCTGCTGACTGTCTTTGATCTTCTCTAGCTTAACTAATATTGGCAGTTATTTTCTTCTTATCTATCCAACTAAAAAATGCAAACACTAGCCTCTTCCATAACATTTCTTCACAGATGGTGCTGCAGTGTCTCTGGGGACCAGCAGCACATTTATCTTCCTTACTCTGGCATGCATATCACCTGTGGTTGACCAAGGAAACCGGAAACTTTCCAGTTAGTCTCCCACAGCGTAAACTCTATACAGAGTGGAAAAGTCAGTAAGTGCCCAAGATTGCAAAATAAATATAAAAACCACACTTTTTAAATGGGGGAAGAAGACAAGGAATGGTGAATTTTATGGGAATTACACCCAGAAGTCTTCAGAGCAATTGGCTTAAAATGATTAGGAAAGTTAATGGAGCAGAGTACATATGGAGATTTCATCCTGTTTATCAGCAGAGACAATATTGTCACTTTGGGATTAAAACCTAGTAATGCATAAATACACAGAGCACATTAACCAGGTATCTAATTATCTCTAGCTAGACGAAACTGCCTGTTGTAGAGTGACAAACATTCAAAAGCTGAACAGGATGGATATTAATTTAGTGATTTGAAAGACAACAAGCAAGTTTGAAAGCTTCATGCCATAGCCATGTGGACATTGCATCTGTTTAACCCGAGTAACACAACAGTATGTGTGAGAAGGTGAGAGAAATCCATACCATAAGGGCTATACCTATGTTAAGGAAGTTATTGTAAAGTTCCAAGGACAGCCAGTTCCCAACTTTACGCTTATTTTCCTCATGGTACAAAACCAAACATAATAATTCATTAGACAGAGCGATTAGGAGGGAGAGAGAGCATACCTTGCCTGAGCTGATCAGTTTGCCTACATGAGTCAGCAAAAGGGCTAGCAAGAAGAACCAGAGAGGATGGAAGTTATTTGCCAAAATTCAGGTAACAAATTTCAAAGAAAACTTGAAAAATACACAAGAATCTTTTTAGTTTTTTGCAGACCAAGCCAGTAAGATATTTTCCCCATCATTAACACTCACATATTTTCTATAAGTCAAATTTCATAAGCACATTTATCAGGCTGGTAGACCCACCTAATCAGCCCTCAAACCAGCTATTGATCCCAGGTTTTTAAGAGAAGCACTTTTAGCTCACTCCGACATATGGCTGAATACAGCCAAGGAAATCCTAACCAGAAGTTATGGAACCTGTTACCTACCAAAAACTATCTGGGAAGAAAGTCAAACACAACAGAGATGTTTTATAAAGGAATAAAAGAATGTCTTCATCCCAATTATGACCCCGTTCCAAGATATACAAAGAGCATTTTTCAAATATATTATTTTTGTTCTCCTCCCTGCCCCTCCTTTCTTAGCAGAGAAATCCCTAATAAAAAGAAATTAGAAGACAGATACTGGCTAACACTGGCCACTGACTTTTACTAGACAAGTTGGTTGTCTTCTCCTTCTTCTGAAGGAAGCAAAGCATATTGATCATATTATTGATTAGATGATTTTTATAATCTCTTCTAGACTTAAAGTCTACATGGTTACCAAAAATTTAAAGACACCAACATGAATGTAGCAAAAATATAGATGGAATAAAAGAGACAATCCTCAAAAAAATGTAATGTTTTCTTTGCAAACCTTTGTTAATCAAAGATTATATAGTGTAATGTCCTATGAGCATATTATGTAATCTTTAATTCTTTCCTATAAAAAGCTTTATGGCCATGCAAAACAGTAGCTAATTTATGAACTTGCTCAGGAAATGGAGCACAAAGAGGGACACTAAATATTACATATTTTTGTTTGTCTGCTTGTCTGCTCTTATCTTGTTCTTTCATGATGCTGGGAAAAAAAAAAAAAAGATACATGAGCTTGGACTTCAAGTATTTCAAGTAATTCCAGAAACAAAGAAAAATTTGAGATTATTCAATTATTTAGGTTGCTGAAGAGGCTAAGAAACTTCCGAGATTGTTTTACAAAATGCACTGACTAAGATTAAGCTGGAATAAAGATTGAAATATCTTCCTTTTCCATAGCATTTTTCTAATTAGTCTTCCTTGTGTTTGAATTTAGGGCCATTCAGGATCTAGTCAGTTCTCCTGTTGGCAAACAATTTTACATCAGTGGGACTGTGTCTCTAAACTCTCATGTTAAAAAAAAAAAAAAATTATCAGTGAATACCAAGCAGACATTTTAATTCATAATTGGAAATGGTTACATTAAAGGAAAAGATGCCAAAACCATGCAGCAGCACATTCACAGCAATTTAGTAGCAGTTGCACCTTTCTATCAAAGTTGGGTAGGCAATATATCATCTTGCTCAACAAGGAAAATTCTACTCAATGTGAAGTACACTCAACCCTACACAGCCTGACAGCATTGGGTGCAGAGTTGTTGCAACCCTGTTTGGAAGCTGTAAAAGAATTATGTGATGTAAACTGCAGCTCTGGGTTGCTACTCAGTATTCAGAGATGCTCTTGTATTTCGGGGGCGGGGGGGGGGGCGGGGAGGAAACAAAAAAACTAACAAAACAACAAAATAACAGAACAAGAAAAAGTCCTTTAGTGTGGACACATGAATTATTGCACATCCCAGATGGAGAAGCAGGAAGGTGTTAATGTTTCAGCTGTAACAGAACAGAGAAGGAAATGTAAAGGAGTAAGAGGAGTTTGCTGAATCTCAGACAGAAGGAAGCCTACAGCCAAGTCTATTGTTATGGTTCTAAGGATCATAAACTTGGATTTCATTCAGAGATCCCTTCTTAATTTGTATCCATTACAATTCTGGGGTTTTAACTAGGCTCATTCCCAAATTAATACACTACACAAACACTGCAAAAATGTTATCTACCCTTTTATATAATACAGCTTATCCTTGTTCCCTTCTCCTTACTCGATGATAGTAAAAAAACCTCCAAATAAGGACAATTCAGAGAATGAAAATACTGTCATCATTTTTTAAAAAAAAAGTATTACTCTGAATATCTCATCTTTCTCCGATGTTTAATGTTAAAACTACAGTTTAAGTAATATTGAATCAGATGTTAGAAAGCCATGCCAATCTGCAAAAGAAAATTAAAAAATAAATCTAAAGCAATTTTAGAGGCTTTGGATTCTAGGATTAGAAGTAAGCCCTGATATATATGGAGGAAAAAAAGAGGGATTATTTCTCAATAAAAATCAATCCCTTGTAAAAAGAAAAATAACCCTTATGGACACATTTTCTACATCTTCCTCTGAATATTTAACTTTCTTATATAAGAAACAATCAGAAATACGAAGTAAACTTTTTCAAGACTATTAAAAAAGAAAAAAAAATATAAAATATATAAACAAGCATAGTTTCATTGTCTCAAATCCTTACATTTACACAGAAAGATTTCTAAAAAAAAAAAAGAGTTAGATAAAGATTAAATAAGAGATTTAAATAGAAGATAGGTTATGTACTCAAATTATGACTTGTGAAACCCATTCTTATAGTCTTCTTAGGATCAAGGGCAGATCAGTTAACTAAAACAAATCAAACCAAACCAACCAAACAGAAAAACTCCAGCAAACTGCAAGTAAGGGTAATATTTTTTCCTACGTGTATGATCATTTTCCTGTACTTTAGGAACCAGTCTCTTGCAGGGCAAGGCTTCTCACTCACCCTCTCCTTTTTTAGCCTAGGGATAGCACAATTACCTGAATACAGATTTCATAGCACAAGCAGACTATTCAAGGCACCATGTGTCCTGTGCTCCACCACTGCACACTGCAATTGTTGGTCACAGAAAATGGCACAAACTGTTGAGGGGAATTTAAGAATTCTAAAGTAGTATTTGTTTCTTATCACATTTTACTGTTCTCTTCAATACAACATGTAACAAGAAATGCTGATGTACCAGCTTCTCAAATTTTTTAAATATCAGAAGAAAGAGGATAGCAGCAGCAGAAAGCTGAGAACAAGGGAACTGTTTGGGGAAGGGTTTTATCCACCAGGAACTCCCCCATCCATTGTCCCTTCAGCTCAGCCACTGTGATTTTGGACGGTCTGATCAACACCACCAACATTAGGCCATCAGTCAAAAAGGTATTCTGCTTACACAAGAAGAATCAAAACCCATAATCATTTTTATGAAAACAGTTTTCTTTCACATATATACTCATCCAAGAAATACCTTATACTATTGTGTACAGTCAACAAATTCACAATCAACTGGATATTTTTCTGTATCTCAGGTAAATTCATCAAAAATTAAACTTAAAAAAACCTTGGTTTGTTATCTTGATGCACTCTTTACCTAGATTTTGCTCATGAGTGTCCCTCTCTGCACATTTTCCTCCTTTTGCCAAACACATAGCAGCATTCACAACAGATGCTCTTCAATTAATTAATAACAGAAATTCAATGACCTATCACTCACAAAATGTTAATTAAAATTAGGAATAACTGAGGGTCTGTGCATGTGTGTGTATTTGATCAGCTGTACTGGAAGGAGCTAATTAGTGTCAGTTATTAAAGTACATTAAGAAAGTTCTCCATATGCTTAGCTTGAACTTTTTGACCAACAACAGACACACATGAAGCCAGAAGCTCAGTGGTCAGCTTCATAGCAGCTTTTAAAAGATCAGCTGTCAAAATCCACTAATCATGCCACTCTGGGAAAGTTAGCAAGTCTGCCCCACAAGAATGAAGAGTTGAAAATGGGACTGAGAGTAGGTAGGCACACAGTGCAGTGTATGGCTTAAACTTGGAAGTTAGAACTCTAACTTGACAGTTTGTACACTAGCTTTGCATACCTTTGGATGGCTTCTCTATGCCTTCTTGGCCTTACAACATGTTAGGGATATGGTCTTGCTTCAGGAGAGACAGAAAGTTTCTCCAAAGGCTTTCTGAGTGTTTAGTAATGGTGACATTCTAATATAAATTACTACTGATAGAAGAAAAAAAAAAAAAACACACACACACCCCAAAACAAAAAAACAAAACAAATCAAAATAACAAAAACAAAAAAAACACACACACACAAAAAAAAAAAACAAAAAACAAAAAACAACAAAACATGAAGCTGATTATGGAGTGGGAAAGGACAGCAAAAGGGAATCAAACTCACTGTTGTATGAAGTATGCGGGGCAGCTGTATCAACAGATTCCTGCTCACTGCTCACAGATATTGTCAGCTCTTTGCTTCTGTCAGTGATGGTCTGTTCTGACTTCATGAATTCCTGGCTGTCTTTCAGCAAATGGTAAGGCACCTCAGACAAAAAGTGACTATTCTGTAAGAGAGTCTTTTAGCACTATATCTTCTGGTACATTTATGTTGAGTATATTGAGGATTACTACAGATTATTACATTTCTAGTTAAGGCAACAAAATAAAAGTTTGTCTATATATATTTAAAATACCCAAACAAACAAAACACAAAAAACTTTCCTTTGAAAACAAGAAGCAACAGTATCAAACTATTGTTTCGATAATCATGGGATTGCTCTACAGAATATTTTGACACATTACTACGTGTCTCACATTTATGGAATCAGGTTCCAATGTTAACCTAATTTTAACACAAACAAAGATATCCTGTTGCCTAAATAACACCTTACAATCTTTCCCTGAGCCACAGCATTCTCCAAATGCAGTGTTATTTCATTTACTGTGGAAGGCTATACCACCATATGGATATATCAGTCCAAATCAGTCTCCAATAATCTTTGCTGCTTCTATCAAAAATACAGTTATATTTTTCAAGAATCACAAACAAGGAAAGAGAAATGAAGGTACATTTTCTATTGAAGCATCATTCCAGCATAAGCGAACAAACAAAAAGGTAACTCCAGCATAGGGGTAGCATATGTTGTAAAAACATTCAAGGATAAGGCTGTAGTTTCAGGATCATTTTAAACCTAATTGAGTGCTGACAAATAGAAAAGTCCCAATGACACACACACCCACCCTCTGCTTCCCCCCCCCGATTTATTATCTATTCTCTGCACTTTACACAATTTATAGGTCAGGTAAGATAATACATTCAACATCTTTTCCTGTTATGGTCAAACTCTTTCTTGTACTCTTGATGTAATTTTCTATGCAACCTCATGAAGAAGAAAACTGATAGAACTGGCAGAATTAACTTTTTAGATCTTGACCAAACTTTGATTTACTTTAAGCATTCAGAAGACTTCAGTCTTACAATATGAATATTAGAAAAGTTGGTGATTTTCTTTACCCCCATTTGAATTCCTTTCAAAGTTGTTTGTGTATGTGTACTGAGACTATGTTAAAACATGCATTGCAGACATATTTCAATAGATAGCGCAATCATCTACCTATTTAAAAATTGGCCTATTTACATTAGTTCAGGGAAATAAAATATAATTTTGCCCATGATGAGTCTAATTGACATTCTTTAAAATTATATGTGAAACTACAGCTAAAAACAGCAGAAAGAAATATAGAGAAATATGTCACTGAAAGATTTTAGACAGATTTTACCCATCTGCATAAAGGTTTCTGTAGGGAAACCACATTAGTGCTCACTCTCTGAACACTTTAAATGGAAGCAGAAAAAATGGGAGGCACACCGCAGATCTTTCCCAATGCATTTATGAACCTAATCTTGAAGAGCTATGGCGTCTTTTTTTTTTTTTTTTTTTTTTTTCAATCTTAGATTCCAGAAGCAGAGCTGAAAGGAAACTGTTCACATTAAAGCAAATTAATCAAATTTTGGCATGAAAATCAGTTTGTTGTTTTTTTTTTTTTTCCCTGGGTCTGAAAAAAATCCCTAGGAAAGAAATGGAAAAGGAAAGGTAAACAAAAAAATATAAAAATAGAACTCAAGTAGGGAAACATCTTAAAATTAACAGAAAACTGTTTTTGATGAAAAATTAAAACCAACTGTAAACATGGTATTAAATAACACATTAATATAAAATCTAGAAAGAAAGCACTGTTTAGACAAACCTAGAATAAAAGTTCACTTGAACTTCTTTCTGAAAGTGCAAGTTAATACAAAGTTTTTAATACCAGTCTAGCTTTGGCAGCAGTCAAATACTTTTCAAAATTTGACACATTTATGTCAAAAGAAATTAAATTATTTTTGCTATTGGTTGGTCTGTTCTTGTCAAAAATCCAACTAACTTTACGTTTTCTTCATTCTTGGAACATCATTCCTGCAGTTGTCAAGCAAAGATAGAGCTGGATGGAAAGAATGAGGTTACTGGAGTACAAAGCACACCTTTAAAAAGAAAAGAACAATACACACAGAAATGTAAACTTTTAGATGTTCACAAAAAGTTACATAACACTGTAAAAAGTAATTGTCTTCAAGACAGACAATTAGGAGTTTTGACTGAAATCTCTACTACAATAAATCAATGATTAAAAGAATAATATAAAGTAATGATGAATCAAAACCAATGGCAATTTTCTTGACTTGCCAGAACCAGATTTTGTATTGCCTAATAAATCTTCCTGTCTCTTGAGTTGGCCAGGAGAACTGTGTCAGGAAAAAAATGGACCCATTTGTTCCTTGTTTTACTCACTACAAATAGAGCTACCAGTGTCTCCACTAAAAAGTTGCTAGAAGACAGTACTCTATTAGCACAGCTACAGCCAATTCTGTGGATGGAGACACAGTAAGATTTAATCCTAACAAATGATGTGTAACTGCAGTCTCCTGCAGACAAATTATTAGAGAAAACATGCACTAAATGTGCTATTACTGAATATGCACTACTACTAAAAATAGCTAAAAACTTGCCATACGCAAAGCCAGTTCTTTGAAGAAAGACAGGATAATGGGAACTATTTTCAGCTTGTACGAGAAACCCCTTTAGCAGCTTCCACAGGCACTTATTCAAAACACATTAGCCACTGTAAATACATATAAGAAAAAGGACTTCCTCATTACTATTAACTAGATTGCTTTCACAAACAATTAAAAATAAGATATAGTTTTCATTCAAAATATCTAATTCCACAAAACATAAGCCTTGTGCTTCTGACTGAGGTAAACCAACAAAGTCCTTTGGACTTCTTTACAATTCCCCTGCCCACTGACAGTGTTGTTTTGAAATGTATCCAATATATGTACAACTTAAAGATGGAAACATCAAAAATTTTATTATATAAAAACCAGTGATAAGAACACAAAGATAATTCTGTAGAGGGCAATTATAAAAAATAATGTTGACACACGCTACACAAATTTTAAATTTGTGAGACTCATGTTTGTGCCAAATACTTCCTTTAATTTCTTATGTACTTTGATCACAGCATTATTATCTGATATAATCCATCACGGAACAACAATCTTGCTCTGCAAATGCAATACTAAAAGGAACGCAAGAAGTTACTATATTCAGCAACTCAGAACAGTGAAGTTTCTGTAAGATGATATTACATAGCAAGACACTTTTACTGGCTTTTTGCAGGAAATAGCAGAGGCAAAATCCTATATTTTAGAAGCATTGTAATACTCTATTTACGGAATAACAAAGTAAGAAGCAAAGGAGAACTTAAAAAAAAGTGGCTGGATGTTTCTGAGAAAGTATTCTGGTACCTGGTCAACAGCAGGCTCAATGTCAGTCAGCAGTGTGCCCTGGCAGCCAAGAGAGCAAACTGTATTCTGAGGTGCATCAAACACAGCATAATCAGCTGGTTAAAAGAGGAGACTATCCTGTTGTATTCAGTACTGGTGCAGCCTCACCTTGAGTACTGTTTGCAGTTCTGGACCCCACAATTTAAGAAGGATGTGAAGGTATGTGTCCAGAGGAAGGCAACAAAGCTGATGAAAGGGCTGGAAGGCATGTCCTATGAGGAGCAGCTAAGGACTTTGGGCTTGTCTATTTTGAAAAAAAGGAAGATGACGGGTGACCTCATTGCTCTCTACAGCTTCCTGAGCACATGTGGGAATGGTTCAAAGCTTTGTCAGAAGATGTTCAAACTTGACATTAGGAAACATTTCTTCACTAAGAAGGTAGTCAAACACTGGAACAGGCTTCCTAGAGATATGGTTGATGCCCCAAACTTGTCTGTGTTTAAGGGTTATTTTGACAAAGTCCTTAATAATATGCTTTAACTTTTGGTCAGTCCTGAAGCAGTCAATCAGTTCTACTAGATGATCATTGTAGGTCCTTCCAACTGAACTGTTCTCTTCTGTTCTAAAATCTAGTATCATTGATTAATCAGAGTCCAAACAAAGAATGACATGAATAAACTTTTGCAATTCAGCATCAGAAACTAGATACTATCATACAGAATCTGTATAAGTGGCTGGAAGCTAAGCTCCTCTAGCTATGTTTACTAACTATAGCATGTTTGTGTTTCCACAATGAGGTTTGTCAAGTCTGTGGATGACACCAAACTGGGGGAGCAGTTGATACACTGGAGGTCAGGGTCTTTATTCAGAGGGACAACAATAAGCTGGAAGTACAGACCCATAAAAACCTCATAAAGTTCAACAAAGCCCTGCACTTAGGATTAAAGAACCCCAAACAACAGTACAATGTGGGTGGTGACTAGGCAGCAGCTCTGAGGAGGGAAAAAAAGAGAGAGAGAGAGAAAGAGAGAGAAAGTGAGGATCTCAGTGGGCAACACCATATCTTCAGTCTTTCAGCAATGAAGACTGACTGCATATTGGGCTAAATTAGCAAGAATGTAACCAGTTGGTTAAAGGAAATTACTATTTTCTCCTCATAGCACTTCTGAGGCCACACCTGGAATAGTCTGACTTAAGCTTAGAAGGCTGGTGCATACAACTATCTGGTGAGATTACGCTCAAGGAGGTAAGACTGAATGGGGAAACAGTTGTGGCCTTCAGCTACCTATTCGGTTATTAGAGAGTTAGCTTCTTACAACTCATGATCAAATACACACAACAGTAGGACAAGACATGATGAACAGACATTACAACAA
This sequence comes from Athene noctua, assembly GCF_965140245.1. Classification (NCBI taxonomy): domain Eukaryota; kingdom Metazoa; phylum Chordata; class Aves; order Strigiformes; family Strigidae; genus Athene; species Athene noctua. Next base: position 63,834,929 of record NC_134038.1, read on the forward strand.
GGAAAATTTCAACTAGGTATAAGGCAAATAAATTTTAGTATATAATAGAATATTTCAATTGGAAGAGACCTACTATGATCATCTAGTCCAACTGCCTCCTCACTTTAGGGCTGAACAAAAGTTAAAGCATGGTATTAGAGGCATTTTAAGAATGCGTGGTTACATAATAGAACTACTTTCCCAGAAATGTTATGGAAGTGTCATCCTTGGAGATTTTCCCCTCTAACCACTTCTTCAGAAGTCATCCATTTTTTAAAGGATTGATCAATTTTTCAGTTGCCCTGAGCTGAAGTTGAACTAGATCTTCAGAGACCCCTTCCAATCTAAGTTATTCTACAACTCCATAAAATGTAAGATATGAATTTCCTAATTCCTCAAATAAATGATTGTTTTATATGTCCTATTGTCCATAGTTTTGTCCAGGCTGCCATAAGGTTCTTTTTAAATAACTGACTTGCTTCTGTAGATCATTCCACACACTAATGAAATCTAAAGTTAGAAACCTCTTCTTCATGGTTAACCTAAACACAACTTTAACATTCTCTACAGAATCCAGGCAAACCAAAAGATACTAATATTTCAATATTTTTAGAAATCTATTGATCCCTGAACTTTCATCTAACTAATCTAATGCCTTTAATACTTTCTTCAGGCAAGAAAATGTTTGTCATCTAAAGATACATTCCTCTTCTGTGCCCATATACTACAACTGTATCAGTGACTAAAATCTTAAGGTTTCCGCATGACAAGGAAGACATTATTGGCATCAATTCTCGCACAGTGCTGGTTTCCTTTGTCATTCAATACTGTCACATTTCAACAAAAATTGCTGGGACTACTACTGCCCATTAAAGGGTTTGATTTTTTTTTTTTTTAATAATCTGCGTGTTGGATTATGAATTATTATGTCACAGGTGCAATAGATTACATTTTTCCATGTTGAAGGTCATTGGTTTCCTGCCTGTACTTCAGATCTCTCAAGATTCCCTTTAGTTCTGTTCTCATCACTTGGCATTCTCTGTTTAATATAAATGGCAGATTTAACTACATATTTCATGCCATCTTCTAAATCATTATTCTTTAAAATAGAAACAACCCCTCACGTGGAAGAAACTACTTTGCTTTTTAAACATATTGGCAACATTATGTTAAGTGACTTTATAGTACCAGGTCTTTTTTAGCAGCCCAGAACTTAATCTAGCATCATACACAGTGTTGGATTCAAGCCCTTTACCCAGAACTTTGCATTTAATTCTGTCATACTAGACCAAAAGATGTGATCTTCTTCAAGAGTCCAAATATCCCCACAGTAGGAATCCAACCTGGATACTTTTGCCAGAAAGACATACCTTTTTTCAGAGTTTCTCACATGTATTTTAAACCAGAATCCCTTCACTTTGAGTCAGAACAGCTTCCAATAACTGCTTCATACCTGGTTGGCCAGAAACACCCAGCTCTCTCCCCGTACTCACATTCCATATGGCTGATCTATTTCTGAGCCTTTACAACAACAATCACTGGATCCCCAGTCAGGCTGGATCTCTTTCCCCTAAAAGGGACAGCAATTTCATAACAAGCATGAAACCATCTTAAACAGGCTAAAGGAAACAGAAACTTAAGAGTTCAGACTTGTATCATTTTATTAGGCACACCAAATTATTACACAGCACTTACCCTAGACTAAATGCAAAAGATATAATATGAAATGACTAAAGCATTCCACAGTAAACCGCAACATAACATGACATGATGGTGAGAACCATTTCTTCACAAAACTAACATTTGGAGAAACATAAACAGTCTCCTAGCTGCAAAGGTTTCAAGTTTGTTACCTACTGCTGTTTTCTGAGTATGATAAATAGCTTGTTGTGTACAGGATTGAGATATAATTCCACTTCCAATGGCAAAATGCAGGCATTCTTATCCTTCTAGTGTATATCTGGCCTCCACACATTGCTGTTTTCAATATCCACTAAATCCTAAGAGGTCTGAGCTAAGAGCATGCTAGGTAAACAAACAGATATGATTTTTTCCCAAAGGGACAATCAAGGAAATTATTGCAAAGTACCTTCAGTTCCAGTGACTTGCTGTATGCTAACAATCCTTTAATTCCCTCTCACACATCCTTGCTTTCAATATCATATTAAGAGCTTTCGTTTGGATCAGTTAAAGAAATTCAGCAGAGGTGATCTATTAAAATGGAACAGAGAAAAACATCTAGCTAAGACTCTGCTTTGCTTTTCTTTATAAAAAAACAAAAACAAAAACAAACAATTCTAAAAAAAAAATCATTAAAAATGTGGGGTAGAAAAGTGTAATTATTCATTAAGATTCTCAGCACAGGTTCACTAAATATTAAGTTCTATAACTGAAGCCAATCCAAGAAATATTCAACAGTGACAGTGTAACTTCAAAACCAATAGAGACAAGAAAATTAAATCCTTCTAAACATTATCAGAAGCTGCAAAGTGGAATTAATTTAATTAGTCTGATTGAGTATCAGAGGCAGAAAAAGAAGGTATTAGATTCTTTTTACAATACCAGAAAAAAACCCTTCTACCTTATAAAATTTCTTTCATGTTTTCTAATCAGGAACTGATCTCTAGCTACAAATCACAGACTACCACATCAGGACTCAAGACCAGCACACAAAGTACCTAAAATGAAGCCTAACCAGAGTTTGCCTGTATAAATCTGAGAAAATTATGTTCCCTCTTGTCACATGTGTCTAAGAGATCTTCCGCAGCTGCTTTCTTTCCTGATAAAGGGTCACTCAAAGAGCCACTAGTGTCTCTTCCTGGAAGTGCTGTCACCTTGCCAGAGGGACACACATATCAGTATTTGCTCACCAGCCACTGCCATGAGGAAATCAAACTGTGTGACAGCACTGCAAAATTCCCTATCTGTACACACGCTGATGGGCTCAACACCTCTGTGTTCGGCAGCATCAACCTCATTTATCTGCAGGACCAAAAGAAAGGGAAGACTTTTTACCAAAAGCCCAGAAATTTAAGCAGTTGCTCAGAGTACAGCTTCTGTGCCAGTCTCAGCTTTGAAAGAAGAGTTTAAGTCACATCTTTCATTTGCAAGATGAAGCCATAACAATTAGACTTTATTCCAAAGCATTTGCTTTCTCACAGATTTGTTTGCATCTATAATGACAATCTAGCACTTTTTTTTTTTTTTTTTTTCATAGTCAAAGGAATTGGGAAGATAACCAATTTGGATTAAAACTAACAGAACAATTGTCCTTTCTCCAAAAAAACCCAAATAACTGGGCATGTCAATGGAAAGCAGGAAAACTCATAACAATGCAGCCTGTTTATTGAAATAATTTCCTTCTAGTCTACTAAACTTCAACTACATACTTAATAAAAATCAGCACTGCTACAAAAGTTGCCAGCACAACGTAAATGGCAGCACTTCTAGCTACAAAGGCCAGCGTGGACTCTATTTAAGCTCTTTTGGTGTCTCATTAAACATCATCTTCTAAATATAATAGAGTTTTCATCAACAAGCTAGCTTTGTAGCATTAATTCAAACATTTTAAATCATGAAAGTTAAAAGAAGTGGTATAAGAGCATACTACTGATTTGGGGATTCATTTTGTTTTCTTCCTCTTTTCAAAACTAGAATCGACTTGCACTACTAACATTCAGAATCGGTACAGCAGAGAGAGAAGGCGCATATAATGGGTCCCCTAAAATGGGATTTTCTTTTGACCCATTTGCTAGAGTGGCCTTGCAGAGTACATATAACTGAAGGCTGACACACTTCATAATTTGTAAAACAAACTCTTAAATCACAACCATATCCAAGATATTATGTTGAATCCTGGAAGTTCATATCTTAGAGATGTATAAAATGGACTTTTATCCAACAGTGAAATGAATTATCACTGCACTCAGCACAGGAGAAAAAATAAATATACCAATTGACAATCATTCACACAGCTCGATAAATCACAGCATTTTAAAATATTCTTTTTTTTCCTAAAGTTAATCCTGTTATCAAGCAACATTTTTTGGTTGGCTAGTTTATTAGTGCAAACTATTGCAAGAAAACTCAGGGAATTATTTTTAATGTAAAACACAAATTAAAACAAAGCTGGGGCAAGGGAGAGGATGGAGTCTATTAAACTGTGCTGGTAAGTAGCAATGAAGGACTTTATCTTTTTTAAAAAAAAAAAAAAAAACATAAATAAATAAAAATAATTCTGTGGATTCTGCTGACATCCTCTCAGGGAGTAGAGTGTTACTAGGCTCAGAGAAAATTATTTCTGATTATTTCAAAAAGTATTCTGCTATGCAGTAGTTTGAGTTTATCCAGTATACAGTATATGAGTAGGATCATTCCCTCTAGCACACATCCTATTTTTAGAGTATTACTAAATTTTACCCTTGCATGATCCATGCATCTTAATAAGGCCGCCCAAGGAATTAGACACATAATGGAAAAAAGCAGACAGCTCCTAATAAGAACACACCAGGAGGTGTGGGAGTAGGAACCCTGAGAAAATGGATCAGATTGTGTAGGAAGCCTACCGTTTTTCTCTCAGTCTCTTCTTTTGCAGAAACCCACCTGTGACAGGCCATCTCCTCCTCCTCCTCTCCCACAGCTGGCAGACGGGAAGGATGCAAAGAACAAAATGCTGTTGTTAGTGTCATTAATGCCACTGCTTCATCAGATGCAGATACATGTGTTCACATTACTCAGTTTACCTACTGAAACACAGCATCAGGAAGAACCAATAGCTTTGGATCCTTGTAAGCCATTTCCAGACAGTGAAATGAGACTAAGTTAAGGCAGCTCAAAAGTGCCTTAATTAAATAACTTTGTTGGAAAAATGCCTTCTAAAGCTTTTACATGGCCTACTATACTCTCAATAGCATTTTTCTTAATCTACAGTTTCACTTTAGTTTATTTAAAAATATATTCTTACATAGGTTTCACTGTGCAAGCTTTTCTTTTTCCTTTTTCTTTTTTTTTCCTTTTTTTTTAAAAAAAAAACAAAAAAACAAAAACAAAAAACAAAAAACAACACAATATTCCATATCTTCTTAAGGGTTTTTTTATTAATATTATTGTCTGCTACAGATGAATGTAGAAATGGAGCTCACTGCTTTTCTCTGTATTTTTTTCTTGGCAGGATACAGTTTGTAATGGATTCCAAGAATAATGCAGTTTGAGAAGATAAACCAGGGAAAAAAGTAACCGTGCAAGAAGACATGGGTAGTTTTATGCTGGTGTAACTGCCTGAACTGACTTACGGGATCAGGCAAGAATCTGTATTTGCACAATGACTGTAATAGGAGGTCAGTAAGGTAAGACCACCTCCTTCAGAAGTCACAAGGAGTCTCGCTGACTTGACTGTGTCACAAAATCACAACCTCCAGCCATGTCGACTCTAAGTAGGAAGCTGGGAAGGAAGCACGAGACATTTCCCCACACAAACAAAAGTGCGGAGAAGATGGGACTGGTATCCAGTAAGGCTTGCCCTGATCAAACTGTAGTCAGGCTTGATTGCTCAAAAGCATTTCTAGGTTCACCAGCCTAGAAGTAATAATACCAAAACTAACTCTTTATCTTCTCTGTCTCTCAACAAATCCCAGCTTTATATCAGGAACATAGCTAGCCTGTAGAATTTGCAATAGCTTAATTTTTAAAAAAAATTAAAATGTAATACATTGTGGAAATAACAATATCTACATCTTAATATAGACTTTTCATCTGCAAATATTTACTATCTTTAGAAGGTAATTTGCACATCAATACATTACGTCCTAATAAATTGCAAAAAAATATGGCATAAACTGGATAGGTGAGGACCCCTCAGGAAATCTCTCAGTGGCTTAGGTAAAATACAGGCTCACAATTACCAATCCCAGTCCAGAACTTTATAATGAAAGCACTCTTGCTTAGTGAGAGCTATAAAATTGAGACTTACATTAAGAAACATGCTCCTTAGGCTTAAATTGCATCAGTACTGGTGAAGGCTGAATGATTTTGTGTTTTCCAGCTTCTTCTCTGGCACTACCTATTCTCTTTGATGTCCCTTGTCCAAATTATCAGCAGATTTTTTTTTACACTAAGCCTTTTTACAAACCTATTTACACTAAGAATCTTTCTTGCTGCTCCTGTAGCTTTATTCTGTACACTGATCGTCAGTAAAAGAATTACTTCTCTCTCTCTCTTTCTCTGATGACTCAGGGTGCTAACATGAAACAAAAGTATATGATTATCATTTTAACAGGCACACTATTTACATACAGAGAGAGGGGAAGAGGGAGAGAAAAAGAGAGGGGGAGCAGGACATAGATCTTCAGGAACTTATTGACTTGGTTTCATGAATGCTGGTAATTACAACTACTGAAATTCTCCACAGAACTGGACAGAACTTGTGCATTATTTTTCTTTTTATAAAGCAATGCTTTTTGCACCCACTCCCCTTTATGCTATAATCCAAATAAATATTCTTGATTAAATAAAATTGTCCTCTTCCTTTGCCTCCAGTGAAAGAAAACAGAAAATAAGCAATGATTGTCCCCATTACAGTAAGTGCACAGGCATTACCTTACCACTATTAGTGGAACTGTACTATCTTCTACCTGTGTTTTTGTTTCTACAGTCAAATCTAACACAAAGTTTTCTGTAGCTTTTCAAGAGTCATTTTAATTTCAAAAACTGAAGGAATAACTACCTCATAAAACATTTTTCTTCAGTACCTACTACTTAACAACTGGCATCCCCCAGCCATGAAAAAAATCTAAGCAAACATTCAACATCTTTCTTCCCAGTCTCAGAGAAGTAAAAGAAAAACAAAAGATACATTTAAGAAATAATTTTAACAGTAAATAACATTTAGGATCTTCATCTTTTCCATTTTTCTTTACCACAAAAACATTTACTACACAAAACCTTAACCTGACTGAAACTTACTTTCCCTGCTTCTTCAGTGAAAATCCATAACACGCAAACAAAAGTTTACTTATTGCAGAAAAATACATTTTTTGCCTATTTATTGAAATACAAAGATTTAATCACATCATCCATTACAGCTCTTCCTAAAGTATCACTCAGCAGTAACTACTATGATCTCTAAACATTAAATTAATAGTCTGGATACAAGATAGCTTTCTTGCTTGATAAGGCCATGCTTCTCACCTGTCATTCAAAGGAACTCACTGTAAAGCAACTTCCCAGTTTAGTTGGATTAGCCTGAAAAGATATTGCTCAATACATCCTTTTTAGCCTTCCTGTTTCACCAGCAAATTCAAAACTAAATAGATTAATTTTAAAGAGGCAACCTCTCAGAAAGTTCTATAGGCTAAGGAAACAAGTGACCCAGAAGCCCAATATAGGTAATCAGTAACAATGTAGATGCTGCCACTGAAATACTGGATTAACTGAATTATTTTTCCCTGTATTTACCAAATACAGAGATTGATATATCCTACAGACACATATTCCTAGGGAAACTGTGAAATGTCAAGGCTTTACCACTTCACCAGAGCAGATAATTAAGTAATTAGAACAATTAAACGTTGACAGAGCACCAGCGACCCCCAGGTGAATTACAGTTCTGAATTATGAAAGCATTAGCATGGGAAGAAGGAAGACTTTGGCACGTATGTCAAACAGATTAAATGCAGTTGTAGGATTGGTTTTACAATTTATACACTTATCTTCCAGATGTGCTCAGCAGTCCACAACTTTTATTGTCAATCTGTTTATTTAGATGCCTGGGGGGAACTCATCTAGGTACATTTTCTCTCTGAAAAACCAGTGAATTAGAAAGCAGGGAGTATATAGTCATCCATACTCTCACCCTTTCACACCACGTGAAACAAATGAAATAGCGTAAAAGTGCTCTAAAATTTCTGAGTCCATCTGAGTAAAATATGTCCTCCGGCCCAGGCACCCGGGAAAGCTGATGTTCAAGGGGCCCTTTGCAAGAAATGTACACAGGGCGTCAATGGCTAAATTACGCCAGAGGCTTTTAACCTCTGTCACATCCTATGTTGAGAACTGTCTGCATTTCAGTAACTGCTCTGACTGTGTTCATGCAGAAGCACCCTATTTGCTAAATAAGGAGTATAAACAGTATAACCATCACAGCATGGAGTTCAGGATAAGCGTCCTCTCTTATTATTAGGGCAGGTTTGCTTTAATTAGATTTTTTTGGTGGGAGGTGGCGGTTGGGTTTACAACACATTGAACTGCCTGCTGTGATGAATCAGCTCCAGGTAGAATGAGCAGGCCCCAGGGAATGGATGCATTATCTGGATGGACAGCAGGGACAGTCGCAGCCTCAGAGTACAGCAGAGATGGGTAACACATGTAATTCCCAGGCACTGTCAGCTGTGAAGGCTACGACTACCAGATTTGCTGCAAGAGAGAATGTGTGAACGTGTTATAGGCTGCAATCTTTTCTAAGTGGAAAGTTGCTTAAAAAGATGAAGTGAGAGGGGAAAATGTTATGAGAGAGATCTATGGATAATCGCTCGCCAAAAAGTCAATACAAAAAAGGTCACACACAGCAGATTTCACAGTTGTTTCTCAAAAGCACATTTCATATTCTTCTGTTCTGAAATTGTTGATAGCTCTTCATATCATTGCCTTTAGAAAATGGGAAGACCCTAGGGAAAAGATGATTAAAGTATATTAACTATTTGTTTCTAAAATGAATTAAATCATTTTCATAATAAATATATAGTAAGAAGACAATTTGTCAAATAATTGAAATATGAAATGTGCTATTTAAAACCTAATTATAGTCTCTGACATGAAATTATATAAAATCAATATTTTAAAGTGGAGGTTTACTTAAATCTGAATTTTTAGAATTTTACAGTTTCAAGCCAAACCATGTATTGATATGATTTAACACAATTTACTTCATTTAAAAAAAAAAAAAAAATCTAAATTTACTGATGACATAAAATGGTTAGAAAGTACCAAAAATTATAGGGTAAGGAACAAACCTTTCAGAATGGTTTCTGTAGATTAACCATGTGGGTGGATAAGTAACTCTCAGAGTTCACAGTAGAGAACAGAGTAGCGCTGATGTAATGAACAGAAGTAGGTGGATTGTTCCAGTTCGAATCAGAACATCTCCCACTTTGTCAAGGCTGCTGAAAATGATTCATTCTATGCTACATCATTTTACATGCCATGGCCATTCAGTAGGTTTTCCTTCCTACTTGTCAAAGCCATGCACATATTCAGAGGAGGTGGCAAAGGTAATGCTCTTTTGATTATGCTCCAGAACCCTTTGCTTTTGTTCAAAAAAAAAAAAAAAAGAATTAAAAAAACACCCCAAACAAAAAACAAAACAAAACAAAACAAAAACCCAAAGAAAAAACAAGAAACCCAAACCAAAAAACCAAACACTAAGAAAACCCCCCAAAACCCCATAAATTTGGAAACAAGGAAGAATGGGGAAACTTAAACCTAAATGAAAGTCACATAAATAGAGGGGGAAGTACAAAACTAAAATATGAAATGTACACTTGGGAAAAACAGAGTTAGAGACAAAGTGGAAAATATTCAAAGAAGGGAACTCTGAAAATCAGTATTACTGAGAGCACTTACCTTGCATTTACATATCAGGCCTTAACTGAGATGTATAGCTTTCATAGCTGCAGCAATACCTTCATGAACGTTCCTCCAGAGATTTCCCCTGGAGAAGAGACCAACATCCTTTCCTTAGCAATAGCTAGAAGAAATAAAAAAAGAGCAATTCTCCACCACTACCGCACAGAATCTATGCGGCTCCTGAAAAGACAAGTTTTCTCTCTGTAAAACAGCACCAAGTCAATCAATGCCATTATTTTGTTTAATAAAGAGCCTAGAAACAGAAGCCTTCAAATAGTCTTACAACTACTTTACTAACAGTTCCATTAATGCTCCAACACAGATCATTAGTTTAAAAGGAAGTAGAAAATAGATGGAAAAGAAAAGCTGGTAATTCATGAGAGACCCTTCCGAACTTGCAATGACCACTGACAGTACTGAAGTATAGTCCAGTTATGACTGAACAGACCATATTTTGCCTCTGTTAAACCTCTCATTACACTTAAACACATACTGAAATCTGTTTTCACTGAACAAGGAGCACAAACATATGTTTAATTCTGAGCACATGCTCTGCTAAAGGCAGCAGAACTAAAGTCTATATCCTCTGTAGTAAAGGAGGTTAAGCGCTTTTTTAGATCAGTATCTTCCAGCATGTATATCTTTGAATGACTTATGAATATGACAGTCTGATCACTACTTTTCAGATCCACCATTACTAACACAGCATTACTAACAAAGTTATCTTAAGTTTGATGCATAAGGCTAGGGTGCTTTCTTTTGGAATAATTGCAAATACTAATTTTTCAGAAAAGTTTTATATCTATTAATATTTTTCTGGCTTACAAGCTAAACACAAAGAACAAAACCCACGCATTTTTTAATTGGAGGTGAGAACTAAAAATATGTATAATGGCTATAAAGAAAGCCCAGACACAGTGGGAAATTAAATAAAAACCTAGGGATTTAATCTAGTCCATTTGGCAGACATTGTACGGTATGATGTATTGCATATGGGGACTAGGTGAATGAACAGGAGCACTCTGAACCTCTGGCCATTTAATGAGTCACACAAAAATCTGACTCATAGTTAATAAGTCTTTACACACTAGAACAATCAAAGAATCAGCACCAAAAACTGGCACTTGAATTTGGGGGGTAGGGGGATGTGTGTGTGTGTGTATGTAAGAGAGAAGACACAGGAAGACATAGAAAGAGAGAGACACACACAGAAGAAATTAAGATGGCAAACAGAGCAATAAATAAAGTTCAGCTACAAATATGATAGCCAACACTGAAAGTTATAACAAAGAGATTAATTTTCCAGTTCAAAACTTAAGCAGATATTGTTCCCTGTATTTGCAGCTTTGGTAAAAGTGGAGTGGCTAAAGATTGGAAGCAGTCACTATAGTCTCCTAACAGACAACAAGTCTTCATCATAGCAAGAAAGTTACATCATTACTTCTTGGAATAAAATTTAGTGGTAGTACATCAAGTCTTTTGCAATAAAAAAAAATATCCTAGCAATGCGATAAATGTGCAGGAGTATGCATTTCCTCTTTTCACAATCACACTAAACTACATAGCAGAAAACCAACATCTGTACCATTTTAATGGTCAGATAGACCAAAAAAAATTTTGCAGTTTGGCATTCTTTCTCTTTACCCAATACTGTTAATGCATGAAAGTTGCTCCTCAGGGGTTTATAAATTAAAATGTAGCCTCTCCTTCTGTGCATATATATGATTGCATTGCATATCTAATTTTGTCATTTGTGGAGTCCTCACACCTACTTCAGCCAATAAAATTCCAATCATCAGGCCAATTTTATAAGTGAGTCTAAATTTAGTTACCAAACACAAGATTAAAAAAATTCACACAATCTAAAACATGTGGCTTCTACGACACTCCTCCATTCTTTGTTTTTTTCCCCAACTCTCTCAGTTTACAGGCCCCAACTCTACAAACATTTTGCACTAATCAAATTGATTGATTTGAGTTTAGTTATTTACTTAATATGAATCTTTACAGAAATCTCCCTTTTAAGGGTTGGTCTGAATGTCCTGAAAGTGTATGTAAAGCTTCCTAGTAAGGGTCCTGTATGTTTAACTTGCAGTTTTTTCAAAATACTATTCACGTCTTCTCAACTTTCTGAAAAGTGTAGTGTAGCATACTTAGTAAAAAAATAGATACCAATATGAAATTACATCAATAGCCAGAAGAGAAAGCTGATCATTTAAAATATGATCTTTTTTGTTACTTTTAATTTTACACTCTCCAGGTGAAAGGACACTTTTTACCACAAAGCTAAACAGATTTTGCATTTTTGAGCTTTCACTGGGGCAGATTCAAACTTCTAGAATTAAATCTGAAAAGAATTAAGAATTTTTCAAACTTCACTATCTTTTAAATGCAAAGTTTCATCTTTGATGTATCCTCCTTCACTGGCACAACAGTGCATTTTTTTTTTCTAAAGGACTTCTATCAAAAAAAACCCCTACTACAAATAAAATTATCCTTCCATAAAGAAGATAAGAATAGAGTAAACAACATATGACAGATAGACGTTGCTTTAGTAATGTACTGGAAGGCTTTTGCATACTCCAGAGAAACATATAAGGATATATACTGGGGGGTGGGGGGCAGGGAGCAAGTAACAACCCTTTGTGTGGTGTATATTTGGTGTATACATATATACATGTATACATATACTCACAAGAAATAAATAAGATCCAAATGTCCTCTCCAGTCATCATGTATCCTTTTAGTCAACATTGGCTCTGATGACTTCTAGCTGGTGATAATCTCAACAAAAAGTTTTACAGTATAAAATGCATGTATATATATACTGTGCATGTGAACAATTTTAAGTTAAAAGAACAGAGGGTGAGCACTTTGTGTAAACTGCCCTTACAGTGATCTTGTTCATCTCCTGTGGAAAGAATCTAAGCCATATCTAGTGCTAACATAAACTGTGAAAAAAACCCAACAGACTCATCTTTGTTTAGACAGCACGTTATTATAAAGGCATGGAGAAAAAAAATCAATAAAACTTAAGTTAAAAGAGAAAGACATTATGTCAAATTAGCATATTACTCAAAAAGACATTATTTCCCAGTTTCTGCTTTCATGGAGGCAACCATTTACAGCATTAAGTTCTCCTCTATGAAAGCAGGTGTATTGCTAACACTAGAAATAAAAAGTAGACATTAAAAAATACTATTACTAAACATGCACCCCAGAGAGTATTATAGAATATTGAGAACATAAAACTATTTTACCAGAAATGGCTGTATTCCTTAAGGAAAGGCAAACCTAAACAATCTCAAAACCAAAACCCTAAAAGGCTTGCGGAGAGAACTGTCTTTATTTTTCCTTATTTAAGCACATAATTAATTTCTCCTCTCTATGCAGCTAAGTGTTTAACTGTAAAACCTCTAGGCAGCTCTTACCTTGGGTACACTGGAGGTCCATTCCCACCAAAACTTAATAACCGTTGGTAAAATCTCTGAAACTTTTTTCCTCTCTCACAATAGGCAAGGATGGCATATGTGCTAGCAAGCCTGGCAACTCAAGTCTCAAGTATGAGAAGCATATTATACCTTCACAGTAGCCCTCTATAGAGAGTTCCCCTGCTGTCCACAAGTTCACAAGTAACAACACAGGATGAGCACAAGTAAGGGAGCTTAAGAGAAAATTAAAAGATCATTCACAAGCTAATAGCCAACTTTTCTTTTTCCAATGGGCACCAAACAAACATTTATCTCTTGTTCATATTATTTTGACAATGAATAACTTACACTGTTCTTATCCTGTACAATGTTGTCCTCTTAAAACTCTGCTGCACGTGACTACTACAAATTTTTTTCTTGAGACCTCCACCAACTAAAAAGCATTGCAGACACCACTGGTTAAAAGGATCCTTTATGACTAGGCAGGACATAGGGCGATAGGGATTTAACCTAGATATTAAAGATATCTACTTAATTTCCTATCATTTGTTAGTAAAATTGACCTTAACAGAGGAAAAATAATTTCTTAGTCATGTCTGCTTGTGTTGAACACAATAGCGGCAACTCTGTTGGTATTCCCAAACACTGTGCTGGGAAACTCAGACTAAAAAAGGATACAGCATGAAGAGGAAAGACTTGGGGATGCAGCTATGTTTATACAATTTTTGTGCCATGGATTAAACAGATTTGCCTGCTACGGGTTTTGGAAGTCTTGCTTTTGGTTCCTGAACACTAAAGAAGGGATGGATGAGGAGAAGCCAACAAATGAACATGTGGCTCTGAGACTTGTGTTACTGTCAGGGCTTAAGATTTTTCAGTCATGGGTTAGGATACAGGACGCCAGACCTTTTGGCATCAGACAGGACACACTTGTCCCATAGAGTGAAATGCTGGGATTTCAACCCCAAGCCCCAAATTAAGGCTGACATGTGGGTGATTCCCACAGCCCTTCACAAAGGGGGGGTGAGTTTACCTTTAAGCTTCCCTCCAGGGTGCAGCAGCCTTGCAGGGAGAGCCATTGGGTAAAGGAGCCCCAGGTGTCTGCACTGAGTGAACAAAGGTCAGGTGTCCCACTTAGGGATAAAAGCTGGGACCACTTGCAGGCAGGGGCAGTGTCTGTGTGTGGGGTGGATGCACTTTGCAGAGTTTCCTGTTGGGGAAGGATCTCCTGCCTCCCTAGAACTGGGCTCTGGTCAGGTCTGGCCTTTGTAAACATGGGCTGTGTAGAGATTCAATATGTGGCTTCCTTGGTCTTATGTATTTGGTTTGTTGACTCAGTTGTCTCCCATTCCTTCTATGGGAAACTGCATTTCACCATTTATTCCACCCATTGTTGGTCATGTGGTGTCATTGTTGGGGTCAGTGGATTGATGTTGATTATGTATAACCTGACTGACTTGTTTGTACCCCCAGTGCTCACCCATGTACTGACCCTTTTGTATCAAATACAATTTGGTTATTGGTTCATCTTTATGCTGGCTGTGTCCTTTATGCTAGGCCTGATAATTGCCAAAAAAGAGGGGGAAGAGGATCTTGGGTCAGGAGTTAACTGGGTTTATTGAAAAAGCTTTAAAGTAGATTTGGAGGGGAAATGGGACAAAACTGGAACTCCCATATAAGCCCCAGGGAAGATTACCAGAGTTTGTGGGCTGGTGTGCCAGTGATGACCCTCATCCTGCCATCCCACTGGAGACAAGGGAAGGTGAATGCAGCACAATAAAGATGTAAGGGTTACTGATGGATCAGTGTACTGTGTCTTGCTGAGTCGGAATTGGTTTTCCCCTACAGCAGCCCTCATGGTGCTGTGTTTTATGCTGGGAGCTGGCAGGGTGTTGATAGCACCCTGGTGGTGTGGCTCCTGCTGAGCAGTGCTTACACAGCACCAAGGCTCTTTCTGATATTTCCCCCAGTGGGACGGGGTGGGCAAGATCTTGGGAGGGGACACAGCCAGGACATCGACCCAAACTGACCAAAGGGATATTCCAGACCATGTGACGTCTGCTCAGTGTAAAGCTGGGAGAAAGGAGGAAGGGGGTGGGGTCACCCTTGGTCCTCCGAGGCAACCACTATGCGTATGGGAGCCCTGCTCCTGAGAAGGGCCGACAGCGCCTCTTCATGGGAAGGAGAGAATAGATCTGTTCGGTCTTTTTGTTTTCCACACATGGACCTTTGCTTTGCTTTGCTTACAACAAAACTGCTTTTGTTTTACCCACAAGGGTTGTTTTTTTTTCCTATCCTGTTTTCTTCTACCTCTTCTTCTTATCTATCTTCTATCTACTCCCCTTTTTGTCCGGTTGAGAAAAAAGGGGGAAGGGGGAAAGTGATAAAACAACTTGATAGGTACCTGGCATTTAGCCAAGGTCAAACCACCATAATCAGTACCTGTGGAAACACCTGTGGAAACTCAGGCTAGACTTAGCATCTCTAAATGCAAAAAGCTGCTGGGGACATCAGCCCATCTGAAGTGCAGGTACACCAGTGCACACAGCATGGGTAACAAACAGGAGGAGATTGAAGCCATGATGCAACAGGAAAATTACAATGCTGGCAGTGTGCCCAGGTGGCCAAGAAGGCCAATGGCATCCTGGCTTGTGTCAGCAATAGCGTGGCCAGCAGGGACAGGGAAGGGATCTGACCCCTGTACTCGGCACTGGTGAGGCTGCACCTCGATTCCTGTGTTCAGTTTTGGGCCCCTCACTACAAAAAGGACATTGAATGACTCGAGCGTGTCCAGAGAAGGGCAACGAAGCTGGTGCGGGGTCTGGAGCACAGGTCGTACGAGGAGCGGCTGAGGGAACTGGGGGTGTTTAGTCTGGAGAAGAGGAGGCTGAGGGGAGACCTCATCGCCCTCTACAGCTACCTGAAAGGAGGGTGCAGAGAGCTGGGGATGAGTCTAACTAAGTAACAAAGAGGTAATGGCCTCAAGTTGCACCAGGGAAGCTTTAGACTGGATATTAGGAAGCATTTCTTTCCAGAACAGGTTGTCAGGCATTGGAATGGGCTGCCCAGGGAGGTGGTGGAGTCCCATCCCTGGAGGTGTTTGAGATTTGGGTTGACATAGCCCTGAGGGATATGGTGTAGTTGAGAATAGTCCGTGTTAGGTTAATGACTGGACTAGATGATCTTAAGGGTCTCTTCCAACCTAGATGATTCTGTGCTTCCATGAAACAGAAGCTGCCAAAAATTTTATTTACAGTTCGCACAAAGCTAAGATGTTACTCTTTCCCATCTGAGAGCAGCTATCACCAGCTTTTTTGAAGCAGTGCAAGTATTTTTTATATAAAGCTAGACCTTACAACCATTTAAAAATGACAGATGCTATCTAAAACATTTTCACTTTCATTAAGTTTTATTCATGAAGGAAATAAATAACCAGACTTTGAGTGTATAGAAATCCATTGGGTTGTCCAGGATCTTTTATAAAGAAATTTTCTGGTTGGCTGGCAACACCCTTAGAAACTGTCCTTTTTCTCTGTTCAGTATGAGATGCCATAAACGAAGCACTCAAGATAACATCTACCTACCTCAGCGGGATAGGGACAATAACAAATACAGCTTTCATTATGATTGCAGGCTATTTTTCTCCAAAGGACCCTCTCACTCCGAGCATAAGATAAGTACTTTGTAAGAATAAGTAAGGATCACACAAAAAGCTTCCATCTTTAGAGCTTCCGTTCCTTTGTGAGAGTTAGAAAGTGTAAAAGTGAACAAGGAGAAATTGGAAGAATTAACATACAGTTCCTGTAACTATGTGCCCTCTGGAGAAGTAAATTCCATTCTAGCATCTGCCAGACAGATCCAGGGTGGTGCTGAGCAAATCGCTTATGCTGATTTCACCTTTCATTAGTGGCAATTTCACTTTTCACTAGTGGCAATTAACCATGCATTCTTCACACAGTTGTGATGGTCACAGCTGATGTATGTCAAATAAGTCATCCACAGTTAGAGCATACTGTTAACTAATTTTGTGTGTGAAGAGTACCCACTGTGAAGAGCACACAGCATAGAGAGTTGCTATGTTTTGGAAGACAGAAGATCAGGCTGTTCTAGTTGGACACTCAACAGCACAGCATGGCTCCTTAGAGAGTTTTGAAAATGTCATTAGCAATGTCACCATGTTCAGTCTCACACAAGAGACATCTGAACTAGTTCTCCCACCTGATAGGAGCAGAAGTAAAATGTGGTCCTCAAAGAAATCTTGCTGTCACAGAAGACTCAGCCTCACCCCTCCATCACTAACAACAGCCAGTAATAAAAAATGTAGTCTAGAAGCTGAATGTAGAGTCTAAAAACACTCAAGATGCTCCTGTGTTTGTCAAAGGGTTTGGGGGCCCCAAATCCACCATCTGCCTACATGCACATATCTCACCATCAGTCAAGGCATGAACCTTAAGTCAAAAGGACAGTAAGGACAGTAAGAGATTCTTCTGTACTTTATCAAATAGATTATCAGCAAACAAAGGCACTAAGGTACTGATAAAAAATAACTAACATTATACTCACTTGCTTACCACTAAGAAAACAAGTTGAGTATCTTCAGATAATACAATAAGAGCAAGCTATAACAAGAATATATCACAGGGAGAGATTAGGATTTGGGGTTCATCAATACTCTCTGATCAGCATTTTCTGTCTTGGCAGTATCTCAGTTGAAACATTGCATGATTCTCTCTTTTTATCAAAAAACACCTGTCCTATGTTAAAAACTTATGTTCTTAGGACTTTCGGATGAGGTATCTGAAACTAGACCTCTCAGATGGTAACTAGGCAAGATTCAAACTGCTGAAAAGAAGCCTTTCTTAACTCTAATATGTGTTCTGCATGCTAATGAAGAGTCCACGTGCTCCTTAGTACTTGTACTTCTCCCTGTTCATCTGATTATCTTCAACTGCTGCAGAGGCCTATGAAGAAAAGAAAAAAATTCAAAAGCATTATTCAGAAGTTTGAAATGTGAAAATTCGAAAAAGTAATTCAAAACACAACACAGGTAAGTACATAGCAACATGCCAACTACATGAGGTAACATAATGTACCAAGATCTTTAAACAGCACCATATGTCTATATGCATCTTAATCGTTGAAACGTAGCAACAGCTTATGGAAACAACTGGCCTTTAAACTCCGTGATGGCTATAAACACAGTTCCTTCCATGCTGCATTTAATCTTGTGATAAGGTTGGAAGAGATACAGATAAACAAATCTAACTGCACACCTTTCTTAACAGGTAGAGAATCCCACTCTCACTATCACTTCTCCTGAAACTACTCCATGAGCCTGTACAACACTAATATAGCAGGAAGTTTACCCTAGGGGCAAGGAAAAAAAATAGATTTTTCTAGATAGCAAACCAAATTGACTCATGAAATGCCCTAACAAGTGGAAAGAAAGAAAAAAAAATACCCAGTACATCAACTTAGATTCTTGTGAACTGCAGTCTTAGCTTCCATGTATCTCAGTTCCTTCTCAGTAAACCAGGAATATTCATAACATTGTACCTTGGTAATTTTTGTTGGAAATATATTCAAATAAATGCCTCAGAAGCACTGAGGAAAGCATGACACACTATACTGAGTACTGCTGTAAAGTCCATGAGGAAATTAATAATTCCAGCTTCAGTGGATGTTATTATAATTTGAAATAAATAAAATATAAGGCCAAATACCGAATGAAGAAGATAAAAGTGAAAAATTAAATAATTGGTCATGAATGGTGAACACCATTCATCCTGTATGCTAAACACCACACTGGTCCTATTAAACAAACAAACAGAAAAAACTCAAAACCCAGATAAGACAATTTAATTAAAACTTACATTAAAACCCAATTGAACTCGTTGTTTTTCTGAAGAAAATATAAAAAGACAATACTAGATACATTCTGCAAATGATGCCAAAGCTCACTGTAAAACTAATAATGCTGAGAACACTATAGCTGGTGATACTCAAACTGGCCAGCCTGGATACCCTGCAAGACGGGTTCACCTGAACAATATGCTCTTCAGAACTCCCAAAATACAAAGCTATGCACCATGAAATGAACACTAAGTTACAGTTATACACTGCAGTTGTAGAAATCTACAGTACAGATGCAATACAAAGGAGTGGTAGATAATGAGATCAGATTGAAACATAATGCTACAAAACAAAGGGAAAACAAGCTCCCAGTATAAGGCTGTAACTAAGAGGCTAAACCTAAATGAGGTTTTAGTGTATAAATGACAGGAAAGTTACATAGAGCAAGGAGATGACACTGCATAGCATTAACGTATTACTGACCTGGTGCTTCTCTGCCTCTGAAATTCGGCAATAAAGACTAAATTTCATGAGTCCACTTCAACAAGAGATTTTTATGAACTTCTGCAGCTGAGCCCTCTCATCTCTGTCAAATAAACTGGCGCTCCCAGGTATAAGGTTCCGGCTTATCAGCTGTGAGTGCAATCAGAACAACTACTCAATCTGGTTAGTAACTGTTCTTCTTTTTGCTACATTATCAAGGTTGAGTTTGATTAGCTAGTTGGCAGAAACAAAATTTAGTATGTATAAACAGAAAAAGTCAGTTGTGAAACTAAAAAAAACATCTGGAATTTCTGATTAAAGTCTTTTGATCTTCAGATGTAAATACACTCTGCCATGTGTGCCACTGCAACAGGGATGTTAGAACCTGACAGGCTCCAGAAAAATTAAATCAGCAGTGACAGATAACAGGGAAGTGTGCTGGCAAAGAAGTAGCTGAAGAGCTGCTTCTCACACGCTCTCAAGTTTTTCATTTGCAGGGTCCGGAAATTTCTGTTTCTGGAAGCATATTTCTGATAATATGCTCTCTGGGCTTTTTCTTTTTTTCCCTGAGCAATCTCACTGATACTTCCTTATTTTTCTTGTTTGCCAAAACTTAGAAATCATTTATTAGTGTAAGTCTGTGATGACTTGCATGCGAATAAGACAGACTTCCTCCACTTACATTTTGGGCATACAAATATAAAAATACTTCCAGGTTTATAGACATCTCTACCACATGTCATTAGAAGCATATTATGCATTGTGGTTCCAAATGTATCAACAAAGACAAATCAAAGATTAATTTCTCCCCAGAGGAACCTAAGGTAGATAAATTATTCATTGAAAAAGAATGGAGAACTGGAGAAACAGTGGTTCAACCAATTGCAAAAAATTAAGCTCATGTCAAATGCTAAGATGTTTTAGACTGTCCAGGTAAAGTAAAGGTTGGCAAGGTATAAAAACTTTTTAATGAGCTGAGCATAGCTCAATTGACAAAATAAAAGAAAATAAAATTTAATCGATTAAGCCCCAATATCAATCCTATGCTAGAAATCATCTTTTTGCAGTCAGGAAATCTGTGTGTTTCAGAAGCAGAGAAACATTTGAGCTGGACAATTTAACTCTTTGAATCAGTCTGAGCCTTATTGAACTGACAAAACGTTATTTTTCAGATGACTGTTTTCTTGTCTGGTGTGCTGACCTATATGTTATTTTTCACTTTTTACAGCTCAATGCTTTTATTTGAACTATTAAGCCCTGAGAAAAGTTCTAACAATAATGACTGTATAACCTTAAAGCATCTTGTTCACTGTTATTTTTTTCTTTCATGTCTAAAGCACAATTTTAAAAAAATAAACCAAATTAACTTATTGAAACTCTTGAGGAACTCAGGCAGAGTAGCATGGTTACAAGTAGTATTATTATGTAAAAAGCCTAAGGAGAGAGAGTTAATCTAATGTACATACTAATAAAGGGATCAGGCTCTAGATTCAGCAAAGTCCTTAAACATACCTTACAAGGTAGCCCTAAGTGTCATCCCATCACCAAAAAGTCTTTAGAAGTTGTAAAGAAATCAGACTGAAATAAATGATTCAGGTAGAGCAAGTGACTGGACAAACTGAAGTAAAGATACCATGTCTGAAAAGACAATGGTACATAGAAAAATGTGTTGCTCAGAGAATTGTACATATCCCAGCAAATCATTAGGTGCACTTTCAAATACTCATGCTAGTATCTTTCTGGAAACAAGGTGAGCAGAAGGACATCAGCTCACTTACATTTTCATAGTCTGACATGGAAATTCTGCTGTTATCACTGTAGGTGCGTAACATAATGTATACAAAATACCTACACATGAAACAAACAGTTGTCAGTTATAAAATTAAATCATAACTTTTACATGACAAGAACGGGCACTGAGACCCTTTTGTCTCCTGGCCTGATCTATACTCAGGACCCTCCTGAAGTCAGGAAGATAACCCTACTTTGCAGTTTTAAGCCAACACAACTCTCCCCATTGCCCACAGCTGCTCCTTTCTGGCCTAGCACCTTGTGGGTAGGATTTCTGCTCAGACACGCACCAGCTGCCACAGCATTTGAACTTCTGTGATGACATATGTTTGGGGGGTCCTGCTGGGGAGCTACGGGAGGGTGTTGCCAGGCAGTGTCCAGGAGGTCGGGGTAATGGTGGCCACAGGGCCAGGACAGGACTGACAATGAGAGCCAAGCAGAGTGGGGCATGATGACTGATCTGGTATGTCCCTTACACAGGTCAAAAAACCAAGCCCTTCAGAAAATGCTTTATCTGTTTATTTATTTTAAATTATGCCTGCCTTGTAGATAATACCTTGGTCATTCAGATACTTGCCCAGAAATGATAACGTTTCATGTCCTGCTTATCTTCCATCTCTTAGAAAAATCTCACCAACCACCAGGTTATCAGTTTAAGCTAGATGAATTCACTTGGTATTTTGAACTGTGCCTCTTGTAGAGAAAGAAAAAAGCAGCAGAAGAATAACCCTAACAGAAAGAGAGTAGGAGGAATAATCTGTCTCCATGTTCTCATGGTTGGGACACCAATATAGGATGAGGAAACCCAGACTGTGGTTCACGCTTATAGGACAGTCTCCAGGTTCTTATCAATTGCCGCTGAACCTCAAATCCATAAATGTTTGTGAAAGAAGGACTGGAAGACAAGATTCCCCTTCCTTGCCGCCCCCCGCCCCCCAAGTAAACATCTTAATTTGTGGACTACACAGCCTTTCTTACTCTCCTCCATTATCAGTAAATTCGCAGATGACACCAAGTTAATCAGGAGTGCCAATCTGCATTAAGATAGGGAGGCACTACAGAGAGACTTGGATAGATTGGATCTGTGGGCCAACGTTAACGGGATGAGCTTCAACAAGGCCAAGTGCCAGGTCCTGCACTTGGGCCACAACAACCCCCTGCATGGCTACAGGCTTGGGGAGGTGTGGCTGGAGAGCTGTCTGGGAGAGAAGGATCTGGGGGTTCTCATTGACAAACTGCTGAACATGAGCCAGCAGTGTGCCCGGGTGGCCAAGAAAGCCAACGGCATCCTGGCTTGTATTAGAAACAGTGTGACCAGCAGAAGGAGGGAGGTGACAGTCCCCCTGTACTCTGCACTGGTGAGGACACACCTGGAGTATTGTGTCCATCTTTGGGCACCTCAATACAAGAGAGATATCGAGGTGCTTGAGCGAGTGCAGAGGAGGGCAACGAAGCTGGTGAAGGGCCTGGAGAACAAATCCTGTGAGGAGAGATTGAAGGAGCTGAGACTGTTCAGTTTGAGGAGGAGAAGGCGGAGGGGAGACCTCATCACTCTCTACAGCTACCTGAAAGGACATTGTAGAGAGGCTGGTGCTGGTCTCTTCTCACAGGTAATTAGTGATAGAACAAGAGGGAATGGCTTTAAACTCCAACAAGAGAGGTTTAGACTGGGTATTAGGAAAAAATGTTTCACAGAAAGCGTGGTTAGGCAGTGGAATAGGCTGCCCAGGGAGGTGGTGGAGTCACCATCCCTGGATGTGTTTAAGGGTTGTTTGGATGAGATGTTGGGGGATATGGTGTAGGGGAAAGCTTTGCAGAGTAGGGCTGATGGCTGGACTCGATAATCCCAAGGGTCTTTTCCAACCTGAATGATTCTATGATTCACTTACTGCAGATAATTTGATAAAACATGTTACTCGGCAGAACTGTTGTATTGTCTGCCTCTGACTTGATGGAAAGAAGGGAGATCTGCTCCATTCTTTCCAAATAAATGCCAATTTGTTTATGCCTCGGGAAGGCTTTTTTTAGCCCCATACCTGGAAGCATGTAAGTTTCTGACATCTGAACAGGAGTAATATCTGAGACATACTTGTGCTTTGTTTTTTTTCTCTAACATTTTGCTTAACAGTCAAGGTTTTCTACTTGCTTTTCTGAGGCATTCAAATACCACAGTGCTGCTTGTGAGTCTGGGTTCTGTTCTTCCTTTGTTTTTTGGGAAACAGCATCTTAAGTGTGGGCAATGTCTAACTCACTGGTATTTTAGGCCATTTTTAAAATTCTAGTTCCTAGCATAGTAGTCCTCATTTATTCTGTATTCCCATGAGCCTTAGCAAGGTCTTAAGACTATCTGTAGATGAAAGTCATTCACATATTTCTCACATAATGAAGTATGTTAGCCCTCTATAGCATGCAAAGGATTGAAAATTTCATCAGTGGTAAAATGAAAGTAAGAACTGATAGAACTGGACAACCAATACCCTGTAAATAATATCCATGATAATTTTTCCTCTCTGGAGATTCTGATGTCTTTTTGTAACAAACAGTCAAAGTGAACTTACTAAAGTGTCTGAATGGACTATTCAGCACATAGACAGTATTCACCATGCAATATCTAGCTAAAGAGTGAAACAAAGAACTGTCCTCTTTTCTTTAAATCTCCATTTGTAAACAGCTGATGCTACCTGACTAAATCCAACTTTTCAAATATTACCAAATCTGTCCTGCCTGAGGCATGTTATCCTGTCAAAACATTCTGCAGTATCATAAGTTGAGCTATAAACTGATCAGCAGGAGTATCGTATTGATGACTGTAACGTTAGAAAAAGGCAATTGTCAAGCATTCACTCTGCAAGAGAATATAGAACTAATGGTGGGAATCTGCAGCATTCTCCGCTTGCAGAATAGCTGTTCATATATTTATAAACAATGTTTTCCACTTTCCCCCTTCTCCCTTCTATTTTAGTGCTGTGTTATTTGTTAAGATAACTAGAGACATCAAGAAGATCGTGGTTTTATTTCCATGACAAACATAACTTAGAGGGGAAGAATAAATCTAATTTAATTTAGTTTAGCATACAAATTGAACTATTGCCTGTATAGTTCATCATTAGACCTTCATCTATATCCATTCTTTTGTTCATTTGTTTATAAAATTAGCCAGATTTGCAACTACTAAAACGATCATAGCTCACAGCACTCACAGTGCCATCACACTACCGGCAAGAGAAGCTTTGCCAGCATTGAGCCACATGAATACTGACTACAAAAAAACACAGATTCTAGTTTGTGGGACTACTATTGCCTCCCTCCATCACAGGCAACAGCTGTATCTTCTCTGATGTGCTAAGTAACCCCCAGGATGCCTGTGAAGCTGAGACAGTCCCGTTGCCTGTCTGCTAAGACACTCCTGGAGGCTTTCACATGCCAGTGGGATGGTTATTTTCAAGCTGCATGTGAAAAGCAAACTGGCACAGCAAATAGTTCTGACCCGTTCTCACAATACTCTTTAAACCCCAGAGTTCATCCTAAAGCTGATATTACTATTTTCTCAGATACAAAAAACTCCTGGATATATGAAAAGAATTTAATCTGTAGGCTACAAATTTCTTTCTTTTCCTGAGAACGAAAGGACAGGGGTTAAGAAAGCGCACTAGAAAATAGAAAATGTTCGTTTTGTTTAAATGAAAAAATTTTATATGAACCTGATATTGACATATCAGCCTCAGAAACTGACTGACAAATTGCATTCAAAACATATCAGTTTATGAAATCAGATTCCAGCAGATTTCTTATTTCTAAGCAGAGCTAATTTCATTATCTGACAGGTGTGAAACTGCCACCTTAATTGCATGCATTTAGTTAGTGCTAGATAGAACACTGATGTAAACGTAAGAGAGAATGCAGATATTAATATGAAGGAAACTGGAAAAGTTAGAATGTCAGAAGTCTACTGAGGATATAGTCAAGTGAAATTTCACTGGGAAATTAAAGTCAATGCAAAATTATTTGTATATTGAAAGGAGAAGAAATGCTGGGAAGAAATAACATTGACAGTAATTTACACACATTTAGAACTCAACATAATGAGGAAGCTAGAGGAAAGAAAAGCAGGTATAGACTTATCTAAAAGGCATTGCACATCAGAATGAAAGGGGAAAAGGATCTTTTAATAGCTACCAATAAATATTGCCCAAGAAGACGATGCAGTCAAGCCAGTCAGGAAAAGAGTAATACATTATTACTGATAGAGGAAGGTCTCCTGCTATTAACCCATTATTTTTCCTTCCTCCATCACCCAGCAAACCTGCTGCCACCTTGTTGAACTTGTGTTTGACATTACTTCTTGAAAGAAGGTTCTAGCCTGGTTGAGGGAAGCTCCTGTTTTCAGACCTCATCAAGGATGCACCAGCAAGCGAGACCCAGATTGCCCAGTTAATTAATATTCCAGCAGTGAGAAAAGTCCTTAGGTATTCATTACTATGTATAATGTAAAAACTGAACTAGAGGCAAACAAAAAGAATTAACAAAAAAGATCCAAATCAATAGAGAACAATAAGATAAGTGCTTGTTTTTAAGATGTAACGATCCAGGAGAAAATTGCTTACAATTACAAGAACATATGTTAGAGAATCAAATAAATTTCCTAGATCACAGGTAATTAAAGGTAGTTTGATTAGAGAAGAAAATGGCTACAATATGTGCTTAATAGTAGTACAGTATAAATTTCAGAACTGTTCATAGTATGTTCCTTAAGGAAAACAATCAGAAAATTCATCTAGGTGTAGTCCAAAGAGCTTTTCTGTTTCTAAATTGTACAATTCACAATTATACAAACCCTGTTTAATGATATTCTTTCTCTGATGTTTTATAGTATAAAGCCAAACTTCTCTGGTTATCTTTAGAGGGGATATGAATACTGTGCATAATAGGCAACTTCTTTAATTAGATCATTTTCTATTTAATCTGTGAATGATGCTAACAATGGTTCTATGACCTTGTGATTCTGAGGAAAATAAAGGACTCAACTTTTAAAGCTTTTATTTTGACAAATTATGTTTTGTGCACTTTCTATCAGGATGTTTGTATACCACTGAGAAAGCAGATACTAACAAAAAAGAGGAGAAACACAGGCAGCAGTGTGTCTTCCCATCAACTCCCACTAGCTGTGACAGCTTTCGCTATGATGAAAAATGTAATAGGATATATAGATAATACTGGATTTCTTGTTTTGATTTTACATTCTTTACTTGTTCAGTCAAGTGAACTGAAGCCAAGATGACACAAAATGACTGACCTGGAGAGTTCAAATTTATCTGTTTCTTTCAAAGTCTTGATTTCTCTCAAATATCTTCAAGAAATAGGGGTAGCAGAGAAGGAAAATAAGGCAATGTTATTTCTTTGCAAAGAGCCAGTCCCTAGGTCAAAGAATTCTCTTTAAAAGGCAGTATCACTATTTTTCATATAGCATGCAATAAGAAAAATAATTTCTATAAGCACTTTCAGGGATTCAGGTTGAATTTTTAATTCCCACTGATGTGAATGGAAGCCATGCCAGTAAGGCCTAATAAAGTGCATTGGAAAACAGGAAAGAAAAGCATAAAATAGAGCTGAATGAGAATGAAACAAAACAGCCACTGTGAATTCCAGCTCTAAGAAAACCAAAATACTTACTGCTGTTTCTGTGACCCAAGGGTGGCAGCAAACTGTGACCCCTATCACACCCCCATGGCCAAAGCCTTAATCCATGGAAGAGATTGAAAGAGCATTTTTTTTTATGAGGAAGAGGGTTTAAAAAGGAAGGTTGGATCCTCCTGTGGAAAAGATGAGGTTAAAGAAACAGATGGATTTTTCTGAATCAGGCCTAAGATCGTAAAATTACTTCATACAGTTGATTCACTTATGCTCTACCACTACAGAGGAGGCTGAGTAAGGAACAGAAGAGCTTTAAATCAGCTCTCTATTACATTCAGTAGGCCTGTTCAGGACTCAGTATGCTCCTATTATAAACCAATGGCTTCCCAGACAGCTTTCCAAAACATGATTTTCCCATTACCTGATACCTGTCTTTCCCTGGATCATGTGCTGCTGCCACTTTTCTTATGACATTTCAAGAACTCATTGAACATACTTACAAGTGCCAAGTTGATTCAATTAACTAAAGCAGCAGAAAACTTCTCTACCCCAGGGAAAAGGAAACCGCATCCTACTGGGACAGTAAACTGAACTGGTTCAGAGAAGAGTTGTCAATGAATTGTCACTGGGGAGGGAGCGCAATTGCTCCTTTTGGCAGCTGAGGCATTAGCTTTGCTCAGCTGTACTTCATCTAGCAGTGAACTCACCAGCAATAACCCTTGCAGAGAATTTGTTTTCTAAGGGCCTTTTCATTCATCTTAAAGGACCTTTACATAGAGAAATAAAGAAGAAGCAGTAAATCAAATCAAGCCCAAAGACCTTCTAGAAGCTCTAATCAAACAGTTACAAAGGTAATCATCGCTGCTACCCCCAGATAGATGAGAGCTCGCAGTTTATGCCCTTGTCCTTGCTTTGTAAAACAGGAAAATACACTGGCTGCTACTCTGCGTTTAGCTCAGAACACACTAGGAACTTGGTGGATCACCTAAGGAGTAAAAACTACCTTACACCGTTAAGCTCCTTCTTCATAATGAACTGGGACACGTGCTCTGGGTCTCCCCCTCTACACTGAGTAAGCCTCACAGTACTCAGTGAGACAGGTGTTTCCTATGTATTAAGCCTTAGATACTTGAAAGTAAAATTCCTTGAACCAGTTCAGGTTCAAAACAGGAGGAATGAAACTCTTTCTCAAGGCTCTCATTCAAGATAAACACACTCAGCAGCTAAAGCCGCAGACGAATTGATGTTTATGGAGCTAATTCCAGGGGGCTGTTCCACAGCCTAATACTGCAAGTTCTTTCCTCACGGGAAAAGGGAACAACCACCAAGACAGATGAGATTTTAAAATAGAACTCGTTTTAGGAGTAAACCAAAATGAAGCAAATGTAAAAGATTCACAGTAATTTGTGTAATATAGAATAGAACAGTGTGTTTGGAAAGATAAGCAAAGGAAAACTGAAAATTTTAAAACATTAAAATGTAGTAGTATGAATACCATTAGAGTTGAAGCTCTTTTGGTCCAATTTAAGGATCCTTTCTAAAACACAATACTTTTTTTTCCCTTCTTTTAGAAGCAAGACGGAAATCCTAAAATCTCTTAGATAAGATTGCATTAATAAAACATTTAAAAATATAGATATTCAGTGTCATTACTATGTAAAAGTCTTGTAACCAAGAAAAGATTTTCCCTGAGAACTGTGCAAGGAATCTAGAGCTCTAAGAATATAAATGTTATAATCTAAAGTAATTCATAGATCAGAGAGATACTTATAAGCTAATATTATCAAGAGGTACACAGGGACACAGTCGGAACACTTGCTGAACAAACAGATAAAGAAACACATAGATGTAGAGTTTGAAGATAAAAAACATCATTCTAAGTAACTCACCTGAATGAGTTAAAGCTGAGCCCCCCACTTGTCTATATTTTCACATACATCCATGGGACAGTGTTTCATTCTGTACCAATAGCAAAGCACAGAGGAATTAGCTGAACATTGCACCAGTCACATCACTGCTATTTTCTTGCATGTTTTTCTTTCATGAAACTGCTTGTTTTCATTCCTGTTCATGCCAGCATGTAAGCATGCACACAGAGCTTATCAAATGCTAAAATATTCTCTTGAATTGAAAGCTGGAAGCACTTTCCTGTCATTCTGTTAAAATCATTACAGAGAATTAGCAGGATTTCAGCACAAAATATACATACATAAACAATACACATATCAAAAACTAGACACATCTTATTGAAATAACACCTATGGATATTAAAACCCATGCATGCATGCAGCCAAGTGGAGAATGCACAAACTCATAGCACTGAACAAGGGAGTGGAATCACCTAAGAAAGCTGCATTAAGAATTATCCTGCCATTGCTCCTCTTAAACGTCATGCTCCAAATGGCCTGTGACAGCTGCAGGGAGGTAATCAAATTATTCAATATAAAATAAGTTGTTCCTGCTACAGTGAGAAAGAAACTTCGTATGAGAAAGGTGTATATGGGCGTATAATGGGACATAAAATGCAGAATGGCCTTGCAAAGTACAAGCAGACTTACACATTACCACAAGGGAAATGGCCCAGATGGCAGAGACTTTAGATCCTGCAGTATTCACATATAGTTCCCTACTGTTCCTCCTCACACAGCGCTATCAGTGCCAAGTCATGGCATGGTCAGATCAAGTCACAGATGAAAGACATCCATTTGAAGGACAAGATGCAAGTTTTGCCAGTGGATTGAGAAAAACACATGCTGGAGCATTTCAGGCCTCGTGAAGTTTACTGTGGTTGAACCACCCTCCAAATCTGGAGTTTAGAAGTGTTCCTGAATTTCTCTCCCACACTAAGCTCACACATTCCCCAGCTATGCTTTCTCCTATATTTGACTGGCTGAAAAATCCATTCTGTACTAACTTATAAGTCTTTAACCGTGTGATGAAGAGTGCTTTTCCTGCTTGGTTTTGAATATGAATCAATATCACAAATTGTTGGAGGCTTTCATCTACAGGACTTTCATCCTACTGTTACATAGAGGTATGGAGACAGTAAGGAAAGGTGTTTCAGGTAGATGTGGCAATCCCAAGGTGAGACAGTGCAGGGAAGGACTGGATTCTATCCTTGAATTTATGATGGAGCAAATAGAGAGGTCATTTATTCTGCGGTTTTCCCACATGGTCAGGAAGAGCACATTTTTCTATGAGTGTCCATCTTGAGGCATTAAGATATGATTATCTGCTTAATACCCCAAAGCATGAACTGAATAAAATCAGGGTAAGAAATTAAAAGCAGGATACATCTGACCTGAGCATCAAGTGTCACTTGTTAAATAGAAATGTCATTGTGGGTTTGTGTGCATAAGCCTAGATGACAGCCTTGGTTTGCATTCCAGCTTCACTGCTTTAAGGGTCGTGAAGTTCCTAAGACACAGTGTCTTGAAAACCTCTATTTAGTGGAGGAAAGCCATCCCACTGTCCCAGTCACTTATGTGAAGTTCAGTAAGAAAGTGTTTTAGGGAGATGAACCTTATTGCTAGTGAGTTCTTAGCTGTTGCTTTTCAGGTCCACTTGTTCTCTGGGCAATAGCAGGCTCTGTTGTCAGTCATACACAACTGCTGCTTTTCCTCCAGCCCCCAGCACTTCAAAGCTGCACATTGGAACAAAAGATTAGTATAGAAAGATACATATATTTTTATATGTATGTATTTTTATATTGGTGACACCAATGATTTTAAATATTCACACCAGTACTCCTGAAGTCCCATTTCAGCTGATGATTGCATATTCATGATCATAAATATATTCATTGTGGTTTTAGTTGTAGTATGTTCCTAAAAGTTTTAAACTGTTTTGTTATAAATCCACTTACACTATACTACAGATAATTTACATCATTTGCCTTTTTGCAAGTTTATGAGAGGTATTACTGCAAAAATCAAGCTCATTGAGCAGACCACAGGCCCTGACCCTTTTACATAAGACCACTTTTGTCCTTCCACATAGCTTTTCATTTAGTATCAGAAACAATAAAACATATACACAGCTACCATAGTCCAGATAAGGCAACATTTTCCTGACCCTCAAAGTTGCTGGATAGGTTGATGTGGCAATCATAAAGATTTGCGTTCCATGCTGGCCTGAAAAGATATTTGATACAGAACTGAACAGAGAACACATCTTGTCTTTATCCTCCTAGACTTTTCTTACACAATCTCCAAAATTCTGATCTAAGGTTCCATTCAAATATTGTAGGTGCTACAGATACAATGGCACACGCTGCTGAATTACACTTCATAAACGTTTTATTTGTTGATCTTCATAACCACTTCACTTTTGGCTCCATATGCCTCAGGATTAGTCAGGCTATGTTAAGTAATTGCAGATGTGAAGACAATCTACTTTCCACTAAGATAGGAAAGTCCTGTGATAGTGTAAGAATGTGATCAGGAAATGTGCTTCAACAGGCAACAATGCTATAGATTTTCAGTCAATTGTAGTCTAAGCTCTTGAAAGATAAGCTCAGAAAGCTGCTTAAAGATAGGTACTTGCTTGAGCATTTTCCTGCATGAGGCTTCGTATCAGTTCCCCTAATCTGCTAAAAATGGAGGTGATGTGATTTCTTTACAGAGTTACAAGGGCAATTTTTTTTAAGGCTAGTTCTTGTTTATATGGTCATTTCATTTTTCTTTATCAAAGTTGAGGATATATGGGTTATTTCCATGCCCTTTAAGACTACTGCACCCCACTTGTATTCAGAAGATCATTGTTGCATAGATAACAAGATTCTAACAAATATGGTCTCATAACTTCATAAACAGATGTGGTCTCCATTTCCAAGAAGGAACATGAGTCTTCAAACTATTATTCCAACGCCTTTTGAAAAGCTATGAGTAGGTGCTCTTTTAAGGTTCATTTGTTCTCGTGCTATCTCAGAGTGTCCTCTAAAGTTCTTAAAATCCTAGTATTCTGTTAGACTGCAGAATTTTAGCACTGAAATGTTGGATGTGACATGTTCTTACAACACGTATGATTATAGACCACATTTGGACTAGCACCTTTACCACATCTACAAATATGAGTTCATATATACAGATACACAGAGTTTACAGATATGTCAAAGGTATGTGTATGTATAATATACATACACAAATCATATTTTTGTCCCAGATTGTCCCAGTGGGTGAGAAGCAAGGACATAGCTTCATTTCAGATTTTCACATCAGCGGGAACTGTGAGGGAAATCTGTGACAGTGCAGGTGATTCTGAGTTATTACTTTCCAGTTTACATACTAATTGTGAGCTAAAGAGATCTTCAACTAATGAAACATGATCAAGTAACACATCACAGGTTTAATCTTACATTTCAAAAGTCCCAGCAACATTATTTAAAGATAAGCATTCAAAAATGTACTTCCCAAGTCTTTCTTCACTTTATAGAGGGACATTATAAACATACACAGTTTCTGTAGCAGATTCGCATACGAGCTATCCATGTATAACCCTTCTATTTGTTATGGTGTCCATTAATCCATAGCAAAGGAACATCAAAGAAGAAGGACCTGGGCCATCAAGCTCAGTCTTCCAAAATCACATGCATGGAACTGATTTTTAGTATTGAGAGGCTATGGAGAATCTGTCTGATCTCCATAACACTTTCCATCACCCAAAAACAAACATAGAATTTATAATAGACCATAATCAGACATTTGCTACAGGAATATGCCAGGCTTCCACCCCTGCAGAGAACAAGCAAAACAAAACAAAGCAAAAAAAAGTCCAAATCTAAAGTTAACCAACAAAAACTCTACTAACCTATAGTAAGAGTAATCATGTCTTACAACAGGATTTGCTTTGCTAAAGAAAAGCATCCCTCACACCCAGTACTTGCTGCACAAGCTTGTACGATACAAAATATCCATGTTAAGCTGCTATAAAGGAGGAGGCTGAATGCTCTTCCTTCCCATCCCATTTCTCCTTTACTGTTGAAAGACCGCATCCCTTAGATGTTTGACATCTTTCTTTCAATATTTGGTTGAACTTACTGCTTATAGTGCTACTACTCATAAGAAATCCACCTGAAGGTTTTGCACTGTCATTGTCCTTCCTATACTTTTGTGTGCAAAAGACTAAGAAAAAGTCAAATCATTTCCCAGGCGATATGCAGTCACCACTGAGAACGAACAATAGCTGTTTAGACAATACACAGTATATCTCTGCACATGAACTTAGTCTAAGCTAAAGACAATCTCTAGAACAAACTGAAGTTGAAGA
This sequence comes from Athene noctua, assembly GCF_965140245.1. Classification (NCBI taxonomy): domain Eukaryota; kingdom Metazoa; phylum Chordata; class Aves; order Strigiformes; family Strigidae; genus Athene; species Athene noctua. Next base: position 63,867,982 of record NC_134038.1, read on the forward strand.
AAGAATCAGTTATGCATGACGTCATTATCTATAAATAATGCCCTAAGAAGGTAATAACATCAGTTTGCATCATCTAAGGGACTCTCTGTAGCACAATTCTACAGTAACATGACAAAACTTAACATTGTCTGCTCTACTTCAAGTAGAAAAGTCCACTTTGCTCAAACTTTAATTGTTTTTTTGATCTGTGAACTTTCCAATTTTCTCTACTGTGGAAATATGGATCAGTCTGGACATTTATAAGGAAGGAGAGATATACATACATCATAAAATTAGCTCATATCTGACAGTCCGACACAGATATTATGGCTTATATTAAAAAAACAGTATATCATGGAAAATGATGTGTCATCATTGATGTATAACAGCCAAATGATGAAATACTTGAATTCAGGCAGCAAGGGAATGCTGGTTTGCCATAGGTTCTAGATAACACAGCTGCTTCACCTCTGTCCCTTAACTTCATTTTTTATATTTCATGCTAGCAAAAACCTAAGATTATTTAGTTTTGTTTTTCCACTGATACTATTGGGCTATTCCATAACCCAAATCCTGTAGCTTTAGATACAACAATGTGTACAATTGCTATAAGAAAAGATGGATTTTATCATGACATTATATGAGACACAAAGTGATATGTTATAAGTGATAAAAGAGAAACATCACAAATACGATGTACAGAAAGGATTATTCTCCCTTGCAGATACAGAGCTCCTGAATCTCTCATTACTGATGAGGGATTAAAGTACACTATCTTCCAAAAAATGCCAGCTTAAGTAATGGTACCACTGTGAAATAAAGATAATATATTGCCTGAAACAGTAATAGTTTCTTCATTTAACTGATTTTCTCTATACCATTTCAAGTAAAAAATAAATATTTAAATATTAGGTAAACTGTATCAATATAATAAAAATATATTATTGAAATGTGTATAAACTAAGGAGTGAAGAACCTCTTATTTATTTTAAGATGTTGCAGAATCAGCCTCTAGCAAACAAAGAATACAGTACATTAAATTAATTTTAGTATGTTAGGAGGACTTGATATTGAAAGGGAAAGAAAATTCCTGACTAAAACTTTACCATGCTTTGTTTTCATTTATCAGTATAAGTATAGCCATCCTGCTAAAGTGATATATATAGAATATTACAATAATACTTACCTGTAATACTACTGCATTGAAATCAGAGTAAATAATGGACCAAAATCATCCAAATAACAATTGGAGTTATTAATGTTGCACTGAAATAAAACCAAACAAACTCAAACAAACAAAAACCCAACCATACTGTTAGTATCTTGGATATGTTTTATTTTCCAGGATAAAGAGAAACACTGTGGCACAGCTCACTTGAGATACTAACTCTAATGGCAGCGGACAAGTCCTGACATGTGGGCTTTTACTGCAACTCAAAGTAACTAAATGTTCTCCACACCTTGCTCTAAAAAAATAGTTGAGTAAGGAAAACAAAAATTATCTCAAAAGTCTGTCTTCCTTGCCTTCTCTCATATTCTAGAAACTTCAGGTAAAACTGCAGTTTTGAGACTGTTGCTTAAGTATGGTCTACACAGTCATACAGAGAAACACCAAGCCAGTCCCGTTACAGTCCTTCTTTAATATTTCAAGAATGCTTTGCAATATGTTGATGACCCTCACTGAAATTTTTCTGTCCTGCAAAATGCATCCTCTTTTTCATGTAGTTGATTAGTTACCCATGAGTAGGGAACATAAATTAAGAAGGAATAAAAAGCACCAAGTAAACCAACCAAATTCTATTTTCCTAAATCCAGCAAACAGTACACTCCAGCATTATCCAGTTAACTTCCCCGATCTAAAAATAAAACATTTATTATCCGGTGTTGCCCATATAAATTGATTTTGAAATTTCTGATTTAGAGAGATCAGTTTGAACACACTGAAATATTTATTATAGGATGAGCCATTCTGAAGCACATGAGTGAGTTTGAACTCCCTTCACTGGAAAGAAGAGAACAATTATATCCATCGTACACTCAGATGTTGTTTTTTCTTATCATCTCCCTCACTCTTTTCATATTTTGCCTCTTCTGTTCAGATTCTTCATATGTTCTCTCTAATCATTAGAGTATTCAAACATTCCTTGGTCATAAAGAACTTTGTAGGGCAGAATCTAGAGATTTAAAATGAGTCAGAAATGCTCTTGGAAATCATATGAGAGCTTTCAGTTAACAAAATAAGAGGTATTATTCATTAAAATATGTCCTCCTATAAGCCTCTTTTCTGGAACAGTCAGAAAAGATAGGCCAAGGAAACCCCAAAATGATGGATGCCCTTCAAGGACTAAAGCAATAGTTTTCAGCATTGTGTTCTCAAACTATTTTTCAATGCTAAACTGAACTGAACTTCCTGATTGCAGTGCTGACCTTTCCCTGTGCAAGGATGTGCATTTATATCAAGTAGTGCTAGGTAAGAACATGGCCACTGAAGAGATCATTCATGCCATTTCATCACAGATGAATTTCTGTTTCCACAAGTGAAAAGAGCTGCATCACACTTTCTGTACACTTAATATAAATAGTTGGAACTCATAGACCCTCACATGTTGATACACAGGGTAGAAAAGTTAAAACGGTAGGTTAAAAAGGGTAAAAGATTGGTTTCCTTCAGTGTAAGTAACCAGAAAGCACAATATCACGATGCAGTGAGGAGTCTAGCCAGCAAAAGAGAGAGTTGCTGGTAGCAGCTCAGATATCATATATGTTACTGACACGGGCACAAAGGACAGCCTAGCAGAAAGCTAAGATATACTTTTTTCCCCCCTTCCAGGGAGAAGATTAAAAATCAAAATAAAAAAAACACAACTAGAAAAACTCAGCATTTATTCACATGGAAAGACTATTGGAGCTGCCTTCCTGCCCACTCTTGCTGAATTAAATCTGGTACCAAGCCTTAATTCTGAAGGTCCTCTCTATACACAGAGCTTCCACGCATATGAAAACATGGTTTGAAGAGATACACAAGGTTTGAAGAACAACCTTCAAGTCTTTGAAAGACTTGAGACTGCCTTGTTTATAAAATAGCCCACTTCAGAAAATCCAAGTGGAATTCCTTGGTTGCAAGGGTTTTTCACAAACAGGATGCTGCTAAACAGCAATGTTGCAATCATCAATTAAAAGGACTTGGTGCCGTCAACCTGAGTGTTATTTTGAGATGCGTGAGCAGTCACTCTGCTCTAGTTGATTACAGAAGCTGATGTTTTTGCCACCATATTGACTCTCCTGTTCTAGCATTTCAGCCTTAAGTGAATATTGAGTCACTTCTCAGGAACTGCAAGAAACAGCTAAGCAGATGCGCTCAGTCAGCCTTGTCAGCTTTTCCCTTGTGCAAATCCAAATGTATCAAAGTTTGATTAGCACTGTAGAGAAAAAAAGACCATCTGCTAACAAACCAAATGCATGTCCCATTAAAAAAAAAAAAAAAAAAAAAGCAAGGTGCTGAAATATAAGGGGAGATGGAAACTGTTGTTTCTCTCAAACAAATGTATGCCCAAAGTAATATGGTAAACTGTGAAACCAGCATAGCAAAGGTGAAATCACAATTAGAGCACTTTTCCTTACAGTCCATTTTTGTAGTATGTAAAAACACATCAAGAACTGCTGTTGCATCCAGTTTTCAAATCAGATTAAGGAAATCCATTATTCACTGGATAAAATGATCATGATTATTTTTTTTAGTTAATCCTAAACAATTTAGATTAAATTCCTAAGCCTGTGTCTGTTCAAATTCCTGTGGAAAGACTTTTGGAACACACTTTATAGCCATATGCTTAAGTGGATGATGTAAGGTCAGTAGAATTCTTCAATGAAAGATAAAAAAACTTTTCACAACTCTTGATGCTTTTAAACATTGGTTTGGTGTGGACAGGAAAAAGAAAAAGAGGTCTTCACATCTATTTTGTTTCTGTTTATCCAAGAGCTATTTCTCCAAAAGGATTGGAGATTAGCAAAACACAGAAGTTGGAGTGATATTTCATTCATGCCTGCAATATCTATTACTTCATTAAATAAATGACCCTGAGAAATGTCAGTTTACACATTTTAAAACAAGTTTTAATTTAGGCCTCTTGTCACAGTACAGAGCAATATCATAATTAATGGTGTAAAACTGGTAGCTAAGATGTCATTACACACGGGAATGTCACAGTGAATCAAGTTAAACTAGCTACTAAAAAAATTCAGCACTGGAATATTAGTTTTTATATGCACAGTATATCAAATGAATCTTTGACAAGCTACAAAAAAAGGGTATGGATTAAATATGATATGGGATGAGCAGATTTGGTACAAAGCTGGCCCAGTATCTCAAAATGCCAGCAAATCAAGGCCCATGGGTAAGTCAGGCTATTTATTTGCCAAGCTGACCTACTTCTATTACACTTATCATTCTTCTGAATACCATTAACAAGAGTCTTTCTGTCAGAGTAAAAGACAATGTTAATTCATCAGAGCTCTGGTGTCAATTCTAAGAAAGCTGCATGCCTCCTGAAGATGTGTTTACAAGCATTTCTAGGAAGTGCTCCAAGCTGCTCAAAACACCTTTATCCTGTTACCAGCTAGCTTTTTCTAAATCAAATTAACATTTATGCCAGATTAAAAAATACTTTCAGTTATTTTTCATTATAGAAATACACTTGTTAGCAATTACTTCTCATCTAAATTTTCATGAGCAATACAAAGTTTTAAAGAGAGTATAACATAAAGACTGGAAGTATGGGATCTGCTGGAACTGGGTAACAGCCATTTCCCTTGTGGTCCTGTCCTTGGGGTTCCTATGGGTAGGTGGGAGGTGTTTGGGCATGGCTAGACCACAAAATTCCCAGTCCTAGGGGCAGAGGTGGAACTTACACTGGGAACCTGAGCTGTTGCTTTTAGAAAAATTATTTGTGGCTTCCCATTATTCCACTATATTCAGTATATTTTCACTCAAACAGTACACATTATTCATTGACTGGAACAGAATGAAGTAATTTAAAAACAAACAACTACAAAACCTCCAAGTTTTACTTACTGTATTTGCATTAGCGTATGGCAGGAGACAATTACGTGTCTGCTATTAGCATGTTCTGATGCATAGCCCTTTTCATTTCAACAAATGAGGAGATATAAGAGCTATTACTGCTCTTGTACATGTTGGTGGGTTTTTGTTCCATTTTGTAGATGGATGCTTTTCCTTTATTAATCTTCTCTTGTTTAAACTTGATTTGTACTTTTGAATCTAATTTTTCCCCTTAACAATTACTGTATTCCTGTGGACAGTTTCACTAACCACTCATGTTTAAGAGTTTTGTACCATCAGACGTTGCAGCTACTAGACGATCTGACTGCAGCCTGGGATTATACCCAGGCTCATTTTGAACTGGTTTGTTCAGACAATAACTTCAGTGAGGATTCAACCTCATGGGCTTTCTCCTGTCTCCCCCTTCAATATAACCAAACATTTCCGTAGGCTTATATTTAGAATCCCAACCTGCTACCACTGCAATCATCAGTCCCTTTAAGCAGAAAAAGCTATTGGCTGCAAAGATATGCATATAACAGTCACTTCTTCACTCTAGTATAGATTTGCTGTTTGGTAATATGAATATTTAAACAGGATGTTTTGGGAGCACCTTTACGGGGAGTGGTTTCTCTGCCTCTCTCTTCACAACTAGATATTTCACTTTCCTCTCATGTAACCCCAGCTACCTGCATCTTACACCCAGTCTCTCTCTAATGAGCAATTTTGTACATGCACTCAGCCAGACACATCTGCAAAGAACGTATTTACACCTCTTGACAAGGCCTTCTGGCGCAGGGAATACCTGAGAGAGTCCAACAACTCCATATCAGCCTTTCTTACCTTGATACACAGTTCAAATCCCAAGTCAGTAATGTGATTGTGACTTTGTGTGGAATATTTATACAAAAACTCATACTAATGAAATGCACAACACCACTGAGTGCTCATATGCAAGTAACTGTACAAATAGATACCCTTTTCTTTGTTAAAGAAAGTACGTTTCCAGCATTAACTGCATTTTGTTGTACACATTGGTGCTATTTTGTTACTGTCATAAGGGCTTCAACCTAGGCACTACTCATGCAGTCCTGTAGACTTTTGAGAAGGGAGGAGAAAGCAGAATTTCCTATGCTTTTTCTCCTAGTCAGCTTTTAATGATTTCATAAGCCTTTACAGATGTTACTGTTATAAAAATGTAAGGTAAGAATGGTTGTGAGTATACTTAAAAAAAACCTATTTCATGCTGTGCATGCTGTATCAGGTCAGCAGTTAACTAACTTGTACCCATTCATATTCCAGGGGTATTTTATCTTGTTCTTTCCTTTTATAATAACCAGCGCTAAAAATTACCTTGGCTCTGATTTTAGGATACTAGTACCAAAGGAGAGACATAAAGAAAGGCAAGAGAATGGGATACAGCAACGCATCTCCAACTATTATTGTCTGTAGGAAAGGCTTGGTGGACTACTGTTGCTTTGTCCTTACTACTACAAAAATAGGAAACATACTTATGTGCATTAAACATACCCAAAGTGTAAGGCATATCCCTTGAGTTCACAGATAGGATACCAACCTTGGCTGATGTCCCCTTTCATACCCCACAGTCCTTATTCTTTAAGTATGTAAGGACAGGATGAAGCCATTACTTCATTCTTACTTCCCTCTACAGCCTCCTGGTGGAAAGGATTGGGGATGGGTGGCAAGAGGAATGTGCCTTGATTTGCACTACAATAGTTTTCATTACTTAAGGCAGTGCTGGGCAAATACTGGCTAGACAGGCTTTAGGGTAGTTATTAATTCTGTACCTAAAATCCCTTATTATGGGGCAGAAAAATGCAATCTTAAGTCTCCTTACTACATGACTGAAGGCAGAAAGCAATGAACCTTACTGCTCACTGCAATAAAGACAGCACAAAGAGTCTCACAAATTCAGCAAAGTTTCTAGGGCACACCAGAGATAACAGATCATGAAAGTGTGCTATGTATTATGCAGCATGCCTTTTCCTCAAATACCTTACAATTGTCACATCTATCAAAGGGTAAACCGAGGGTTGTTTGGTTCAAGTGACAAGATGAGAATTGAGGCAGGTCACCTTGCCTATCTGAAGGTAGGTGTTTATGGTAAAACACTGGCAGCACAAGGTTGAAAGTGGGAAAGAGAAAGGAAGTGAAAAAATTCCCTTTGAAATACAATGTTATTGAATTCAAATACCCAAGAGAACATGGTCAGTGTATAGAGGTCAGCTTTCTGCTAACCACTGCAAACTGGAAAAGGCTCAGAGATCAGATCATTCTCTTTGTATGTGGAGATGCAGAAGCTATGAAGAAATAGGATTAAAATAACATTGTATCAAAATCTCAACTATTTCAAAGTGCAGCTGCTGGCCAAAAAAAGGCAAGTTTGAATAACACCCTACCAAAAAAAAAAAAAAAAAAAAAAAAAAAAAAAAAAAAAAAGAGAACCAAGCAGCAAATGCAGCAAATCATGCCAGGAGATAAAGCGAGCACTTACTGGAGCATATGACAGGTATATTATTACTGTTCATAAATAGTTCTGTAGCTCCAGCACCATAGTAGGCAGTTTACAGACAGACTGAATAACAAGATCTGTGCTGTGAAGAGCCTCTAGTCACAGCAGTTATGCAAACAGGGACAAGGAAGTGGAATAGGTGTGAGGATACACATTTCCATTAAGTACCATTCTGAGAAACAGAAGCAGCCCAAATACCAGTTCAGTACTGCTGAAAGAATGTCCTTCTCGAACCCCTCTCCAGTGTTTTTTCCCTCCCATCCTTATGCCCAAACATATCCTGCATCAAATTCCCATCTCCCTCCCAGAATCACAGAGTGGTTGGAAGGGACCTCTGGAGGTCATCTGGTCCAACCCCTGAATTTCCCTCTCCTTCTCCTTCCTCTCAGCCAATTTGACTTACTAGAATGTCTGAAAACTACTAAAAAAACCCTGAACTCTTTATTACTGTCTTAATGAGCTAAATCAAATCCCAAAAAGGACTACCGAGGTTGCATAAGTGCATGACCCCACAACTGGGAAAGAAGAAACAGGAGCAAGACTCTTCCCTCTGAAGGCAGCAATCCGTTATTTGAGTTCAGCTGCACACACCATCATCCCATCCTCTCTGCTCCATGCTTTATGGAATATTGCCACATTATTTTTAATTTTAGATTTTTTTTTTTGTTGCCAGTAAATGAGCAGAGTAGTGCAGGGACATCGTGCATTATGTCTCTCTCTGAAAGTATTCTTTCAGGAGCATTTTGATGCCTTAGGAACTCTTCTCTGGCAAGGAAAACATCTCAGCCACATTTACTGAGACTGCCAAGAGGACTGCAAATGAGAGATTAAAGATCCATGAGATTTGTCCCCATAAATCTCATAGGTATTTTCAAAAACCCTGTTGTAGGATTCTTGAAGTTATTTTTCTCTGGTACACATTTTTACATCTAACCTCACTCTCTTTGAGTGACCTCAGTAGAGGTACTTCAAGGTATTTGCCCTGGTGGTGTGCTTCGGATGTAACCAAACCATGAGGGATTTCACCGGGACCCAAGCCAAAGTAGGTGCTACAACATTTGATACTACATGACTGCAATGTCTTCTGTAAGGGTTTCTTTCCTTTTGATTCCTTTCCTTCACAGATGTGTGGGTGTTTGGTGGGTTGTTGTTTTAACCAATTCCCACTACCATCTTCCTTTTTCCATAACCAAAACATATTTTAAAGGAAGTGAAATTTTAGGCAAGTAAATTTAATTCTGCCTTGCCCTGATTCAACATTTATTTTCTCTCTTAAGAGCATAACCCTGGATTCTCAATTCCATTTTCAAGCCAATCTCAGACAAGTACAAGTTCTTACCCTTTCTCAGACAGGTGGCTGGTCAAGAGATTTTGCAGCATTAGTGCTCAACATATTTAGACTTCCTTCAAGACTGAGTGATTTCTGGGAGGGGACTCAACCTCTATGACCTCCCACTGCACTGTACTTTGCTGCTCATCACTCCATCAGTCCCTGAAAAGCAATTTTACATAATCTTCACTGGAGGCAAAAGGAATTACAAGTATTCTGCCTGTTACTCTACTTCTGTAATCAAATTACAATGTCATTTATATTCTAACCAATTATTTGCATCTGCCTTTATCTACACATACATATGTATGTGTGTATATAAATATATATATTTGTATGTGCATAGGGACTGAAAAGACAACCCAATTAACAGACTACAGTGCCAGTTTCAGAAGCTTAGCCAAAGAATATTAAAATAGCCAAGGCATCCCATAATATATAACAGGAAGGTCGAATTTGAGTTGAGTATATTCACACTTTATTCAGCATGTCATATATATTAATCTATAATCATCCTAAAAGCACAAGATAAAAATGACAGCAGTGACTTGGATGGATACTGCACTGACCTCTGACTCCTACTTTGATAGGTCCCAATTATAAACTGCTCACTGTAAGTTCTGGAGGCTCCAGCCACAGCTGTTCAAAACACATGGCTCCTTCTCTTGAAATTATGACCAATCCCTTGCAGAAGTGCAGGAGGGGTCACACTGATGTCTCAGTCACCTCAGCCTGTAGATCACGTTACCACCTGATATGAGGTCAACACAACCATGCAACCACTGCAGGCTTTAAATTGCAGCAGCTGAAAACCGTGCATATTACTTCAGCTGCTCCTGCCAGAAAGATGGTAGTTAGATGAGGGCAGTTTGTCCTAAACTACCACAGCTAGACTTCTCCAACCACAGGAAAATTGACTGCAGTTTTTGGTGGTGTTACTTTACAGTGGGTGACTGGTGATACTCAGGTCTGTCAAATGCATAGTTTCAATTAAGAGTGTCAGTGGATTCCACAAAAAATTTTAATGATAACATATATGACAACTATGCTGTATATGAGGATACTTTCCCTTTTGAAATCAAATATGGGGAACTCTTCTCTGCCAGAAGAGCTCAGTGGTCGAATAGGATCATCCCTTTCTCAAAAGCTTTGCGTATCCCTCCCCTGTGCACATGACCTTTCAGCAGAGCTGAGCAGAGTCTTACATGCAGCTGTCAGGGCTGAAGCTTAGGTTGCCTGAGAGAAGCTGCAGAGGAATGGAAGAAGCAATGGATGTCAGGTACAGTCTGTGAAAGAAAAAGCAAATGACTGAAAAAACAATCAGAAAGCATCAATGGGAATAAGCATAAGTCAGTAAGGAACAACAACAGCCTGCCAAAGGATGATTTTTGATTGCGAATGCTGGTATTTCCACTAGCTTCGCTGCAATAAATCTTGAATGGCAAGCAAGAATGATTCTCTTTCAGACACCTTTCCCTGGCACCTGGTTGAGTTCAGAAATCCAGACCAGTGCTACAGCAAAGAAAGCAAACTCACCCTCAGTCTAAGCATTGCATTCATATTCCGACCATCTCCTTTTACAAAGGAAAAAAAATGGTGTCTGTCTCGAGTTCAAGAGTCCGACAGTGATATTTAAATGCTTACAAGAAATGCACTGTGCAGTTAAAGCTGCAAAGGAAATATGGGGATTATCACACAGCTTTGGATCACAGTGATGCGGGCAGTGGCAGCACAAGTAAACGCCTGCTCTGGCATTTCACAAACCTAACAGACAAAGGCAAGGGTGAGAGAGCCTCTCGCCTTTTTAGAAAAGCATAGCTAGAGAAACGATTACTACTCAGGAGAAAGCAGCAAAAAAATGTTTGTAATATACGATGGTAATTGAAGAGCTACTGCTTAATCCTGTTCATAGGTTAATAGCTCCTAAGGGAATTTAAATAAGTTAGTGAGGTTTAACATTCCTCTGAGATGAGTCCATGTATAACCTTGTATTTCATAATTAAAAATTCCTTTGATCTGTAGGACCCAGAAAATTGATTATAGTAAATTACAATCTGAATGACCAGCCACTTGATGCTGTGAATAATGCAGGAAAACTTCAAGACCAGATTTAGCATGTCTGGATAGTCTACTGAGGATGTGGGGCAATGGAGGTCTTAGCTGCATATGGCATCAGAGAACAGGAGTAACATCATCTGCTACCCCTGACTCCTCATTAGCATTATCCACAGAGTAGCAAAATGTCCAGAACTTCAGCAATAATGTGAATGTTATAATAATAATAAAAGAACTGTTAATCCCTGAATGAAGTTGAATGTCTAAAGAAAAAAAAAAAAAGTCAGAAAATTGAGATAATCCACAAAAGGAGTTGCAGAAAGAAAAATTAAATAGGTAAAATGAACTAGCCTTATTGTGGTTAAGAAGCACCAACTGAGTCAAAGGAAGTGCAACGTAAATAAAATAATAACTCAACATAGGACATATTGACATGAGCTATTTTTGCTTCAGTAACAAATGATATTAATTTATTTAGATTAAATATGGGATATCTTAATTCTGTAACCAAACTAGACAAATAAATGTAGGTGTATACAAGTCAAAAGCATATTAATATTTAAATGTAAATGCTTGAATCTCCACCTTGCTCACCCTCATGTCCCCTCTTCCAGAAATCAATCCCTTTTTCCCAGAAAATAATATTTTAAAGTATCAAGCAGTGAGTTTGCCATTAAGGTCATAAAGTCAAAGATGAACCAAGGGAAACAAAGTTGGGGAATACAGAAAAGGGAGTTTCAAAGGCAGCAGCAATATGAAAGTATTTTAAAGCAAGAACATCTCAATACTACACTATATTAAGGATAGCATTCATTTCTACATCTCAGGCCATTCTGAACTCTACCAAGACAATAGTCGTCCTTTATATCCAAACTGTAATCATACAGAAAGTACAATATTCTAAGACTTTTCCTTGTTAGTGAGCCATTCCAACCCAGAGAGCTATGCCATAATTTGTTCCATATGGGGAAATGATAAAATTAAATTACTTCATTCCGCACTCTTTCCCTCCCTAGGTAGCCTTCCTGTGAACCCTCCTGGAGAATGTGTGCTACAAATCCAAGCTTTTCATAAAAACATGCATAGGTAATCAAGACAAGTTATGGAAACTATTATACACAGGAGCGACATCTTTATCAGCTTTAATAGATTTTGTTTCTTAAACAGGTTTTAAGGATGTGTCATGGTTTAACCCCAGCCAGCAACTAAATGCCACACAACCACTTGCTCACTCTCCTGCAGTGGGATGGGAGAAGATAATTGGAAGGGTAAAAGTGAGAAAATTAATGCATTGAGATAAAGACAGTTTAATAATTAAAATAATATAACAACAATGATAATAATAATCAATAATAATTATTATAATTTTAATGAAAAGGAAAATAACAGAGATAAATAAAACCCAAGATAAACAAGATATGCAAATGAAACCAATTGCTCACCACCAACCCCAATTAGTGACCACCCCAAGCAAACTCCCTCCTAGTTTTATTGCTGAGCACAATGTCATATGGTCAGGGATACCCCTTTGGTCAGTTGGGGTCAGCTGTCCCGGCTGCGTCCCCTCCCAGCTTCTTGTGCAGTCCCAGCCTGCTCGCTGGTGGGGAGATGTGAGGAGCAGAAAAGGCCTTGACTCTGTGTAAGCACTGCTCAGCAGTAATGAAAACACCCCTGTGTTATCAACAGTTTCTAGCACAAATCCAAAACATAGCCCCACATACTAGCTACTATGAAGAAAACTAACTCTATCCTAGCCAAAACCAGCAGAGGATGTTTATAAGTGGTTTTTCTCTATAAAGGTGAAACCCTGAAATATAAGCTATTTGATCTTAGAACTAGATCCTAAATAGAAAGCTTGATGAAACATCTTGTTTGTAAGTGACATGAGACCATTAATTGTTTTAATATAGTTTAATTTTTGTCAGCAGTTGAATGTTGACTGACTTTAAGTTGTAATAGATTTTTCAGTAAGTTACTTTTATGGAGATTCAACTGAATTTTCCCTAATTTTTTATCATAAAGAGTATCTCGAGGTTTGGTTTGGTTTTTTTTTTTCATTTAGATAATGTCACATGTTTGTGTAACTACTAAATAACTTCTGGAAGGTTTCTATTTCATAATTTCCAACACATGTTCCAAGATACGTACTCACATTTGGATAATACAAATCATACTATTTAATCTCATTCATTGGACCAAGGGCAAATTTTTATTTCAGTATAACTAGTAAAGGTAAAATAGGCAGGAGACATATGCTCATCTTAACAAAAGAGACTAAAATGAAAATTCACCTCCTGTTTTCTTCTGTAGGATTTTATACTTGGATAACTATATTCAACCGGTTCTCTCAGAGGAAACATATCCTTCTGTAGTGAAGACATATAACTATTTTATTAAGCAGTTCAACTTGCAAAAGAAGTTTCATAATCTCTACAGCAGTTTATACTTAATGAGTCAGAAATCTCCTTCTGTACATCTCATTTCAGTGTTGATTCTAAAAATAATGTCAGATAAAAATCTTCCAGAGCTCTCCAATATTCTTTCTCCCTCCCTCAACTAAGCTTGCAATTTATTTATTTGTAATGACTCAAACTCTATATATTAAATACATTCCATAAAATATTAATAGCTGTCAAAATAAAAATCACTTACCGAAGACAGTATCACTTCTTAGTGATTAAATTCCTGTTACAGACAAAAGGCATCCTTTTGCTTTCTCAAAAATCACAGGAAGTTGTGAAATAGGTGTTAAATAAAACTGGTAGTCACAAAACATCTCCTTTAACCAAAACACCACACACTATCCTCTACCTAGTATCCTATCCTGCAGCCATGTAACCAACACTAAAGCAACACAACCAGCAATGCATTCTAGGAAGAATACTAGTATGTACTATATGTAATTTTGGACAGGTCTAGTAAATCATATCCTGTATTTGACAATTAGAGGAATATTCTGTATATATGACTAGATTTTTCCATCATGAGGGAAAACAAGGTCAAACTTCTACTATAACCCTGCCTTTTTTTAAAAAAAAAATATCATCTGTTGCAGTCATTTGATTGCTGCATACACAGCACAGTCAAATAAAGAAGGAAAGCATTAAGCAAAAGTCAGATAAGAGGTGATTGCTGAGAGCTGTGGACTAATGATAATGGTTTTTTTCTGTTTTTCAGTGATGTACTCAGCAGCATACCTGCAATAACTAAAGTAGCAGATAATCCCCCTATCTTCTTGTCGAATCCCAATGATACCAATTATTGTCAGAGGGCTACATTTTTAGTCTTACAAATAACATCCACGTATTTCAAATTTTCCCTCTTAAGAACACCGAAAATAGTGGCATCTCTTTTGCACTTTTGTTGCCATTGCAAATCTATGTCTGCCCATACTATATCAATGTGATAGTTTTGTTAATTGGATCTATTTGTGGGAGGAGGAAGAATCGGTAACAAAGAGACACAGAGACATATATCTTCAGACATCAGCTAGGAAAATTATTGAAGCTGAATTTTCATCAGTATGACAGGAGCTCTGCATCCAGTTTCCATGAATATGGAAAATAGAAAACTTTTCCTTACAAATGTGTTTTTTTTAACAGATGAACACTCAACTAAATCAGATGCTGCAATTTTCTTTTTTTAATGAGTCTCAAAACATCCATTCAGAACATTTAACTAAATCTCTGAAGATGCACAAATTGTTTGTGAAGAACAATGGAGAGACTGAGTTACAGCCCATGATGGGCAGTGGACAGTGACCCAGGTGGTCAGAGCCTACAGGCCTCCCTACACTCACTACTTTGTCAATTAAAAGTGTAGTAACTTTGCCATAAATAAAGCTTCTATGCTGGTTTATTACATCAGATGTTGTACAAAGACTAATATCCAAGTATACAAAATGTCTTTGACACCCTCATCTTATTTTAATGGAGTAGAAAAATGTCAGTAGCCTTTTCTTCACATAAGGATTCACAGGAAATACAGGTGTTGGTAAGGAACCACAGAAACTGTTGAGCCCATGACTCACTAACTGTACCACTCAGTTCTGGATCTCCGCCAGTCCCTTAAAAAAGGCGGTATGTCATTTTTTGTCTAACATTAGTACAGAAAGATACTGATACCAGAGCCTGGAAAAAAAAAAAAACAAAACAAAAAAACCACACTTGCCCCTCCCCCAGAATAAAAAGTAATAATATGGAGCAGTACAGTGAATTAGTCAAAAGTACAGTTACCTTGAAATGGCTCATTATTTTACCCTAGATGCATCATGAGCTTCAGGCTAGGGGAAAAAAAAAAAAAAAAAAAAAAAAAAAGTACCTTTTAGAATTGTTTTGACAAATGAAGTAGCAATTACTGGCTCAGAATCTCTGAGCTCTGCATCATGTTATGGAAGACCAAGATCCTATATACTGCTCAGCCTGAGGGATTCAAAGCTCATCCTTTTCACTGCCCAAGAGTGTCTTGACCATTGGCTAAGGGAGGATGAGCCCAATCTCTTGTGAAAGCTAATCCGTTTTGCAAAAGCTACAAGTTCAGTGGTGGCACGAATAGTGCCCAAGTGTCCCAGCTTCCAAAGAAGTGTCTTACTGAGATATTTTTAGCTCTCGGCACCTATCAGATCACATAACACAAATTTTTACTATAAAACCCCATAGTTGTTTGCCTATCATGTTAAAACAAGAGGATTTTAATTGTCTTGTAAAGTTAAATAAAAATAAATTGATTGAAGTGAGTCCCTTTTTCTCACCAAATTATATAAATAAATAAAAAATTTCAAAGCCTATGTATTGTCTACTATGGTGTGTAAAACAAGGTCATTTTTGAAGTTTCTGTATAGTATTTTTCAAACATGCTTTCAGCAGAGTTTAGGGGAGTATATGACTATAAAAATCAGCAGCACCTAGAAAGGTTAGTCACAAGTTATTAACAAGTAGTTATTTTTGGTTGAGGTGTTTCAAGCACACAGGCTTTGTCAGGTCAGTATGAACACAGAGCTGTTGTTTGGTTGATAATAGCATTTCCATGAGAGTGTCATTCAGTTCTCCTAAGTGACTTCTCACAGATCCAGGGGGATATGTTAAAATTCTTGCCTCACTGCCTTTAGTTCTGCTTCATGCTAAATTGATCCCACACTTCAGCATTCCTGCCAGTAGTGCTTTTCCTTACAACAAACATCTCTAAACTTAAGATAAAGTTTCTGGTTGCTGCTGTGGTGCTCCCTGAATTTCTGTTTCAGATAAGAAACCTCTGAATCAGCAAGAGGTTTTATATGTAACTACTGGAGTCAAGTTTCTGGGTAATATCTATATTCCCTTTCACGGAATTATTTTTTGTTGCTTTGATTCTTGCAGCTTGTACCTTGTATTGAAGATGTGGATTGTCTAAGACTAAAATTCTCAGAGAAACTCCAGATTTATTTTTTTTTAACTGCAAGCATTTCCATTGTTGAACTTCTGAAAAAAAATTTTGTCATACAGGTACAGCTGTCAGCTTCCTTCTCTTTCTGTATTCCTACCCCAGTGAAACTGCATATTGCCTCATTTCAAGACATGCATACACCTACATTTCATATTCAACATGGACCACCAGATCTCTCTAGTATGTTTGCAAGAGTGCATGTTTTGAGGATGATTATCTATGCCCTGAAGCAAAGAACTATATATTCATACACTGTACCTATGACAAGTACAGGGGGAGTAAGTAACAGCATTGTGTCCCTGACTGGGTACAGAGGCTGCCAAGAGAGGGACAGTGAGGACAGAGGCTTAGCAGTCCTTTCCAAAGTTGGCTTCCAGGCTACATCTGCAGGCCTCAGAAAGTGGTCTCGAGGAGGTTAGGAAAACAAATAATCTGTATAGCTCGTTTTATATTTTCCTGATAAAGACAATATATGCTTAATAAATAGTAAGTGTTAACTTCATTTCTTCTAGAACAATCTTAATAGCTCTTGTATTGGAAGAGGATCAGATCAGGGAATACTTAAATAAACTGGACATACCGAAGTCCATGGGCCATGACAGGATGCACCCATGAGGGCTGAGGAAGATGGCAGATGTTGTTGCAAGCCCATTCTCAATAATCTGAATGATTATGGTGACTGGGAGAA
Organism: Athene noctua; assembly: GCF_965140245.1. Lineage (NCBI taxonomy): Eukaryota > Metazoa > Chordata > Aves > Strigiformes > Strigidae > Athene > Athene noctua. Next base: position 63,885,047 of record NC_134038.1, read on the forward strand.
GTTCCCAGACTGGAGGAAAGCCAGTGGCACTCCTATCTTTAAAAACTGCAAGAAGGATGATCCAGGAAACTACAGGCCAGTCAACCTCATCTAAATCCCTGGAAAGTTGATGGAGCAGCTAATCCTGGAAACTATTTTTAGACACAAGAAGTCATCAGGAGGAGTAGTCAGCCAATTGATTAACTTCTAAGTGAAATGACCAGCTTGGTAGATGAGGCAAGAGCAGTGGATATTGTCTACTTGGACTCCAGAAAGGCCTTTGACACCATCTCCCATAAGATCCTCTTGACAGACTGTTGACATACGAGCTGGGTGAGCAGACAGTGAGGTGGATAGAAAAATGGCTGAATGGCCAGGCCCAGAGCGTGGCAGTCAGTGGCATGAAGTCTTGTTGGAGGTCAGTAACTAACAATGTACCCCAGGGGCCAATACTGGGTTCAGTCCTTTTGAGTATCTTCATTAATGATCTGGATGACGGGACAGAGTGTACCCTCAGCAATTTTGCTTATATTAAAAATCTGGGAGAGCTGGCTGATTGCCAGAGGGTCATGCTGCCATCTAGAGGGACCTTGACAGGCTGGAGAAATGGGCTGACAGGAACCTCATGCAGTTCAACAAGGGGAAGCGCAAAGTCCTGTACCGGGGGAGGAAAAACCCCAGGCACCGAAATATGCTGGGGGCCATCCAGCTGGAAAGCAGCTTGGCAGAAAAGGACCTGGGGGTCCTGGTGGACGCCAAGCTGAGCATGAGCCAGTCTTTGCAAGAAAGCATGTGCCTCTGCAAGAAAGAAGTCTAATGGTACTCTGGACTTCATTAAGAGCAGTGTTGCCCGCAGGTTGATGGAGGAGATCCTTTCCCTGTACTCAGCACTGTTGAGGTCACACCTGGAGTGCTGGGCCCAGTTCTGGGTTTCTCACTACCAATGGACATGCTGGAGAGACTCCAGGCCACAAAGGTGATTAAGAGACTAGAACACCTCACTTATGAGGGAAGGCTGGAGAACCAGGACTGTTTAGCCTAGAGAAAAGAAGGCTCAGGAACGTTTTTTATTAGTGTATGTAGATACCTGAAAGGAGGGTTCAAAGAAGATGGAGCCCAGTCACAGGACAAGAAGCAATGGACATAAACTGAGGCACAGGATGCTTCCTCTGAACATTAGGAAACACTTTATCGCTGTGAGAGTGACTGATCACTGGCACAGGTTGCCCAGCGTGGTTGTGGAGTCCCCATCCTTGAAGATACTCAAAAGCCATCTGGACGTGATCCTGGGGAACCAGCTCCAGGTGGCCCTGCTTGAGCAAGGGGATTGGATCAGATGACCTCCAGAGGTCAATTCCAGCCTCAACCATTCCATGATACTGTGTAAAATCTCCCAATAGGTCTAAAGAAATAACCACTGGGGCTCTGTCTTCTCCCCTTCAGTTAGATGGGAGGTGCAGAAGATCTTGTAGAACTGAGAGCTATGTCTGTTATATTGCAGTTATTTATACATCTTCAGCAAAGGAAGATATCCTTTATTTTGATTCTGTTCAAGAGAATGAAAATAATGTTATAATAGAAAGGCTGCTCCATTCTTAATCATTCAATCAGAATGAGTTTGCCACAAACACTCCATAACTGAATTATTCTAATGAATAAATATAACAGTGAAAATCCAGATACTTTCCCCTTATTAAAGAACTCTGATTATCTTCATTATCTTTAATATGAATTCTGGATAGATAAAAGAAAGAGAATATGCAAATTAATTACTTGTTTTTCCTTTATGAAATCCACTTTTCATAATCTAAATGTTTCAAAAATGCTATTATCACATATCTTGTCTTAAAATAATACTTTTGGTAAAATTCAAACCCTACAGAAACTATTAGAAACTCCTCTTTTAACTTTAGTTCAGTCAAATATCACTCTAAAAATTACCTCCTTTTTCTTATAGAGCATTAAGTTTAGAAATTAGCTTCATTAGCAAGACAAATAGCTGTAACATCAAAGGAAATGCATACTTGAGAGAAAAAGACAAAAGTCTGTGTAAAAAGAAGACATATTCAGGGCTTGTCTGAGTACCTTTTTGCATATGGAATTTTACTAAAATTGAAAGAAATGCTTGCTTTTACTATTTTTACAATATGAAAGAAATATTTAGGAGTAGACAGCAAGTTAGTGCACACATAACAGCTGTGAGATTTCTGCTTGGAATGTTTCACTTGTTGTTTCTCTTCCTATGGATGTTCACATTTTATGTGTAAAATAACAATGACACCTTGAGGATCATGTCATGTATCTTACTGAGGTATCTGCATACTTTTGGTTCTGACTAAAAATCACCTATATCTTCTTTGTTTTGTTTTGTTTTGGGTTTTTTTGTTTTGTTTTTTGAAGGAGCTCACTATAGGATTAGTGAGTTGGAAGAAAAAAAAAATAAATCAAATAGTGACATATTTAAGTTTCAATTTTTTCAGGTCACATTGCTGTAATATACATGATACCTTGTTTCTATATGGTATTAGAGAATTTATCTAAATGGAACTGCCAAATTAATATTCAACATATATTCTACCAGGAATACAACTTTGGGAATTTCTACAAAAAGTCAGTGGAAAGACATAGATATTTTGGAAGATTGTCATGGAATGGTTCGAGTCCACTTCAGTTACATGTCTCACTGATTGTACAGAGTAGACTGACTGAGATACTCCTCACTAGTTGAAGTCAGGATAGTAATATTTCTCTCCCACCTGACTGCTGGGTACAAACAGGTAGTGGTAAAATCCCTCCCAATATCCATATGCTTGTAAAAGTGAGAAGGAAACCTGACATGATGCAGAGCATCAACTGACATGAAAGTGATTTCCACCTTGTCTCTATCATTACCTCACAAATCAGCAATTTGCCATTTATTCTTATTCTGCTCCTATCTCTTCAAAGTATCTGTCAAACTAGATATCATTTTTCTCTACTGCAAATATCCAGACATTGTATTCTCCACAGGTCCAAATTTAACCCATGCCAAAATCAGTTTAGTGTAAGAGTTTGATTTCCAGGTTCTTAGTCCTACCTGGCAACTGGCTCAAGCACTGGTATTTAAGGATCCCAGAAGCAAAAAACCCTACTAAAGGTATCTTCCTATTAATGAATGGCATATAACTTATGCCCCTGCTTTTCATAACATAGAATATAGGCAGCCAGCATAAGTGAATAAGCTGGTATCATCACATACCTTTTCAAAGGTATCTCCCTTCTTGTATCTTACAGATCTATATAAAGAAAGGGGAAGGAATCTCTCTCCTCCCACAATTCCCATCCCAAGAGTACAAGTATACAACTTGGAAAAGAAGATACTAGGTTGTGAGATGTAAAAGGGGTCCACATTTGTTTAAACTAGCCTACTCAATGTCCCGGCAGTGCTGGGGAGTTGCAGACACTCCCTGAAAACTGACCTCTAGAACTTTACTCAAGGAACAGAACTATCTAAAAAAGTCTGAGAAAAAGCCCTAGAATAATTAAATTCTCCAATATCTTGCTCCCTTTCCCGTAACTCCAAAAGATTTTTGTAACACTGGTACAAAAATGCCACCTTTTTTTTTTTTTTTTCCTAAATTTTGTGTATGTTTATTCTGAATCTGATAATTTCTTCCTCTTGCAGCATCTTTCCACAGAACTAGTTCATTTCAACTTTTACCATGGGCAGAAGGAATATCAAGAAGAATTAGGGCTCATTCTACTTGATTTAATTGCTTATTAAGTTTCTTTTGGGTGTGGGGAAAGTGAAGAGATTCGGTGAAAGTGAACAGTTTACTTCAATCAAGTGCATTACTGTCATAATCTGAAATTATCAGATTACTTCCTTATGATTAAGGCAAAACTATCATCAGTATCACTACTAATAGGTTTTAAACTGTTCTTGAAAATGTTTCTAAACTAAATGAAGGACTAATGCTTGAACTCCAGGCTTTATCCCAGCAAAATTTGTAAGCCACTGCTATCTCACCCAAATTAGATCTATGACTGGCTTTTTCCTCAGCTGCATCAGGTGGCCATCAGATTCTCCTTTAAAACTATGGTATGTATGAGATTTATATTAAATCTTTTTTTCCTTTGTTGCTCTGCTCTGATGTAAAATCAAACTGTGAGAACAAAGAATGAGCACAGAGACTTGGATGTGGGCTGAACATTTCACCCTAGAAGCAAAGAGGACCTCTCTTAATTAGACAAGGAATGTTTTGGTCAGAGGACACCCCAGAAAGCAACTTAGTACCTAATAAAAGGTACTGAAGAGGCTTTTATGGCCGCTAAGTGAAACATGTTCTTCCTATTGATAGAAGTAGTCACCACTACAGTAGTATTTAGTAATTTAAGCAAAACTGTAGTAAACCATGTTACAGGATTGCTTACAGAAGTGGCTGGCCTCAACTGTGCTCCCATAAACTTGTTTGCTGAGGGATTAATGATTTCCCTCCTTCATTGCACAGAAACATTTTGAAGAGCTCAGGTTACTTACAAGAATGTAGGATCATGTGTGTCTGACAGCCCAAAGGGTGTGCTTATGGAGACCAGCTACTGATGAATTGTATCCCCAGGTTTTCTCCTCTTCTGATGTCTTGCCATCAACTTGATAAAAGAAGAGGCCTGGGACATTTTGCTGTCATCAGTCCTTAAGCAAAGTTATGTAAAGTGTGCCACATAGATCAAGACAGCAGAGAAGAATGTACACATATGCAGAAACCATCACAAGAAAAGCAGATTCAAGACCTTCAAAAGAAAAAGGCCAGGCCTGGGCTATAAGGGATGATTACTGCAAGAAAAGTTAAATTTTAAGATCATATGGAAAAAAGGACATCCAAATTCACAATCTCAGTTTCAAGAGAGAGGTGAACCAACAGATTTATAAACACAAATGGAATTTTAAAGCATCCTGGTTTGGTCAAGTCACATGTCTTTTTATTTTGAACTGATAAAGAAATCCGTCTTCATCTTAACACTGATCAGGATAACAAATATTTTTCTACTATTTATTTTTAATTAATACATTTCAAATTGAGCATTTATCTTATTTTCTGCTTTTGTCAGAATCACATCCCAGATATTTTTTTACACAGATTTTTTGATGGCTGGTAAGAGTTTCTGCCTGCAACTCAAAATCTCGAGGTGCTACACTTTCAGACAAAGAATCATTATAATTAATGACTATAGGCTGTCAAAAACAAATGTGATAGATACCAAATAATAATGTGTAGGCAAACCACATTTACTGATTAGTGTAAGTTCAATCGCAACAACCCCTGTTCCATGTCATAACTGACTTGTAACACATCAGTGTATTTAAAATATAAAATACCATTTTTTTGCCTGAGTTGCTAATGCCTCAGAAGTAAAAATACTTAGCTTTGTATACCTAGAGAAATAAAAGTTTCTGAGTTTAAAATACCTTCATTTGAGCTCTATAACCTCAGCAATTCTAAAACAAGCTGGGCCCCTCTTATATCTGTTATACAGCTTTCAACTACCCTCAGTGTTAGGCCAAGATTTTTTAAATTTCTCTAAAGAATGAAAATAATATCAAACGACAAGATTTTTTTAGACAAAAGTTTAAAATGCATGCATTTTATTGCCTATTGTACTCCTAAATAAATGTCAAAATATTAACTTTTGTTTGGTTTTACTTACAGATTGTTTTTTTACTCTTAGACAGGTACTTAAAGCTGAAATCTTCAACACATTAATTTCCTGTAGTAGTGAGGCTTCAAATAATAATGCTTTATAAATCACTTTGACACCAATAAAACGTTTTTTTCCTTAACTAATTTCCCTCAAGATTAGTATTTCCACTTCTAGCTCACCATCCTTAACTACCTTACCACTCTTGTGCCAAACTACTTATATGCTCACCAGATATCAGTATTAGTAGGAATATTTTCATGTCCCTTAAGCCCTTAAATCATCTGGTCTGTTAATGAACCAATCTATTGTGATTTCATACGAAATGAGTCCACAAAGGAGTTTTAGTCCAATGCCAAAACGAATAGATTTCTGTTAGAGGACAGTTTGGGGCCTGTCCAATAGTAAATTTTATTCTTCTTTCCACATTTATATTTCTTTAAAACTCTTTATGTCTCCTGATATCCAAATCAGATAATTTAGAATATTACTCAATGTCCTTCATAGTCCTTGATGATTCAAACTGAAAATTATATGTAATCTCAACACCTTAACATACTTTTCCTATAGCTCTTAAGTTTCTAAACATAATATTCTATGTTTCCTCAGTAAAAAGTATCAACAAAATGATTGCATTAATGAGATTTCTCTCACACAAGATGTAATGAGGATTTGAATTTCCCATCTTCATATCACATTTCACCAGTATCTAAAAAATAATATGGTAACAACAGCAGGCTTTCCTGTCTTTCAGCTTTTGCCGTTCAGTCAGTACAAAGAACCGCAAATACTCTTAACACGAAAAATTAAAAATAAAAATTGAACACTCTGAATCCCAGTCCCATAGTCTGTTACAGCCCCTGTAAGGAAAATATATTTCTTATGGTTATTGATCATGTGAGTAGCAAAGAAATTAAGTTTTATATATTTGTTCTTATACCTGTTTTTAGTAAGTGGTTTTTGATATGTAAGACGAGAAAATGAGATTTTTTTTTTCCCTAGATAAGGAACATGAGTCTTGGATCAATTAGCAGTATTAACACAATGTGATAAAGGACGTAAGACTTGAGACAGCCAACAGTTACCATTTCCCTAAATCATGTAGAGAAATGTCAGTACCTGTGGAGAAAGATGAAGTGTTCATGAATGAAAGGGACAACAAGTGCAACGTCTCATGCCTTATGAAGTGGAAAGTTCTCAGGAAGGGAATTCACACAGAAGCTCCATGAAGCTCTGTTAATGAAGGTGACCTACAGTCTCTGAAACCTTTGCTGCTGTAAAGTCTTCTGACTCTGCTCTGCCAAATGGTTTATGCAATAAAAACTTACGATCATCTGATAGCTCTAAGGGTTTCTTGCAGCATACAAAAGCGATATTTGACTACCTTTCTCTGTAGACCACTACTATTTCTGATTCTCTATTTAAATAAGAGATGTGGTTTTTATTTTATATGACTGCTTACAGTAAGCTGCCAAGTAAGTGAAATTCTAGTGAGAAAAAGATTGGAAATATCTAGCAACCTCTATCAGCTTTAATCTCTGCATGATCTATCCTACCAAACTTGTGATTACAATTCTTTCTGTTTGATTTCAGTGATTTCTTAAATCACTTGGGCTAAAAACAATTCTAGGTCCACCTACAACCTTTTTTATCTCCTTTAACCTTGAGATTTCAAAGACTTCAAGAGCACGCAAGAAATGGCATTGTGAATACAAGAATACAAGAACACAGAAATTGTATTGTGAAGGAAAAATCCCTAACTGGCCAATAGAGAGGTATGGTTTGCAGCTCTCCAAAGAAAGGATTGTGAATACTGCAGAAAGCAAATAGCCCAGTTAAACATAAAATAAAACATTGTTTCAAGTTTGGACTAGAACTACTGCTTTACAAATCATTTACAGATCATCCATCATGCTTTTATTTTTCTGATGAATACCTCAAAATTATTGATAATTTTTCATATATGTTGAACAGTTCCCAACAGAAATAAGCTCTAATACTCTTTGAAACATCACAAAACTCTTTGGTTGCCTAGCTCTCTTGCATTCTCTCTGACATATGATCCCAAAGTGGAAAAATAAGACAGATACCAACACTGAATAAAGCCTAAACATCACTCATATCAACTGTCCCTTTCACTGGGTTAAGAAGCAAATAAGACTCTGAAAACCAGCTGGAGATTAATTTATAGCTAGCAGTCCTTTGCTCTTGGTAGACAAATGCTTGGTATTTGTTGAAATGAAACTATTAAAATATTACAGCATGCCCATACTTTAAATTCACAACTCCCAAAGAGCATGCCGTTATGCTCAGACATAAGAAATCATTAACACACTAACAAGGTAGCAAGAATACTACAGGGAAAATAAAATTTGACTTAGTTATCAGCTTCATAAAGTACATCAAAGAGTACAGATAGAATGATTGTTCTTGTCAGTGCATTTACATGGCCCCATTTGTTACTTTTTTCACAGCTTTTCCTACTATATTTCTTATTTAGTTGTTAGCATAAATCAGAGATCAACAACCAAGGTACACCATGAATTCACAACCTTATCTATCTGGTGGTACAAGAGTGATATTGTACTGGGTCTGCCTGGACTGGAGTTGACTTTCTTCACAGCAGCCTGTATAGTGCTGTGCTTTGCTTTTGTGGCTACAGCTGTGTCAGTGCCACATGAACTTTTTGGCTATTGCTGAACAATGCTTGCACACCATCAGGGCTGTCCCTCAAGCTCCGCACCACCAAAACCCCATAGACTGGCAGTATATCTATATTGTCCGTGTTTGTTGGTGTTGTGACAATGTTACTTTGATTTTGGTGTGGGGAATTTTTGTTGTTGATGCAAAAAAAGTTTGTGAAACGTGTGTTATGAATTTATATTTCAATGACAATTCATAAATATGTGTTTCAAAGAGGTGTAGGTGGAATGTACCGGGTGCAGGTGCCCAGGTGCTGGCAGGGGGCTATAGGGTGGCCTCTGTGAGGACACAACCACTTCCAGCCAGCTCCAACCAACTCACTGCAGGGCACAGCTCAGCCCATTAGCTGAGCTGGTGGCACCACTGGGAAAGCACATTTAAGAAAGGGCAAAATGCTCCACAGCAGCTGTGGGACAGTGAGGAAAAACGTGAGAGAAACAACCCTGCAGACACCAAAGTGAGAGAAGAAAGAGGGGAAGGAAGTGCTACAGGCACCCGAGCAGAGGCTGCCCAGCAGCCTGTGGTGAGACCGCAGAGGTTTATCCTGAAGGACTGCACCCTGTGGTAAGGACCCACACTGGAGCAGTTAGCAAAGCACTGTATTCCCTGGGAGGGACCCCATCCTGGACCAGGGGAAAGGTGTGAGGAGTGGCAAAGAAGAGCTGTTATGGACTGACCACAACCCCCATTCCCCATCCCCCTGAGCTGCTTGGTGAGGCTGGCAATGAAGGAGTGAAGTTGAGCCTGGCAAAAGGGCAGAGGGCTGGAGGTGTTGTTTTAATTTGTATCTGGTACAACTCTGTTTTAATTGATGATAAATTAATTTTAGAAGCATAGAATCACTTAGGTCAGAAAAAATCTTTAAGATCATTGAGTCCAACCGCCAACCTAGCACTGCCAAGTCCACCACTAAACCATTTCCCTAACAGCCACATCTACATGTCTTTTAAATACCTGCAGGGATGGTGACTCCACCACTTCACTGGGCAGCCTGTTCCAGTGCTTGACAACTCTTTCAGTTAATAAATGTTTCATAATATCCAATCTAAACCTCCCCTAGCGCAACTTGAAGCCATTTCCCCTTGTCCTAGAATTTCCCCAAGTCAAGCCTGTTTTGCCTGTGACAGTAACTGGTAAGTGATCTTCCTGTCTTTATCTCAACCCATGAGCTTTTCCATCTTATTTTCTCCCTCCATACTGTTGAGGATGGTGAGTGGGAGAGAGGCTGGGTGACCATCTGACAACAAGCCAAGGTCAACTCATCACAGCTGATTTAAGATATGGACTTCTGTGGATATGTACAGCTATGATAAATCTAACAGCAAGAAACTGTTACCATTCCACATTTATTTCCCACTCACAGCTTGAATAATCATTTCTCTCTGTTATAAACATCCTTTCAATGGTCTAAATGTCACCAGTAAAGCTTCTTCCTTGCAAATAATGATATAGAATTTCAATGTCTTTCACTTCATCCATCACTAGAAAGCAGTATTTTGACAGTAATCCAAGCAATTCTAATTGACAAAGTCTGTGCTCTTAATGTCTGTAATTCAGGCATCATAATTGTAAAATCAGTTTTCACCAGCACCATCCATACAATGTAATGAATATTATCACAGAAAGACAGCATAAGACACAGAAGGAAATTAAGTAGTAAAGGTAAAGAAAATTTTGAAATTCACAGCTAACAACAGAAAAAGTAAAAGTTTAGTATCATATCAGTTATGGGAATATTTGTGTATATGAAGCATAATTTGCAACTCTGTTTTGTACTTAATCAAATATCTCTGACAAAGGAGAACTATAAGGACAGTTTTATTTAAGTTAGTAATCCCATTCTATTTTTAGCGTGTTCATGTTATATTATTGTAGTATTGTAGTATATGATGTAATACGTGTAATACTATATATTTTGAATTATAACACAAACAAAGAAGTATTATAACACACAATGCAAGCAATATAACTAAGAGGAATCATTACCTTATTCTTCAAAATTTGTTTAGTATTTGAACTAAAGTTCAAGAGAATTGTGGAATGTTAAGAAGGCTCTGTAAAGTACCAAGCATATGCAAAATTTCGCAGTATGTTTTGTGTTGCATTATGTGCAGAAAGAGACCCTGAAAAATGTCACCAAAACGTGCTTCTCTCAGATCAAATTCAAATACATTTGAACTGAGGTAAATTCAGGGTAAGATTAAATTGTTTTAAAATGTAACCTCACCCTTATATAGAAAAGGATCTCAAAACAGAGGTGAGGAATATGCATTGTATATTAACTGACTATTCAAAAAAGGTGAAAAAATTCCTTTATGATATTATGGTAGCAAAGTGAGCTAATAAATCTTGCAAGTATGTGTTTGTGTACTCTAAATTAGTGCTTTAGTGAATGAATAGACTGGAGGTTACAATGGGGTTTTGCATATCTATAGTCTTGCCCTAGGGCTAATCCTAAATCTTAGAACTGCTTAAAATTTTGTGCATGATTTTAAAAGAAAATATCTGCTTTTACTCCCCTTAATAGCTGACAGCTCAAAAAGGTTCTTGTTTATCTCCTGAAATATCTAAACAGTGACAGTATATGAAAGCTCCTTTTATATAGCTCCTACGTGACACTTAATATGAATTCCATTCAGATAACATCCTTGTTGCCAGTCAAACAGAAAAAGAAAAAAAAGTATCCTCATGCCTATACCCAGTAAAGTTAAACTAAAGCCTCCACAAAAATCAGCAAGCAGCTTCTTTATATTCCTTCAAATTACGGTGAAAGCAAAAAAAACCTCAAAATCCCAAACACATCCCCCCCAAAAAACCCCAAATCTAATCATAATAAACTAAATATTACATATTTATTCAATAGTTTACAATAATTCAGATAAACAACATATACACCGTCCTTAAACACAGACTAATTATAAAACATTGCTGCATTCCTAGTTTCTTATTACTGCCTGGACAATCACTGACTAGACAATATCTTCTTTACTGCAGACAGATCTGACAGTTTATGACCATGCTTTGCTGAAACTCTTCCTTTTTAAGACCTCTTTCTAAATAGGAAGAGTTCTTCTGCATGCCTCAATTACAGTATATTATTCTGAAGATGTCAAAATATGGGAAACGTACCGTTATATGTCTTTCAGTCTCACCTTAGAAATTATAGTGACAAACTTTCAAAAATAATAATGCAGCATTTCATCCAACTGAGTTACTGTTGGCTTACACATTTTATAATATGTGCATCTATTTTATATCTGCTCAAGCAGATCTTTAAAAGACAGCTATTCTCTACCTTCACAATTCAAGATTAGTCATTAAAATACAGTGTGTATTATTAGCTTGTATAGAGCAAAATGACTAATCTAGAAAACAGTTCTCTTTTTGCTATTGTTTGACATTTGACACTGTATTTTAATCTCGAAAATGTATTCTAATCTCGAAATGACACTGTATTATAATCTCACTGTATTCTAATCTCGAAAATGGAAAGATTTCCTGTAGCCCCATCAGTTGTTTTTTTTTGCCTCACTCTTTCTTTAAAACCAAAGATAAAAGTACAGTCCTTTACCAAGAGAGACATCACGACTACCTCTACATGAACTCTGCCTTCTGGTATATTTATCAATTTTTTACATGCTTAAAAATTGAAGGAACACAAAAAAATGGAAGATTCCATCACTGACTGAGGAAACCTGTCATGTGGTCTTTCTCCTTACAAAACCTTTTTGTTCTGTCTTTATTATTTCCCACTGATAAATTATTCCAAAAAGATACTGGCATAACAGCCAGTAATTTCATTTTTAAAACACATTTCCAAGTACAACAGAAAGCTATACGTTATTATTAACTGCAAATTTGGGTTTAGGCATCTTTTGGAATTTCCCCTAAAAATTGTTCCCAGCACATGGCCCCGGTCCTTCAAACCCTCAAAACATTACAAGTGACAACAAAAGTTGGATCCATTTCAAAGTGAGAATAACACTGTTTTCAGTCCTAGCTGCTCTCATATCAATCCTAGATGCTCAAGTCTTTATGAGAAAACAATAGAAACTTAATGGAGGAGGACTATATCAAAGTTATAGATTTCAAGATTTTCCTCCAAATTTTTTTAGAATCCTAAAATCTCTGATATTAATACTAACCCCAAACATTCAAAACATCATTAACCAAGGAAACAAAACAGTTACTCTTTTTTCCCCTGTGATTGCCCCCCTCTGAACCCTGGACTACAGCTGGGACAAGTTCCTCTCACACACACAAAGACCAAAAACCATTTTGAATCTCTAGAGTTAGGCTTTAGGGTACATTCAGGAGAATATTTGCACTGAGGCACACATCTGCTTCACACACACTTTCCTCCAGGTTAAGCAGGATCCAGCTCTGCTTTAGAATCCATGTTGTAGTAGCAGAGTACCACATTGTTAAAGCTATAAAAGAAATGGAGAATACTGGCCTGATCATGCTTATCTTTAAAGAAGCTTCTTAGTTTCTGAATCAAAACTTCCAGTTCCTTCAGAGCATTGACTGGTTTGACCCTCTCTGCTCAAACACCTGGTTGTAATGTGAGAAAAAAAAAAAAAAAGAAAAAAGAAAAAATCTTTAAAACATATGCTTGAATTTCTAGTTTAAAATAAACAAGTTTTAATGTCAGATTGTAAATGTTTACACTTCTAAGTCCCCACCTCTAAAAATAGGTATCAGAACCAATCCCTATTTTTTTTCTTTTTCACCAATAATCAAATAGGAAATTTCATATTAAACGTGTGCATTAGAAATTCTGTTGCTATTTTACCAGGTGTCTTTTACCTAGGGATGACAGCTGAGATGAGCCCTCGGAGTCCTAGAGGGAAAAAGCACCAGAATCTAAATGAAAACTCCAGCCATCTTGCTTGAAATCTGAGTATCCCAGCCTACTGAGCAGCTAAACTCTATTGGAATTAAAGGTTCCACAATATTCTCAACCAGAATAATCTATAAGAACCAAAACATATTTACTTTTCATGACAGATTAAATTACAACTTTCTGTTAAAAGCATGTTGTTTCAGTCAGTGAAATTCTGTTGAAGGTTTATTGACAGCTGCACTGAATCAGGACAATAAAAAAAAAATACTATAGCCATATACGGCCTTAAACTAAGTCTAATGGGTTATTTTAAATGCACACTGGAACTGGAAAACAAGGTTTTCAACTATTTTTGGCATGCATTTGAGATAACCTTTTGTTCCACCTCCTCCTATTATTGTCCTTCTCATAGTAATGCAAAATGCCGTATCTTATTATTAGCATTGCTGGACACAGAAATATTTTATCTTTAAGGCCAGAATCTGACAAATACACTCACATAATAAATATAGACTGCCTCTACCCCTGATATATGTATTAGATTGTAAAATGGCCATTTCTGTCAGGTTGTCTGAAAATATTTGGGTCAAGTGCATTGTGGCAAACTAGGAAATATATTTTCCCCTTTCCCTGTTGTAGCAGAAAGGTGAAAGCTATATTGCTACTTTTTGCCCTCCAACAGGGTTCTTTTCCTGTCAATCCAGCATAAACTTCAGCAAAAAAGAAAATGTAACTACACATTCAAAGGAAGAAAAAGCCAAGGACAGATTTGTTTTGTATCACTTAATGCATGACATGAATAATTGAGTGAGTCTTTTTTCTCTTCAGTTTCTATGCATAAATCCCATCATTCAGAGTGAAAACACTACCCCCACTCAAACTGTTTACAGATGTTGTTAGAAACCGTAAAGTCACATGCTTGAAAATCTATTTTGAAAATAGTGAACTTCTGAAGAGCATATATTAATTACGCAGCTTGCCTTGGCAGGACTAGAAGTTCTATCTTTCTCTATTAAGAACAATTAATCCTTTTTCTTTGGTCTAAAACTTGCTTTAATTTTTTCATTAATTAGTAATGATATAGAACACTGATGTACCAGAACTGTGTCATGAAACTATTGAAGAAAAATTAAGGAACTGCAACATCATTTTTCAGTTGTGTGAAGAGGTATAGTACAAAAACCAATTCTGAAATACATTCACGTGCTTCAGAAATGATCAATTAACAACTTGTGAATGAATGATTTAGGAAATTTATTACAGATACATTTGATAAAGTGCACTTACACCTAGCTAATCAAAAAAGCTATTGCTTAAAGCAGTCCCAAGATACTGATTACTATCAACATGTTAATACTAAATACACGTTAATACTCAATAGCTAGGCAGTTTTGCTCATAGCTGGAGTTTTGTACATCAGGCAAGAAAAGCTTTCTAATAAAGCAGCCCTGTCTGATTCAGAATGGCCCCCAATGCTATCCAAAATGAGAGCTCAACCTTCATTACCTTAGGAAAATACAACTCACACATAGACTATTGCTGTCTGACATCTTAATGCAACCGATTCCTGCAAATCACTACAACCGTGGCTCCAGGGAGTGAATTCCCCTATTGTTGGCACCAAATTATTTGCTAGACTGGCACAGTGCTAGACAGCTGGTGACACAAGAGCTGGACCAACGCCCACAGGATGCTCCTGGCTGCCAGTTCCCTAGAGCACACTGCTTGAGAAGCCATGCTTTTCACCCCTGGGCGAAAGGGGCTGCCACCACAGCCCAGACCCCCAGCCAGTGGCACAGCAGGGGTTTGGCAGCAGTGGCTGCTGCCACTGGCTCCTCCATTGCGTCCCTCTTGACAGTAGCAGCCCACCTCACTGTGCCAGCCAGAGCACGCAGCAACGATCATTGGCAGTGGCAAGAGGATCTGAAGAGAGGAAAAGGGGAGCCTTAGTGAAGTGGCTCTAACACTCCTGTAGAGAACAAGGTTGCAACATAGGGCAGTAATATCAAGCATTCTACATGAAGAGAAGTCTGTATCTTCCATCAGTTCTTAGAAAAATAGCAATTTAAAACAAACTCTTAAAAGTCTATATGAAGGCTGGTCTTTTCTGGAAAATTTGCTCATCATTCCTCATTCCTGAGGGTATTCATATTCCTGCAGAAAAAGGGAGTAATAGATCACTTTTTTCCTAAGTCAGTGAAAGACATCATTGTGCATACTTGCATTGGATGCACTAATATTTCTACATGCAAATGACCTTTACTAATCCAACTTCATCCCCCTAGATTCTCAGCAACTCAGAGCAGGGACAGAGCATAACTACTAGAAAAAAGTATTTAGAGTTCACCTGAAGGTGGAAAGAAGTCAAAGAGTGGGACCAAATCCTGACAGTCTCTCACCTTGCAGAAGTCTGAGGCACTTTGCCTGCCTGGCATCTCAGTCCTGAGTCATCACCTGGGGCTGACAAGCCCTCCTTTCCCTCCCAATTCCACATAATTCAAGGCTTTTTCATTTAACAGTTTGTTGTATCCAAGCCCAGGATAAGTAATAACTAGTAAATCTCAAAAGGTTTCAAGGTTTGATTCAGAGAAACATCTGAAAGGCCTTACATCCCTTCAAACTTAATGAGCTGAACAGCTCATAAGAATCAGGTATCTGTTGACATTTCCAGTAACCTGTTTTTAACAAGGATTGAAACATTACCACAGCCTCTCCTGTATTTCTTTATATTTTCCTAAGAAAAATCAAACAGAATAGATTAGGGGGGGGAAACAACAGAGAATTAAATTAAAGAAACACAATTTAAAGTTACCTCAAGTTTCAAAAAAAAATTAAAAAGTTTTTAGGTAGCTGGTTGGTTATACATGGTCTCCAATATTATAATCAATACTGAAGAAACAGTTTGATATTCTATCATAACTATCACAACTTTGGCAGAGTGTGAGCTCTTCTTCAGTATTGTTTTACTTGAAATTTGCTTGTTCAGGCTACCTAATCGGGCTAAACCTGAATTATTATCCTCCAATTAACATAATCCTTGTCCACAAAGACTATTTACTTTCCATAGGTTATGAACCGATGCTTAAGGTTTGTTTTAGTCTCAGTATGGACATAATACAAGATAGGCAGAGATGTCACTAATTCACTACATGCAGCCTTAAAATTCAGTCATAGATGAGTTTTTTAAAATAAGCAAAGCTGATGGCATCATTCTGTTCAAATACACATGTAAGTTTTTTAGAACAACCTTTCTTAATGTACATTTTTCTTGAATGATAATTTTAGGTCTTTTCAAAGTGTCAGCCTGTGTGATTTCCAAGTTATATCATAGAACCACTCATTACTGACATACCTGCATCCTTGATAATTCTACCCTCACGGGGTTAACTTCTGTTTAATAACCAATTTAATTCCTGTTCTCCATGCAGTGGCTGTCCTCTGCAGCCATGGCACTACGTCACCCTATGACACAGTTAAGGTAAAAACGCATTCTGGAACAGATTGTTCCCTGCTATAATTCCTTTGAAGCCAGCTCATTTTCATCCAGGGCGAACTCAGATCACAGTCTTTTAAATTGAACTCCTCAGTACTTATTGAAAGTAATCCAAAGAATGACTTATTTTTAAAAAAAATTATCATTAAACTTTTTCAGGTACTATTGTGTACTATTTTGAGGCAGGATTTTTATATATATATATAATATTAGTCTAATCTAAAACATACAATAGCTCCTGAACTTTCCAAGACACAATTACTTTTAAAGTACCTGAATTGAAAAGGTCATACCAACAATATTGTGTGTGGATTTAATAAACTGATAATAGGTCTGGGTCTCCAGTCCTTAAGTAGGACTTATCTTTGGTTACGTACACCTCATTTCTAGAACACAGAAAAGTTTACAGATGTTACTTCATCGGATGTTAAACCAATTATCCTTACTTTTTTCGTAAGCATAACACCTTTTTCCATTCCCTTTCATTTTGCCTTGTGTTGCTTAATCTTTTTGGCCTCTAAATACAGATGTCAGGAGCTATTCCAATTGTATTTGAACATTTTATGGTCTGGAGGTTCTTTCTCCATGCCTTAACCTGTCTCTAACAAGGCTGGGAGGTTGCATAAGTCTCAGGGATACAGAAATAGCTAAACTTTTGTGAGTTTTGTGTATTTTATGCAATGGCAAAAATGAAACATTCCAGTCTGTTTGAATTGGAAGGGGTAAGTAGGTAATTTTATAAAATCAGAATCAAATAGTCCACAATACATTTAGTATTTCAATGAACCAACAAGGAGACTACAGTCACACAAACTGTACCATGTTAAAAGATATCAGATTACTTTTTCCCCCAACAGCCCCCCACAGAATATTAAAATTACAGTAGTAGTAAAACAAAAAAGGTCTAGCATGATGGTGTCAATTTATATGTTTGGGGTGTTTTTTTGTCTTGAAAACCAGAGGATTTATCCCCAGTAAGGGAGGAATTTATTTTGAAATGCTCTATTTAATATTGGTCCAGCCTCACCCTGAGTATTGTGTGCAGTTCTGGGCCCTAAAATTTAAAAATCACATTAAAGTACTTGAATGCATGCAGAGGAGGGCAACAAAACTGGTGAAAGGACTGGAAGGCATGGCCTGGCAAGCCAAGGACACTGATTTGGAGAAAAGGAGGTTGAGGGGCAACCTCATTGCTCTCTACATCTTCCTGAAGAGGGGATGTGGAGATGGAGGTGCTGATCTCTCTTGTATCCAGTAACAGGACATGTGGGAATGGTTCAAAGCTTTGTCAGAGGAGGTTCGAACATGACATTAGGAAACATTTCTTCACTGAGGAGGTGGTCAAACACTGGAACAGGCTTCCTAGAGAGGTGGTTGATGCCCCAAACCTGTCTGTGTTTAAGGTGCATTTGAGTAATGCCTTTAATAATATGATTTAACTTTTGGGAAGCCCTGAAATGGTCAGGCAGTTGGACTAGATGATTGTTGTAGGTCCCTCCCAACTGGAACTATTCTATTTTTTTCTATTTTAAATCTTAAAAATTTCAAAAACTTATAGAACAAGACAGCTATCTCTTGATAACCCATATTCAAAGAGACTTTTGCTACCCGTTTAAGGGGTAGGACTTGATGCAATTTTATGAAGCAAAGAACAAGACAGTCCCCTCCTCACCCATTGAAATAGCAAGAGCTGAACACCTTCTTTTCTCCTCAATCATTTATCCAAACAGGCTGCCATGCTGGGTCTCTGAAACTTGTCTCTCCCTTTCTTGTACTGTTCTCAAAGCAGTTTGTCCCGGGAGATGGCTTCCACTTGGTGGCAGTGGTCTGACAGAGGAGTGGGAGACTAAGAAGTAAATTTCCCTTTACTCTCTCAGCTAAATCTGCTCCTTAGTCATGTTGCAAAGGGTGTGAACCGGTTGTAAATAGAAAAGGTCCTTACACCCTGGAAAACATCCAGGTGATATCCTCTGCTTGTGCACACGAGCCCCACACAGTTCAACACCTGCACTTGCACAGAACACAGCTATATCAGACAAGCTGTGCTTGGCCAGAACAAGCTCTGTCTTGCCCACCTTTACCTGTCTTTGATCATTATCAACAGTAAGCATCTAAGTGTAAAAACTGAGCAAAGATATAGCAATACTGTCTCCAGCCCTTGACTTCAGAAGGTATTTCTGTGGAAATTCAAGTTCTACCCAGTGAGTTAGTGTATCCCACTTCCTTCTAAAAAAAAAAAAAAAAAAAAGGTACAAAAGAAACTGAATTGTAACAGCTGTTGGTCTCCAGAATTACTAACTGTGTTGCTGGGGTAACAAAATGTAATGGTCAAGGTACCATCTATATTGTAGAGTTTTTAACCATTTTTACCATCAGTCATGTAGCCCCTAGATGTCAATATCTCATGTGCACATAAAAACAGGAACCCAACAGAATTGCATACCCATTGTAATAATTGATTGCTTTATTTATGATTTCTTTAATTCGGTGAAGAAAAATGTACTTTTTGGTGCATCTGATCCAGGCTAAACAAATAAAACAATGCATCAAAACATGTTTTCTCCTTATTTTCCCACAAGAATCCACCATTAATAGAAAACACTCTACAATTAGGAGTAGATTAGGTATCTAATTATTTGATGCAACCTTAAAACCACAGGCTTTCCAGACAGACATATCCTTCTCTGATACAAAATTGTATGCATCTTTGAAACTCAGCTTGAATTTTGTACTAAGGTTGCACAGGCAATTAAGTATCATATTTCTTAACAAGGCTACCACTTCCTATGTATAAATAAAACCTTGAGACTTGGTATGCATAGCCTTATTTGGACATATGCCAAAGTTCCTGATTGCAGCTGACTAATTGCTGTATGATTTTAGATACTACAGCATCCGTTTTTAATTTTGCTACTTGTCTGCCATGCCAAAATCACTCACAGAAGCAGAATCTGCAATTAAAACTTCTGCAATATGCAGAGTCACAAGAACATGAATAATGTGCATGTAACAGAACCTGACTAGGTCAGCCTTTGGCTTATGTGTTTCCTGAATTCAATTGACCTTCAGCAAGGCTTCACTGCGTTCCTCCCACAACATCTAAATGTAGTCACCTGTGACACAGAATGAGCTCACTTCCCCAGAAACAAACAAAAAAGAAGGAATTAAAAGTTAAAGTGGCTATATACACAAGGCACTTGTATAAGCTCATGAAATCAAGGCAATGAAAATGCAAAAAGCCTGACGGTGCCACTGCCTTGTAGTGTAATCATTCCACTGCATGCTTTTATACTTCTTCCTCTGAGACCCAGTCTGCTAGAAGTGACTGCATGAGAACATCAACCCTCATTGATTTCTACAGTCTGTGCCTTCATTGCTGAAAGAAAACACTTCAAGAGTATAGCTTAAGATGTGAAAGTCAGAATGCATATTACTCTAAAGAGTTAGAAGATTTTTAGAACCATCTTGTGACTTGAGGATTCAGCATTTTCTAATGCTCAGAAGTTGCAGCATTAGAAATAAAGCCTTTATTTTGCTTCCTAGACACAAGCTTAAATTCTCCCTTCTGCAGCTACCAGATATCAAGAAGCTCCTCCCCTGGAAAAGGGAAAACATTGTCCCCATTTTTAAAAAGGGAAAAAAGGAAGATTCAGGCAACTACAGACCAGTCGGTCTTACCTCCGTGCCTGGCAAGATCATGGAGTACACCCTCCTGAAGGCTCTGCTAGGGCACGTGGATAACATGGAGGTGATTGGTGGCAACCAACATGGTTTCACCAAGGGAAAATCCTGCCTGACAAATTTGGTGGCCTTTTATGATGGAGTGAAAGCATCAATAGATAAGCAACTGATGGCATTTGCCTGGACTTGTGCAAGGCCTTTGACACTGTCCCGCATGACATCCTGCCGACGGATAGAGCCTGGGTGTCAAGAATAATACCAATATGGTTTGCAAGCTTGATCCCATTTTATTAAGTACAGAACATCTTATATACTGTTAGAGAGTGATTATGCGAAGGTAAAAAACTGTGATTGGTTCTACGCTACTGTCCACATGATATAATCCATATTTCATTGGTACAACGTAACAAGCACACGCTAGAGGCATAAGCCATGGACCTCCTACTTGAGGTTTCAACATCACACCTTATCTCTAGTTAAAAGAATTTGCTGAACAATAGCTCTCTATGCAGTGACAAGCCAGAGAGGAATGCTGAACAATAGTTCTTTATACAGAGGCAAACAACAGAGCGTTGTTCATTTCAGTATCAAGGACCATGTGACCGTTGTCTTCCAAAAATTTGTCCACAACATCCTGGTCTCCAAGTTGGAAAGACAAGGATTTGATGGATGGACCACTTGGTGGATAAAGAATTGGTTGGAAGGCTGCACTCAAAGGGTTGAAGTTAATGGTTCAATGTCCCAGTAGAGACTGGTGACAAGTAGTGTCCATCAAGGATCCGTACTGGGACCAGTACTATTTAATATCTTTGTTGGCAATATGGATAGTGGGATGAAGTGCACCCTCAGCAGGTTTGCCGATGACACCAAGCTGTGTGGAGTGGTTGATACGCTGGAGGGAAGGGATGTGCCGTCCAGAGGGACCTGGGCAGGCTAGAGAGGTGGCCCGAGGCCAACCTCATGAAGTTTACAAGGCTAAGTGTAAGGTCCTGCACCTGGGCCAGTGCAATCCCAAGCACAGATATAGGCTGGGTAATGAGTGGATTGAGAACAGTCCTGGGGAGAAGGACTTGGGCATGTTGGTGGATGATAAGATCAACTTGAGCCAACAGCATGCGTTTGCAGCCCAAAAAGCCAACCAGATTCTGGGCTCCATTAAAAGAAGTCTGGTCAGTAGGTTGAGGGAGGTGATTCTGCCCCTCTACTCTGCCCTTGTGAGACCTCACCTGGAATACTGTGTCTAGCTCTGGAGCTCTCAGTATAAGAAGGACATAGAACTGTTAGAACGAGTCCAGAGGATGGCTACCAAGATGATCAGACGGCTGGAGCACCTTTCCTATGAGGACAGGCTGAGAGAATTGGGCTTGCTCAGCCTGGAAAAGAGAAGACTCTGGGGATACCTCATAGTGGCCTTCCAGTACCTGAAGGGCACCTACAAGAAGGCTAGGGAGGGACGTTTTACAAGGGACTGTAATGATAGGATGAGGGGTAATGGGTGGAAGCTGAGGGATGGGAGGTTTAGATTAAATATAAGGAAGAAGTTTTTTACTGCGGCGGTGGTGAGGCACTGGAACAGGTTGCCCAAGGAGGTTGTGGATGCTCCATCCCTGGAAGTGCTCAGAACCAGGTTGGATGGAGCCTTGAGCAACCTGATCTAGTGGGAGGTGTCCCTGTCATAGCAGAGGGGTTGGAACTAGATAATCTTTGAGGTCCCTTCCAACCCAAACCATTCTACGATTTCCTCCTTAAGCACATATGCTTTCCAGCCATACTTTACCCCATGCACCAGATTAAGTACCCAGATTCCTTTCTGCATATTTCTTTCAGGGCACTACCACTCCTGAGTGGACAAGACAGTCCTCAAAGACAGGAAGGCCAGAATCTTTATGTGATTTGGGTTTACTCAATGTAGTTATAACTTTGCTCTTGGAAGAAGCTGGAGGACAGTGTTTATCATCATTATTGAGAGAAACCCATAGGCTAAGATAGATTGAAAATGCTGCAAGAGCACAGCCATTTTTGAAAAGTTAAAGTCACAATTCCTTCAAAGATGAAGAAGGAACATCTCAATCTCTGCTAAAGATGTCAGTTCCAAAAACTGTCTCCTTAATATTTTTTTGACAACATAAGAAGACCAAGAACATGCCACAATTCACCCCTGTAACAAAATTTAAATACACACCTTGAGGATGGTTTGTTCTGCTCATTCCAGACTTGCCAGAAGACGCCTCTTTTTTCTCCAAGGATTGCATGCCCGATTGAAATGACAGAAAAAGATAATGTGACCAAAGGACTCAATCTTAAGTATGACACTGGCCCTGATCAATCACAAAGATGGGAGAAGAAAAAATCCCCAAGCCAATAACTCTCCAGATATACAATTAATTGCACAACAAAAACACGCATATGAGAAAACCCTTTTTCAAGGGAACTGTGGGGGTTTTTTTTCTGTTTTGTTATTCCTTACTCTAAAAATAATGCAACTCTACAAGTCCTAATTTATACAGTACATATACTACTTACTCAATGCTTATCACAAAAAAAAAAAAAAATCTTCAAAAAAAAATATTTCTAGTATTAAAGTTCATATAATGAACATCTGAATTGGTGCTGGTATCCCATTTCCACAAGTACTAATTTTCTGGACTTCTGTCCTGATTCAGCTATTTGACACTTTAAGTAAAAGAAAACCAGTGTTGCCTTGAATTTTTTTATTTGACTACTTACAAAATAAAACTGGAAAAGACATAAGAATCTATCATCAAGAAGATATTTGATAATCAAATAGTAAGACCACCTTATGTACTCAGGTAGCAATGGGAAAGACTTCCGTGATTGTCATTGGACTGCCTGTAATACATTCTTATATAAAATACAGGATTACCATTGGATTTCCCACATTTTCATTTTCACATCTTAAAAAAGGAAATAACTTCTATTGAAAAAAAAAAAAAAAAAGATTATCATGTTTTGTCCCTGGTTATGAGCAGGATAGAAAGTACATCAAAGTCACTGATGGGGATAGTTGCTTTATATCAACAAGAACCACAGAAGTTAATGCTTACGAAAAAGAGATCTCAGTATCAGCAGTTCAATGGTTCCATACCTACACATTAATGCTAGAAATACGGTTTTGGAAGAAACTGTTCATTTTCTTTTTGGATGATCACCATCACTTCATTACTTTAGCAGAAAAGCAGATGGTAATACCCCTCAAGAGATCACTTGTGTTCTTGTTGCAAAAGACTTAAAATAGCAGAAGAGAGATCAGCATTAAGAATTGTATATGCCAAAAGCTAACCTATTACTGTATGATTACTGTTCTTCACTGGGTTTAGAAGAGAAAATTTCCATTGTCAGAAGTTTTTAATGTCAACCACTAACACTTTTGGAGGTGATAATTAGTCAGTTAACACTACATGAGGAACATAAACTGAACACATAATACTTTCTTTTCTAACTAAAATAAGAAGAATAATTATTTTTCCATTGCTGCGACATCACAAAGTTAATAAAAGAGTATAGGTTCTGAAAGTTGAGATAAAACAGGATAAATGGAAGGCACCCATCAGCAGCACTGTTCTCATTTTAAGTTCTATCTAACTTCCACTAGAGGTTGAATGCCTTCTTCAAGAGATTCAAGAAATTCAGTTCTACCCATATTCTCCCACTGAGCTCCGTCCTGAACAGGTTCAACAGACTATTTTGCATAAAAATACCTGCAGATTATCTCATAACCAATTTCTCAGAATTTAATCAGGAAAAATTTCTGGTTTGCCATGCTAAAAGTTAACTTTTTTCATTAGACTCTATTATGGTTTTTACACTTACTGCACTTGCAAAACCCACTATCAGCTTAATTCTCCTTACTCTAAAACTGAACTGTCTTCTAAACCTATTTCTGAGATAATAATTTGCTAGATTTATAGTGAGTGTGTTCTAAATTGATCTAATTAGAGTGTCTTGAGAATAAAGGTTCCAAAACCTATTCTGATTAAGGCACCAATTTTAGCAATTTATGTTGGTTTCTTTTCCCGAAACAAACTCCTTTGAGGGAGAGGTTATTTATTGTTTTGCCCCAGCTCCATAACTTGGAGAGGGAGAGGGTACAGTATCAGTTAGTTAACCTTGTATTTGTCTTTAGAAATTATTAAAACCATTACAGTTTTTTCTGGTATTCTAAGTATTCCTAATAAATGTGGAAAATACCATACATTTCACAGCAATATTAGATAGTATATGCACAAATAAAAAAGGGGGGTGGGGGCAGGGGCTAAAGGCCTTTATTTACTCTTGTGTTTAATAAAGACATCCCCAAATTACATGAGAACTGTCAAAATCAGTACTTTTTCCAGTTTTGTAAACACAATGGGGTTTTTTTTCTGTTGTTTTATAGAGACAGCTAAACAGACATGATGGCATGTGCCCATGGTATGGTTGAGAGGAAGTGTTTGGCAGGAGGTGGATCAGGAAAGAGGAATGATATTAGATGTGATAGCACTCTGAAGTGGATTATCTTCCCAGGATTGTTGTGGTGCCTCACTTTGTCAGGGACTTAACTCTGCGAGGTATTGGGGGTTTGGGGGACTGATTCAGCAAAATACCCTAACTTCAAATATGTCCTTAAATACATCTACACAATATGCCTTAGTGCAATATTACACATGTATTTAAATCAGCTTAACTGTCAGGAACTGTCTACAAAAATCATATTGTTGCACACAACCTCAGTACCGAAAAGCATCAGACTACAAACTTATGACACCTGCCCCAATATTCAGAAATACACTCTGCAGGAAAAATTAGCCTGAACTATTTGCCACACTACCACTGAAATACCACCACAATGAGATCAAGTATTTCTATACTGTACTCCAGTGTCCACTAAAAGAAAGACATGAGGTAATATCCCTCATAAAATCAACTAGTTAGAAAAAAAAAATCATACAAAAAACCCCAGAGACACTTACAGGTGTGCAGACTAAGACTTTGCTCATCTAGATGCTTAGATCTTTACGCCACAACCACACTCATATTCCAGCATAAGGATGCCTGTAGACACATTAAGTATGCCCCTGGGCACTTCAGTATCATTGACCGTTAAAATTCACCAACCTGCATCACTGAACAGAGAATGAAGGCACCAAGGAATGCTGACAATATACACAAACTCAAAAAAAAAAGCAAAACATTTTGTGTTTTCTGTGTGAACAGCCACATAACAAGGTCACTCTTGTGACTGTACATGGCTCAGTATTTAATTGTAAGAAGGCTGTTTCTTTTACTCAAAACCCAAAATCCTTAGTATCCATTGCTGACATTTCATCTGCCAATATATAAGAGCATCCTGCATAAATTGGAAGACATACATTCACTTGCAAATGGAGAGACAGAAGATTATTTCATTGCATTTAAAGGTTTCACAGGGCCAGGCTAGTAAGTGAGCTATCTGTAATGAGGAAACTGAAGCTTATGGTTTTTTGAGCAATATGCAGAACTGGAAAGCCAAGTATTAGAGAGGTATTTCTACCAAGATGTTTCAAGAAGAATTCTATTTCAAGTATAAGAATGATCTAGCAAGACAACATCATTACATCTCAAATAATGCAAAGCATTACCATTTTTAGTTAGATTAACACATGCAGCAATTTCCAATATCGAACTGCTCAGCACATACTACACTTCTATTAGTATTGTTTTCACTCAGCCAGTATTTTTAAAAAAAAAACATGTCCACATATACAGGTCTACATGACATTAAGTAAGAAAATAGATATCTCACAAAAGAGCTCATGTCAGCTTTACTCATCTTCCAACATCAATGGTAGTTGACCTCAAGACAGTCAACACAGGCATATGTTTCTCAGAGTCATATTGTATACATTTTTTTCTAGAGTATAGCGTATAAGAAGCTCTACTAATAGACAACAGTTTGGAACTGAACATGCTTCCAGTGACAACAGTAATCTGAATACTGTGGACATCCACTTTGTTAGAAATTTGGGTTTCTTTCTTTTCACTTAAGGAACATGCTATATTTTAGAAGGCCAAATTTAATCTCTACAGTTTACAATTTTTTAAAAACACATGATCACAGAGAAGAAAGAAAATCCTCTTGGGTGACCTCACACTCTGGTGCATTAACAGTGAACATAGCTATTCCTAGTTAGCAACAAGTTGGCTAGCGTCAGCTTGGAAACAAGGTGGCATGCTCCACCAAGTAGAACTGAGGCACTAATTGGAACAAAATATCTTTTTGCTTGAAGAAAAAATATAGATTGTGGTTACATTACTTTTTCGAATCACCAGCAAGACCCACCCTAAAGAAAAGGGTGAGATTTAGACCCCAATTGATTTTTGGGTGCTATACTGAAAAGTAAGCATATAAGCACAGTCCACCCACAGTGCACTTAAAGTAATTCAGAACTAACAGGCAATAAAAGAAATATTGTTCCTCTTCTCATTTAGAAGAACAAGAATAGCTGTATGTAATTTTATTTCTGAATTTGATAAGTGAAAAATGACTCATTTTATTAGACAAAGACCATTTAAAATGTTAAAAAAGCCTGCTGCTATAATTTGCATATTTTGAAAATGAAATTGGTTCATCACAGAACATTTATATATATATAGCATTATGAGATATGTGAAAGCCTGTAGATATAAAAAATGGTCTACGTTATATTACTTTTCAGTTTTGTGTTATGTTAATGGTCATAAAAAGTACACAAAATATTATGTAGCTGTACATATGTCATTTGACATTTTGGACTATCAAGGCAGGCATGATTGAAAGACCAAAATCAAATTGTTCTGCCTACACACAGCAATAAAGCAAAAAGGAATGGACTAAAAGGGAGAACCTGTTTTGAACTGTATGCCTCTTCCCTGCATTTACAAATGGATGTGTCCATCAATACCGCAACTGCAAACCAGCTTACCACACATGTGACCCACAAAGTATATAAACAACAGACCTTGAAGCTCTGTTGCATTACTTGTTCTGTGCCCCAAATCAAGCAGGTACTGAAGATTTTACAGGTTAAGGGCTTATCCTCAAATGCACATACCATTATCTCTCTCACAGACACACAACTTTTTAATTAATATATGTTATTATATCTGTATAGCCACCTTTCTTCCTTCTATCCTTTTCCCATCTGTGCCATCAAAAAAGAATGAGTGATGCGGAGAAAAGATATGATTACAGACCCAAGCAGGAAATAGTTCAGTCAGGCTGCCTGGATAGTTGTTAATATGTATATAGAGTAAAATCTCGGGATAGGTCTAAAAAAATCATGCTGACACCATTAGAAACTCACAATAGAATTACCACTTTGCTATGTAAAGTCAAAATATGAATCATAGAATGGTTTGGGTTGGAAGGGACTTTAAAAAACATCTAGTTCCAACTCCTCTGTCATGGGCAGGGACACCCTTCACTAGGTCAGTGTGGCAGGTGCACCCACCCAGTGAAAATAGTGCTTCTTGGCTGATGAAGTGCAGCAGCTCCTGATTGCCTTTGCTCTTGGGGCTTCACAGTAGTTGGGGCCTTTGACCAATGGGAGCTGCTATTGACCACAGATCAGATTTGGCCTGGGTATAAATGGAGTCTCCTGGGGGAGTCATGTCGATTTTGTCCTCTGGAGCAGCAGCTGCCGTCCAGGACTGTCCCCTTGGGTTGGGATGCCACCCAAAGTAACTCCTGAAGGTGACTTGTGTCAGGACGCTGCCCTGAGCAGGTCCTCGAGGTCAAGCTCCCTCACTTGTTAGGTGAGTGATAGAGTGTTTTGGGTTGTCAATGAACCCTAGGGAGTGGTGCTTTGTTATGCATTTTGTGGTGTTGTAAACCCCTCAGAAGTTATTCTGTTCTCCTCTCACAGACATTCGAACCTGTAGTTTGTGGAAGGCTAGTTAATTGGGTTAATAAATTTTTAATTTTTGGTGGTTGGTTGTTTATTTGAGAGCCTCCATAACAGGTTGCTCAAAGCCCCATCCAGCCTGGCCTTGAACACTTCCAAGGAGGGGACAACCTCTCTGGGCAACCTGTTCTGGTGTCTCACCACCCTCACAGTGAAGAATTTCTTCCTTTCATTTAACCTAAATCTACCCTCTCTCAGCTGAATACCATTACTCCTTGTCCTATCTACGCTCCCTGATAAGAGTCCCTCCTCAATGTTCCTGTAGCTCCCTTTAAGTACTGGAAGGCCACTGTGAGGTTTCTCTGGAGCCTTCTCTTCTCCAGGCTGAACAACCCCAACCCTCTCACCTTGTCCTCATAAGGAAGGTTCTCCAGCCCCCTGATCAACTTTGTGGCCTCCTCTGGACCTGTTCAAGCACGTCCGTGTCCTTCTTACACTGGGGGTCCCAGAGCTGAATATCCTCTATGTTGATAGTTGCTTGATTTTAAAAGTTTAAGATGAATACTGGGGAAAAAAAAAACAACCTCTAGGAGTCAGAGTAGGAGTCAGAAAAGACAATTTAGTTTTTAAGTCATTGAGCTGGAATTCAGGACACGCAGTTCAACCAAGTTCACTGCAGACTTGTTTGTCTAATTTTAAAACCATCTAATTGCATCTCTTCATAAATCTCTTTTGTCCATGGTTTATTCAGGCTATGATCTGGCAAAAGCAGCCGGTTTTTCATGTGTATGACTGCTGCACCTAGCTCACGGGGCCTTGCAATGGCTACTTACACCTGAAAAATGAATAATGAGGTTGTACAAACTTCATGCTTCCCCCATCACTCACACCTGAGAGGAGCCCCCTGTGAACATCTGCAAAGCAAACTGATTATCCTTCTCCCAAAACCTTCACTCCTTCAGATGCCTACAAATAAACTCGACAGCAGCTAGAAGTGGCGTGTTCAGAAATCAGTGTTACTCCAAGCAGTATCATCTCATGTTTTATTTTTCTCTGCCCATTTTCCCTGTGCTTTTAGGAGTGGATATTATCTCTTTTTCCTGTGTTTTCACACCATCTACAATAAAGACAGTCCTGATCCATGACTTGGGAGTACTCCTCTGCTACAAAAAAATTCACTTCCGATACTCTGCCCTGACGGCCCCCAGGGACCCCCTGCTCCTCCCAGGCCCTAGGGAGCCCCCAGCCCATGCAGCATAGTAAAATAATTTTTCATTTTATATAAAACTGTTAATAATAAGCATGGCAACCAGAAGTATTGGGCTACAAACTATTTAATAGGTTTACTTATTTGATTTTTTTCTTGGTCTGTGGTGTCTTTATTTCTATGAAGTCCCTCACTGAAGCCTAGCTTAAAGTATGGCTATCTCCACTTCTTATCACAGTGTGGGAGAGAGAGGGGGAATTGTAACCAGAAGTGTTACAAGAGTTTTGCATTTCTTTTAATTTTACATTTTGTTTTAAGTAAAAATAATTTCAATGTTATTTAACCTAGATGAAAAAAAGTTAAAATAAGTGCAAAAGCAGAAGGGGAGAAAATGAGCACATCTAGAAATAAGAAAAAGTGAATTTGGACAAAATCAAACTTGTAAACAAGGTCTGGAATGAAATGCATTCATTTTCTTGAAGCAAGGTCACTTCACCTTTTTCACATTTTGAATCATTATCATGTAATGAACCATTTTCATAGAATATTAACATGTCACATGGGTTTTTTACTTGCTAGGTGGTACAGCATTCTAATTCTTTAATTATAGACAAACAAATAGTGTCAATAACTTTATAATGTAAAATCCTTTACATAAAGAATGAACTTGTCACAAACCCCAATAATTTTTTCTTCTTTTTTTTGGGTGGGGGGGTGGGGGATGTGTGGAATTTGCATGTATGATACCAGGCAAATGACCCAAATGTTTGTAAAAGTCTGTTAAGGAAAGAGCAAAACTGCAATGCCCTGAGAGCCAGTCTGGCATTTCCTGATGAGATCTTGCTGACCTCAGTAGCTTTGGCAGTATACTTGGCCTATCTAAGAAGCTGGAGAATAGCTAATGAATCAACGTGTGGTCCAATTTTCAAATGGACCCAGAGCGTAATTTTAGATGTGATCTCTCACATCCACTTCATGACACATAAAATGCACAAATTTGTACACTGACATAGAGAGTGAGGTAGAGTTCTGTATCTGACATATGCACAATAGCCAACATGTTAAGGGCTCTGTTCAGAAAAAATTATCTCTTTATGACATTTACAGAAAGTGCAGCTGATCTGAAAATAGTCACATCAAATTTGGAGCACAAATGTTTGGTGGTTTAGATTCTGTCAGTATAATTTCCATTTTAAAGGTTGGAAATGGAGAGAGAGGTTGTGATTGGCACCAATTATTTGAGTAGTATAACAAATAATTCTGATTTTTAATTCCAACTCAGTAGATGATGACAACTTGCCTTGAAACATCATGCAAGGATTGCAGGTCGTCAGCAGATAATGAAAGATCCTGTTTACAGCAGCTAAAATATTTTCATTCTAAGGAATTGATACTTTGAGTTGAGAAGCAGTGGAGTAGTCTTTTACTTTTCATGATAGACCAGAGAATCACCTTGTGATGTTAGAGATTTAGTTTTGCATTAGAGCAGCCCAAGAAGAAAATTATGCTTGGAGTTACACCAAGAAGAGATCTGAATGAAGGTTTCCCACTGCTCACCATGAGTCTAGCTATCAAGACTCCCTTTTTCTCTGTTTCATGTCAGCAAGTTCTGCTTTAGGGAAAAAGTCTGAAAGGTTGGATTAACATAAAAAAAAAAAAAAAAAAAAAAAAAAAGCACTGCAGAGCAAACCCCTGCAAGTTATTCTGGAAATGCACAGCCATGTTTTATGCAGCCTTGCTCTGGGTATTTGAATGTTCTCAAGGACATCTCTAGGTACAGATGATGTTACTAGCTGCCCAAGGCAGGACACTGCAGAAGGCATCAAGAGAGCCATGAATACTCTGTCTTGTCAGTCTGTGCCAGTTGCCCAAATTTCAGGCTTGCTGTTATAGTTTTGTTGAACAGAGAGGCAGAAGGTCTTTCTTTTGGGAAAGAAAATAAAAAAAATATATATGTATTTCCACTTCTTTCTCATTCTTCACCTTGACAGTAGGTTTACAACAAAATTTAAAAAATGGAAAGACAAAATATGTGCTATTCACAGTTAAATATCAAAAATCTTACAAATTACCATATCAAATTTTGGCTATCCAAAATAGAGTCCCAAACTTATCAGCACTTATCAGTTAGGAAGATGTTGAAATATCTGACTTGATCATAAAAAAATGGCATATATGTATGTGTTCAAGATACAAGATATACACAATTTTATTTAATTTTAATATAGGCAAGATGCTCTTGAACCTCTGAGTTCTGTGGAAACTTCTCCGTCAGATGGCATCTCTTTTTGGATTAAACCGACCTTTATTAAATCAAGGTCTGTTAAGCATAAATTGTTCACTATTGACCCAATTATCTAACTTGCATGTGTACTTACCTGCCCACATGTACTCTGGCAAATGCTATAATTATCCCGATGAATCACAAATTGAATTTTCATTTTACCTTGCAAGTACCGGAAAGCAGTGGCTACGGCATGACTTGATTATATAAATGCTACCTTATTTCCAGGAATGACGACAGAGATGGTAAAAAGTGTTGTTAAATATAGCTCTAAATGAGCCACTCTATTCAGCAGATAGAAAGAAAACAAAAAATCAGAAAAACACAGTGAAAGAAAACAACAAAAGAGTAAAGACCTGAAAAAAAATCACCATAGTCTGATGTAAAAGCTGGAAAACAAAAACCACCAATAAGCTGACATTAAAAGCCTTTGTAGGAATGATTTTAAAGCAGGAAGTCAGAAAACATATTACATAATGTAATACTCAAAAGGCAGGAAACACACAGCTGTGATTCTTCTGCAGTTTTCTAACATACTTAAAGACACTTATTTCCACACAGACTATACATAGGAAGCAACTGAAAAGCCCCAGCTATTTCTCTGAGTGTTCATTGTAATTTCCACTCAGCTGATTACCTCCAGATCCCTTTTCCGAAAGGCTCTTATTTCAAATGTCCTGTGACTGGAGGTTACAAACTTTTTTCCTTACAGATATGTAATGCCATGGCAAAGTCCAGCTATGCTTTGTGTTCTGACAACCCTCCAAATCATAGAAACCAGAAGGTTAGAAAGACATGAGAACATTTGCAAAGTTACTAAGAGAACTAGATGAGAGTGTCCTTGAGTTCTGCACAGTAAGTAGGACCCAACAGATAACATCAGCTTTAGTTTGCTTTGGTTTACTTTGACTTTTCTTTTTTGAAGGAACTGTTAGAGAATACTTCCTATATTTGCTTACAAATTGATCAATGAAATTCCAGCTCCTGCAGCTACATCTCCACAGAGTGGCATCATGATTTATGAAGATATCTTTCTTTAGGAAAAAGTTTAAGCAAACACTTCATGGGAATTTTCTTGGGAGGTAAACTTGTGCCTTCTGAAACAGCTACTGATGATCATGATAACTTCTAATCCACCTGAGGGTTATTAGGTTACAAATCAAAATACTTTTTAAATTTAAATTCACATCTAATTATAAACTTGAAATTATCTAGGAAAAAAAAAAAAGTATATTTGGATGTAGTTTATGTTCTGATGCATAGGATTGAATTTGAAGTTCTATTTCTCTCTTTTTAAATGTTGATTCTCTCTTTTTAAATCTTGATTAGAAGTTATTAGGAGTTGGGAGGATTTGCTGCTTTGGGGTTTTTATTTAAATTTCTTTATAATTTTAGGGGAAGAAGGTACTATTTTTCCTGGGACAAATGTTAGTCTGACTTCGGTAAGAACACATGAGAACAAATGCAAAACCAGTTTCTAAAATTTTAAAAGACTGGAGCAGCAACTAATGTGACTTTGTCAAGAACAAAGCTTGTTAAACCTATCTAAATCCCTTTATTGCAGCATAACAGGCCTTACAAACAGAGGAGATGCTGTAGGTGTTATACAGCTCAACCTCTGGCACTGTTTCATGAGACATTTTCAAAGAAAGCTAGAGCAAATAAGTCTAGCAAGGAAAAAAAAGAAAAAAAATATTTACAGAATATCAGTGGTTCACAGTAAAACTGTGATGAAGGATATATTAGGTTACAGTGGTCTCTCCAGGATCTGGCACTATTCAGTACAGCAGACTATGGTAAAGGTAATAGGCTTATGAGATTGGAAGAAGATATGAAGATGGAACAGATGCAAATACACTGAGGGAAAGATTATAACTCCAAACAAATTAGAAAAATGACCTAAAAAAAAAAAGAGGAAAACAAAATCATTAAAGATACATGCTTATGGGACTAATCCAGCTTGTACAAATAGAAAACGGCAAAATTGACCTTAAAATTTAGTCCCTTGTGAATCATGTCCTGAAAACGGTCAGCATAGTGCAGTAAAAAATACTGCAAAACAACATGCAGAATGCATAAACAGAAGCGTAACAGACAAGTAATATATCTTCTTCAGTCAATACTGTTAAGTCTTCAATCATAAAATCTTGCTCTGCTTGGGGATCCACAGTTCAGGAAAGGAGCATCAGCGGTAAACAATCCAGAGAATGATCAGAGATCTCAGAAACCTATTCTACGAGAAAAGGCTACTAGGAAGGCTGAAGAGAAATATGATGACTGTCCTCAAATTCATAAATGGATGTTACAAAGAGGAAAGAAATTATGTCGAAGTAATGGGATGAAATTGCAGCAAGAAATAACTAAATTAGACTTTTAGGAAAAATTTTTCTAGTGATGAAGAAGACGGAACACCAAAACATATTCCCTGAGAAATTGTCTTCCATCACTGGAGACTTTTAAGGACACAATAAACAAGCACCTGTCATATTTATTTATTTATTTATTTATTTATTTATTTATTTATATGTGCTTGTTCCACCATGAAAGGATATTACCTAGGGAAATGGGAAGAAAGGGAAGAAAACAAAAGAAACAGGAAGCATACAACAGAACTTAAAAAAATTATTTATATAAATCCACTAAATTCCAACATTCATGTAAATATGAAAGTTTAAAAAACTTACTGAAAAGTATTTCCTTGTTCATTAGCACTACTGCTAAATTTCACATCCTTGTAAGACTAGTCGTGATTTTATTCTGCACCTCAAGACACATGATTTCATCTCCCTCCCCTGCTAGAAGAGACAGGAGGGGTTTGTCAGTTTCATAAAAGGTAGGTAGCCATGTCCTTCAGCGATAATAGTCACCCATATCTTGGAAGCAATTCATGGCCTTCACTTCCTTTTTTGTTGTTGTTGTTTTGTTTTTTGTTTTTGTTTTTTGTTATTGGACCAAATCCCATTATGCTTCAAATATATTCTACTTTCCAAGGTCATAAAGATGGATTTATATATTTAAAAAACTCTAGATTATTCTTGCTTTGGAGAGGTTGTTGTTTGTTTTTTGTGGGTTTTGTTTTTGTTTTTAATAGTGGAAATATTCCCTATATTCCCTGTTTTCATATAGAGCAAACGTTGTCCATGTTTGAGCAGTAACACCAATTGACCAATGCAACTTAGTAAAGGAAACATAAAGCAGATCAATTTCTAATCTTTTTCCTCGATATACTATAAAGTTTTTAAAGCATAAACATCTCTGGGTCTGAATTCTCAAATATCTCACATCTAAGAGATAATTAAGACATCAAACCTATGTATTGCTAACAAAAACTTATCTACTAAGCCGTTCACGGAACTGTGTTCTCTCTAATGTGCACACAGCTTTGCTACTTTGTAATGCTTTCAAAGCATAGGTCGTAACATCATCTTGTTCTGCAGAGGTATGTTTTCCACAACAAAACCAGCATTATGGCCAGATAAAAATATCTACATCCCTCACTAACCTTTTGAAGTTCACCTAAATGACAGCTACACTACTTTAATATGTATATTTATTTTCAAAGGTGTTAACTATGATTGTGGAAAGTCTTGATTGCTAGGAACATAGCAGTCACATCTTACATCTCCTCGTTAGTAAGTGCAAACAACATACTCCTGTAGAATATCCCTTGGACACATTATTAATAACACTGTCTCTTAACAAGTGCTCAGCCTACCTAGCTAAATGGACGGCATGTGTAAAGGTAACAGTGTTCTGTAGAATCCATTCTAAATAAAAAGGTACATTACAGATTTCCTACATGCATTTTGGCTGATTCATTAGCAGAGCAGGACATCCCCTCTAGTTGCTACAGGCAAGGACAGAGTTCAGTCATTTTCATTATACTGGACACTGAGAGAGAAATTTAAAAAAAAAAAAAAAAAAAACACCAAACAACAAAACCAACAAAAAAACCCACCACAACAACAACAAAAACCCAACAGAAACCAAACATGGGTTTTGAAAAAAACTTCTCCAGACTCTTTCAATATTGCACCTTTGGTTTATGCAGTTTGGAGGTGAAACATTTTTGCTCCTAAATTTCAACACGCTATTTCAAATGGAATCTAGGATCGTACAATCTGTGAATGTGGCATAAGTAAAATAGTCAAACTGGTATGAACAACTCTATATTATCTATATATTTACATATATATTTTTTTATCTATATTAAAGAGTACTTTATTCTATATCAAGAAAATCATTTAGGCCTTAATTGTAGTATAAACTTGTCAAAGTCTTTACCCACTAACAGTGATCTGCCTTAAAAATCAAGTATGCACTTTTGTATTTGTCCCAGACTCGTTCAAGAAAGGACATAATAATATGTTTTTCAAAGTAGACTAAATCTGCATATTCTAAGACATTTCAACAAATATATAAAATCTTACTGCTTTCCTACCTTTGCTTAAAGTGAAAACTAGTAAGTTTTAGGATTCTTCCCCTCCTACAAAAAAATGTATCCTTCAGTTGTAGTAAGGTTGAATTACTGTAGGAAAAGTAGTTTTGATTATATATATTAGAAAAATCCAAGACTTGCTAACTGCAAAACAGATCTAAAACCCAACACAGTCTCTTGTACTTTATGAGCAAGAGGAGCAAAACCAATTTTTATGGTTGCAGTATTTATCCACAAGCCATAACAGAAAAGATAAGCTAAATGTTAAAAAATAAAATGTAGATTAATCCGATTTTTATTAAAGAGTGAGAACAACACATATAAAAAACCTGAAACTCTGATGTTAATTAGATTTGAGAGCAGCCAAATGTTCTAGTTTTCTTTCAAAAATCTGGAGAGTTTTTCCTTAAGGTCAAAACCAATGAAACATTTCGTCATCATCTGATGTTAATTAATGGCTCTGTATTGACCTCAGTGATCACAGATGTTTTGCAAGGTGCATTCTGTTAAAACCTATTGATAGTCTAAACACTTCATAGTAACTAGCTCTGTCTTCTTCCTCCTTTCATTTCCCATACTCTGAACTAATTAAAACTGGGAACGATTACTAGAAATTTAATGAAAAAGGCAATAGTCTTTACCCTTACTGAAATTGTTTTGACTTGGTGCAACACTTAACGTTTTCCAAGCTAATCTGTAAACTAAACAATAAAGAGCACTAGATGTAAAGAAGGTTAAAATGTAAAATCTACAGTGAAGACAATCAGCGAAGATGCAGTCATTCAAGGGAATTCAGGGCTGTAGGAAGTCAAGATGAATTTATTAACTAGTCTGTGCTATTAATTTAACAGCTCAGAAAAAAAGCAATGTTTTGCTAAATCAGGCTATTACTTTGTTGCTGATATGTAAGCAGGTATTTGAACAGGCAGAGAGCATCATGTCCTTCCTGGCACTCAGAAGTACATCGTGAAATATTCCTGTTTGCATACATTCCCAGCAACAGCCCCCACCCGAAACCCAGGCTGTTGTAGATGAGCACGCACAGCCATCAGTTTTGAGAAAGGAAGTCTATGTTTTATAAAGCCAAGAGGTTAATACTGAGTCTCACGTTCTGTGTCTGTGACAAATTAATAAGCTACAGAGAGTTCAACGCCCGCGCATTTTTAGAGCAAACCAAAAAGTAAGTACACAAGACCCTCCAGCAGTCAATAGCCACACAGCCCTGACATTACCTGAAGAATTGGGTCTTCCACCACATTCTCATAATTTGTGACCGTGTGTGATGCACAACAGGCCCAGCACGAGGACCAGGGCTCCACTTTAGTGGGAATGGAAAAACAATCAGAATCTCAGTATAGTTAACCACTGCCTTCTACTAATTAAATCTGACATGCATTTACAGTCCTCCAGATTTCCAGTCCCTAAAATCTCTCTTGCTGTCCCACAGCTATTGGAATTCACTGGTACCAAGTACTCACTGTGTGGAGATGCAGAAGTGGTTCTGCAGCTGCAGTTGGAGATATATCTGGAAAAGGACTTGTATGACCTTGTGGTGCTCCCTACCAAGGCCACTGACAGTTGTAATCTCACACCTCTGTCTGTGACCATCTTTCCCATCTCCCTGCCAGTTACAGGTATTGAGTGAGGCACAACAGAGGGAGCGAAAGGAGCATATCTCTTCCAATACAAAGTTTAGCACCTTGACTAAGACCACTTTTACCAGCAGCACTGACTCAGTACTGGTCTCTACCCAGAAGCAGCTAAAGTACAAATATGTTTTCTTTTGTTGATTTTATAGTGACAGCAATAACTTCAAGCAAGGAGATGGTAACCATGCATTGGTGAAGACAATGAAGCCTTGAACTGCTGCAGCTGTTTCCTAAGGGATTGCAAGCAGAATCCTATCTGAACTTCCAGCCTATATCTAAAACTGCCAGGACCATGCCAGTCTTTGAAGCCAGCTGACAAGGATCAGCCTGCATTTAAGCTAGTAAAATCTTTTAGTGTCTGACCTAAACTGGCTATATGCTAACAGCTATCAGGAGTGGGCATTTAGGCCCAGGTACTGTTTCAGAGTGATGCAGCCCAGTGCCTGGCAACCTTCCTAGGGTAGAAATTAAAAGTACAGGTGCAGATACAGAATTCTTTCTGGTATTGTCAAAATCCAGCTTACAGATACATGGGCTGGTGTTCAGACTGTGCTAAGCGGTGAGTACCGTTTTCTTTTCCTCGCACCTTTAAGGTGTCAAGGTGCAAAACATTTCTGCCAGTTCCTTATGTACTAATGTATCATAACATCTATTGGATAGGATATTTGAATGTATCATAAAATTATATATTTTTGGTCCTTCTCATTCTTAAACTCATAAGACCAAACATCAGAGCCATAAAATAATACCAAATTTTTATTCGGTATCCTAAACTGGCAAATCTTAGTTTGCTTACTCTGAAGACTGACACTTCAAAATGTCAGACTTTATTTACATACGCTTTTTTCCCTAGGTCAAGTTTATTTATACTTTTAATAATAGTTGGATCAAGTGGCATCATATAAAGCAAACAAGTCAGACAAACCAAAACCAGGTCAAAGGACTAATACTATTTTCCCTTCTGTGGAGCTATAGCAGAACATAGCCACCCTAAGTCACAGAACCCTTCCTGGAATCTAATCGAATAAGGGCAGAAAATACCACAAACAAAAACAAGAGATACTGGAAATTTCCAGAGGGACACATTCATGAGTTTTCTAATTTGACTATAGTGAATTGGTTTTGGTTTTCCAAATTACTTTTTGATCCCCAACTGAAGCTGGTGTATGTGCCCGTAGTTTTTCCACTCTTCAGCCTATGAACAGCTTATGGAAAACCACATTTATTTATGCCAGCACTGGCATAATGATAGCTAGCTTTGGCAGTCAGGCAGCCGAACCAGATGCTCCAATGCAATTTCTGGAAACTGAAAGTAAAAATAAAACAATTCAGAATCCTGATACGGAAGGACTAGTACTAAAAAATGCCGTATCTGATCTCCAGAACACACAGCACAAGAAGATTCAGGCTAGGAGGAGCTCAGGCATAGCAGCGTGGAGCTACTTCAGCACATCGTGAGCGTGCTGTTTTTTTCTAGTTCCAAAACAAGTTTCACAAACAGTGCTGAGCTCCTAGCTACTGAAGCTAGATTGCTGGCAGCCTCTAAGTTAGCTAATATAAAGCCTATCTCAGGCACATATAGATTACACTGAATCTTTGATACTTTTTTCCCCAGAATAAGCATTAGTATATTTTATCATAACTGTGTTTTCCTAGGGAAGACACAGAAATCTTGCCTCATAAAGAGCTTGGAGTACTTTTTGTAGCTGCTCTGTAGCATAATAAATGATTGACAAAATGACGAAAGATGTTTAACAAGGTACAATGTATTATAATGTTTCTGCATTTTATTTTTACACAAGCTTCCCATACCTCATGTACAGCAAAATATCCTATATTGGATAGAAGGCAACTGATGTTGTGTGGGCTTTTTTTCACATGGGCTTTACCTTTTTCATTTCCACATCAGCAGAAGAAATCATTGGTACCCTTGTTTCTTTTTGCTACCAAAAAGGTGTTCAGAAGTTTTGTGATACTAATTCTATTCTCCCTACTCCAAAGACCAAGCCTAGCAGGTTAACTTCATTTTGGAGGAAGAAGTCTGGGAATATTTCAGTGTAACTAGTTTCCTTTATAAATTTATCTACTACTCATGGAACAGAAATTGTCATCCTACTTTTAACCCTCTCTAAAGAAGAGAAGGCTCAGGGAGACATACTTTCCAACATCCATATTGACATGTAAAAATACAATGAACACTTCTAAATCATCTTTTCCATTAATACCTCCAAAACCACAAAGGCACAATATTTGAGTTTCCAGCACTAAGGGGGTGGGGTTAGCTTCAATATTTTGAAGCATGAAAGTATTTCCCTTTTAAAGATTTCCACACATTGATATTCAGCCAAGTATTAAACCATTCTACTATTGTAAAGACATGCATCTTAGATGAAATTGTCACTGACTACATTCTTACCCTAATCACAGGCCCAGATTTTCACTTAAACTGCAACAAATTAAAGAGAACTATTTATTATACAGTGTAAATCAGATATCTCCAGAGTATGGAACAAACTCAGGATGTAGCACACAGGTTTGCTCTAGGGAGAGGTGTTAGATTTTCTTTAACCAAAGGATCATATGAGTGATCCATTTACCACACAGCTGCATCTGCACAGCTGAAAAGATAATGAACCACAGCAAAGGAACAAGCCTCTGGGAAAAGAGCAAGATTTTACAGATGAAAACCAGCTCACCATGAGACTATGCTCATATTATTTCCTCCATTGTTTCCTCCATTTGTCTTAGAGACAAGTTGTTAAAAACATGCATACAAAAGATTTATCTTTTTGCAATAAACTAAAATAAATTGCTATTCTTTCTCTAGACTTCAAAATACTTTAGCACTCACTAAACATTAAACAAGCTCCCATCAGTCAGTAGAAACTCTTCTGGTAATGCTAATGAGCTTTGTATCAAAACCAATAAAGGTTCCTGTCATTATCATCTGTTATCACCTTATATTCAGAGACCTACATTCAAACATTTATAATACAAGTATAATTAGCTGCTAAAGTTGCTTATGATCAACATCACCTTTACAGATGATAAGAAATATGATTTGATTAGCTCGGTGGCTTTTTTCATCTCTCCCCCATTTTTGGTTTGGGTTTGCGGGGTTTTTTGGTGGGTTGTTTTTTTTTTTTTTTGTCATTCATTTAATCAAGGACGTATAATTAAAAATCATATAGAAATACTAAGGTTTCTGTAGAGTATCATGTTTGCCACTGGCCCTGCTAGAAAAAGGTATTGATTTTACCATGTGTTGTTTCTATCCAGTCTCTCAGCAACAGGTTGCTATTTCATCCATTGCTGCCTCTACCCAAATAACCAGCTTTTCAACAACTGAACTTCTGTTGGGAGACAGAATGGAAGAATTAGCCATTCACCTGCACACCTTCAATGTAAATGTTGCCTCTCTGGGGAATATTACATCTTTAGCATAACTAGACAGAAAAGTAAGCACCCAGCAGAAAAAATCTTTGCAAAGGCTACCAAAATCTGCAGCAAACTCAGCTTAAATCATTGTCTCAGTAGTGCTGGGGAACTCTGTCTTTTAATTTTTTTAATAAAAACTTAGCAATGAAGAATTAAAAAGTGCGGGATGGTGAACAATTCTGTCAGGTATTAGATATCAAATAAGAATTTTTTTCCCACCTCTGGGGGACCATAGCCATGGGCAACCCACACTAGGACAAGGACACAAGGATCAAGGGACCGCAGCCACGGGCGACACACACCAGGGCAGAGCAAAGACAGTAAGAAGAGCAGAGGAGCAACAGAGAGAAAATGTTACATATGGTCACCAGCCTCCTGCACCGCCTCACCAAACGGGAGGCACTGAGTGTAACACCCAGCAAAAGGGGAGGTGAGACCACAATGGGGGAGAAGAGGTGTTGGAATGAAACTGAGCTGGGCGGAAAGGGGTTTCCTTTCCCAAACTGTTCGATTGTTTATTTTCTGTCTCTTATAATCTGAATCAATGATGAAAAGTTTATGTTAATTAGTAATATTAGCAAAATTAAGTAAAATTCCAAGCTGCACTACTTTTGCCTGCAATAATAGGTAATATAGATATCCTGCCTATACCTACCTATCAGCTAGATACCAATCCTGTATGACTTCTAGAGCTTGAAGCAAATTTTGAATGCATTTCATGCCCGTTTCCCATGACTACCATTATCAAGTGAGAGGCACCCAACTTCTGTTCACATTCCAGTCAAACAAAAAAGACCCTGAAGTACCCAATTCAGGCTAGGTGTAAGGAGCCAGCCTTAAAGAGCAGTGATTTTCCTGTCCTGGTGTGGTCAGGTAGCCACAACAAGCTCCAGCTGCTCTTCTGCCATAACCATTCTCCTTATTATTAGAGATCTCTTAAATTATGGGTTCGATCACCTGACGGTATAGGCAAAAGAAAGGTACCTCAAAAATCTGAAAATGGATACAAACAATAAACTGTCCCCTTTAACATGCTATTTTGCCTATGAATACAGAACTAAAACAGTATATATAAATTCTAAGTGGGAAAGAAGCTATCAATCTTATTTCACCAGTATTTTGGGATAAGGACAGTTCCACACGATCCTCAAGTCACTAATACCACAGTCCTTTTATTTTATTTTATTTTATTTTTTTTACATCTTATAACATGAGTTTATGTGTGAATGCTCATTTCTTTGAAATATATTAGAATGTCAACATACAAAGATAATAACAGAAGTCAACTCTCAGAGAATTACATGAGACAAAATATATCATCACACCTCTCAGAAATTGCATTTTCACTTGCTTTTCTGGGCTTAGATTTTTGTGATGTATTTGAGTCTAGAAATATGAGATAGTAACCATAACATGGAAACAATGAAAGCAGCTGAAACTTGAAAGCACTAGGAGTAACTGTCAGTAAGAATGAAAATACAAATGTTTTATTTTTATATAATTTTGGGTTCAGAAATCAACTTGCATACTTTACTAGCACAGCGATCATTAGGGATTTAAGGGAACTCTGTAGTGCAGTCACACATTTGTTGTGTGTACGTTTTGCTGTCAGCCTGTAAGTACCTGTAACTGAAACAATACACAGCTACTAAATGTCTTTGTGGGCCTAGACATAAACTCCTGAGAGCTAGTAAGCACTGACATGAAGGAAAAACCCAATTTTAAAGGAACTTCTTCCACTTTTCATACTAAACATGCCCTAACCATATGCCTGTTAGGAAGATAGGTACTGCATATTCACTTCATGACTTCATTCACTGGAGACTTTCACCCAGGGTGGGATTCACTTTATTCTTCCTCCTAAAAGGATCTGGTCAAGACACGTT
Organism: Athene noctua; assembly: GCF_965140245.1. Classification (NCBI taxonomy): domain Eukaryota; kingdom Metazoa; phylum Chordata; class Aves; order Strigiformes; family Strigidae; genus Athene; species Athene noctua. Next base: position 63,928,189 of record NC_134038.1, read on the forward strand.
TACTATGAGAAGTACAGTTGTGTGATGAGCACTCAAGAAACCATCGCTTACCCTGAGCCACTGGGAACATGATCAAATGCAGCATAAAATTTTGAAAATATTATGTATTAGAACTGCATTTGGATGAAGTCTGTATCATTCCCCAAAGATAATTATTAGTTCTACTTTCATTTTAGAACTCATTCCTTCCTCTCCCATGGTGGTATTTGAGACATATTCATAAAAGAAACAATTTGACTTGTCACATAGGGATAATGAAAGCTCTCTCACAAGTGTGAGGATCTCTGATAATGAATTAATTCTACATAAAAATATTTACTGGAAGTGAGTTAAAGTCACTACCATACAAATGGGATTTTGGCTACTTCCTTTAAAAAAAACCAGATTTAATCTGTTCCCTTTCCCCTCCCTTCCTCCCAACTCTTCAGAAAGTATTTAATACTACAGTTTACATAGTCTAAGAAATCTTCATTATATCAAAACTCCAAATCATACACTAGCTAAAATTCAGAAGCAAAGTTAAAATAACAGTGCAGGGCAGATGAAGAAATGGTAATGGAAACACCGAACTGTAAAAATTGGAGTCTTTTCATCTTGGATACAGAAATGATGATTCTATTATGTTTGTCATAGGCAGAAGAGGAGGAGGAGGTAAAGTACTTTGATCCTAACTAAATTTAGTGCCAGATTCAAAAGCTATGAATATAATACTGCTGCATTTGAAAAAAAAAAAAAAAAAATCAGTTTGATACTCCACAATACTGATGTTCAATGTTACAGCCAACTTAACTTTAAATATATTTTTATCCACATCATACCTTATTATTTCCTTGCCAGTGTTGCTCTTTTTTTAACTAAAATATAAATAAAAATAAGCATCAGTGATTAAAAAAACCCCCCACACTTTAAAAATTGATTTCACAAGATAACAGCTGAATGTTTTAAAGGACTACCCTGGCAACTTCAACTATAAAAGCAACTCTGCCTATGTCATTTTTTAAAAATTTACTATTAAAATCAGATCAAATTGTAAAAATAAAACATTTCTAAAAAGTGAAAGATACTTACATTTTTAAGACAAGCATTGGTAAATATGGCCTGGGAAAAATTTTACATTAGGGGAATATTTTGGGGGTTTAATAGAAACGTTAAGGATAGGGTTACAATAGACAGCAAGAGAAAGCCAGGATCTCCAGATGCAGCAGCCCCAGCAAGCGCCTGCAAAAACTCAGTGTGAGCTGCAAAAACTTTTTTCCAGCAGAAAATCTGTGGTTATTGTTAAGGTAGAGAAGAAGAAAAAGGTTAGATTTGCAGGCGCAGTGGGGCTGGGAAGCAGCTAACCAGGCAAAGCACAGGCTGCAAAGGGATCTATCCTAGGAGAAAGTTTTCATCAGGGCCATGCCTCAAGTTCTCTGCAGATTTTTTAGGATTATTTTTAGAATTTGTGTTAAGGCAAAGAGAAAACCTAGATTTTCCCGTGAGTGGAGTTATCAAGAGCTTGTCCTCTTAGGTATATGCTTTCACCACTTCTGAAGTGGGGGAAGCTTTTCTTACTGAAGTGCAGCAGCAGGGGTAAGTATTTTGAGTCTGTTTAAGGTAAGGTTGTTCTCATGTTTCATCAGGTCAAGCTCAGCTACATCAGCTGTCTTCTCAGGACAGCCCAGTCATCACTATCTTGGTGAACTTAACCTCTTCCTCTGATGCCCTTTCATACCAGTGTTCAGCTGTCAAGCAAAAAAGGCCACTGCTCTTTTGACTTAATATTCATCAATGTATTTTGCATTTTTAGTATTTTAACTCATTATCTGTGGTCATTTTGTTCTATAAATTTTGTCACAGAAGAGACACAGAAATGGGGTCAGAAAACCCTATTTGTGCTTTGTGATTAAATTAAATCTTCGTTTTACTTACAGTGGCATCAATCTGACATGTTAAGTGAAGCAGTGAAGCTAACAGTGACTAATGGGTGAAAACTATTCCATGTATCCTGAATCATAGAAAATGACAAGGTGTTTCCAACAGTTCTTAATCAACAAGCCTCTGTCCTGAGAGACATCTTTATCTTCATCACAGTACCTATTTATTGGTTCAGTACCATTAAGAAACAGCACTATTGGAAGATCTCCAGGTATCACGAGCCTAAGAGCAAGCGTGCCTGTTATCACCTGGCTCTTTCTCTGATTCCCTTTTTGCCTCTTCCCAGGGTTCACCTTGTGCTGAGCTGGATGCTACACAAGCACTTCCTTCACTGTAACCATGGGAACCAAATGCAGAGCATCATCTGGGATGCAAGGGCTTGACCAATGTTTTTAACTTACAGTGACACTTTGTTTTAAGGATCCAGGCTAATTAGTATAAAGGTTTTTAAAGATTAGTGCTTTTCCTACCTGAATAACACAGTGAAGGTCAGCTGTTGAAAATACTAATTCTGTATTTCAAGCAAAGATTTATAGTTCTGCATAGAAACTGTCCTTTTCAGTAAATAACTGCAGCAATAAGAAAATAAAACCATCTATCATGAACACATGAATTTTTAGTAATCCCATGACCAATTTAAACAATGCACCCATAAAACTGGAAATGCTGCATTCTCTTTCTGTGTAACCCACTGGCTGTTAATCTTGTTCAAGTCAGTCAAGCCTCCTGTGCCTCAGTCTCCATGTGTTAGACTACATCAAGTACATAAATACATAGTTGCTGAGCCATTTCATTTATTCAAGCTGTCAAACAGATTTCCCAGACAGAGGTAGTACAGAAAACCTTAACGTTAAAAGTTATAATTGGTCATAGTGAGGCAGCATGGCCAAGACAAACTGAATTTAAAAAACCATAACCTACAAAGGCTCCTGAACAGACACAACTGAACTGGGTATTGAAGAAAAACACAGTCTCATCTGAGATTTCTTCCATGTGCTTTGTTTTGTTTGAACCATAAATATTTCAAGCACAGTTTCTTCCTCCATTTGAGTTTCCAGCTGCTAGACTGGTAAAAATTTTTGATTTTTTTTTTCTCCCCTCTTAAAAGGAGTTTTGTTTATGTTCAATTTTTTGAGAAAGACTCAGGACTACTGACTAGGCTGAATTTTAGCATCTGACCCATTCCTAACACAATAATTTATTTTCCTCTTTGTCTGAATCATGGCTCTAACCCTCTCTCCATCTCCCATACCCTTCCCTCACTAATAAAAAATTACTCTCAGATCTGCACACAGATCGACTTAGTATGTACTCCCAGTGATGGCAATACTGACTGAAGTGGTAGTCTAATGCTCAGATGGGTGGAAATATGACTTCTTAATAACAGCCCAAATTCACAGAAATTCCTATTTTAACTGAGTGCTTTATTTTAATAGGAATGTAACAACTCATCTGCCCACTCTGTTTTCCCACCCTTTCAACCTTCATGCCATACAAGTTTCTACTGTGTTCATCTTTAAGCCTTACAGCTATCCTCTATTTGTCATCTGTAACAGTAATCCCAGGTTTCGTTTTGGCTCAAACAATACTGTGGACACTAGGATATAATAGCAAGTTTAATGGATCCCTGACTCTTCAAATCTACTGACTGGATAAACAAAGCATTCACTCATGAGTAAAAATAGCATCTGTAATGACCCAATCTAAGGGAATCTTATTATAATTTTTACTGCCTAAGAGCCCTAGTAATAGTCGGCTGTCACTCTTATCATAAGCATCACAGAAATGTTTTCACCAACACACGAGTGGAACATACCAAGTGAAGTCTGAGGTCAGTTAGGGAAATTTCAAGTTTATCTGCATTATTCTTTTCTGTTTTCCAATAAATGCTTCAATTAGAAAACATGACAAGTAATGTAGATACCTTTATAGTAATATATTCTCCTGCTTTCACCAAAACCCACAAATTTATTCAGAACTGTGCTAAATCCTACTTCTACTCTGTAAAAAAGTAAAGCAAAATTTTTTATATAGTATTAGATCACTATATAGTTATTGCATGACTTTTTATAATTGTTGATGCTGTTACAATGTTAAGGCTAATTTCTTATAGGCCAGTAACTGTCAAGCCTGTATTTACTTTGATTCTAATGCTGCCTTCTAATCAAGAAGCCAAATTGAGGTTCTCAGGACAAAGTTTAGAAATAAGGCAGCAAGTATTGCAAATTAAATTAATGTAGTTAAAATACAAGCTCTGCAATGACGGCACTTACCCTAGAGGAGGATCTATATTTGAGCCTGTTACTATCCAACAACTCAGACAGCATTTCGGAGATAAAGGGTCTTTTATTTTCCTAAAATAAAAAACACTGAATAAAAGACTTATCCAAATGCTAGGACTGAGTAAATAGAAAAAACACAGATATCAAATACTCTGTTTCTGAAAGAGGATAAAATTTTATTTCTACCATATTCGTAAGGTGTTTGGCACATCATTGCTTTTTGGTTGCTTGAATCTCTCTCCATTCCCAATCATCTCCATCCCCACCACACACACACTCTAGGAGAGTCAATCTTTACAAGCAGATATAGTTGATAAAATATTTCTCCCAGTGTTGAAATAAATATTAATAAAATCACAAACACTACTGCAGAGTAAACAAAAGTATGGCGTGACAAAGTGCCTAAAGAATTTGCTGTAAAGTCCTTAAAGGAAAAAAAATCTTAATTTCTTTGTAATCTATTCTGAATTCATTCTTGTGTTGCCTCTTCCAGCATTCTAGATCTGTGGGTAGGGAGCAGAACACAATTTTTTTAATACAAGTTAATAAATGAAATATCAGTTGACTGAATCTTCTAGCATTGGAGAAAAAAGGAAAAAAAAAAAAATCTTCCTAGTCAGATCCCAAAAGCAGAATCCATCCCAGGCACCCACATGTTACAGAGAGACCTATTATGGGACATACATTATGGGATGATGTACCACAGCCTCCCATGCAGTCCTTGTCTCTGCTAGATAGTTCAACCAAGATAAAGACACGCATGTCATATGCTTCGGGCTTTTTTCTCCAGAAGAAAACCAAGGAGGAGAGAAGCCACACTGCTTTTCCACAAACCCTCCAGTGTAGATGTCAGGGGTGCACATCTGTTTGAAGACAAACCTGGCCATGCACAGCTCTCAAGAAGCAATGTTGATATATCCTGTGATGACAGAGCATCAAGGTCTCAAAAGATGTTTGACTCATTTATTTATTATTATTCAGTACTGTTATTATTCCAATACTGTAACCAACCTTTTCTTCTAATCAGAAACCTATCCTTTGTTTTGTATTTTTTGATTCATACAGACATCATCAAATATTTTTCTTTCCAGAGGGAAGTTCTCAGAGCATCTTTGCTACAGATCCTATACACCAAGTCTGGACATCCAAGGACAGGCTCTCACAATCTTTGGGTCCAAAGCAGCTCATGAGAACTACAGATCATGCAGGTACGAACTACGTAAGTGTCTGAAGAAAACACAGCCAGGTTCACTTGGATTATTTTCTCCATACCCACCAGTGAAGAAAACAGACATGACTCCAGCATATTTTACGGGTTTTCTGGATGCTTTTCTTTCTTTTTCTGTCCCAGAACTACTTATACTCCACATACTTCTTCTGTTCACAGCAAGTCACCTCCAAGTAAGGCACAGGAAGACCCAGGAGAACAGTTTACAGACTGAATGCAAGGTCAGCAAGAAAAGATCTGATCACAAAGCAGTGCTTTTAGCGAATAATATTTATCGCATTTGTCTTTTCTTTATTACCATCATTTAAACCATTCTGTTTTGTGAGCTGATGTCCAAAGGAACCATTTTCCTCTGCACAGGGTTGTGTATTCAATTCCTGCCACTCTCACCGTGTGGGTGCATTCTCTTTTGTATGTTAAATGCCATCACCTGTTATCATCAGCAGTTTCGAATAACTCCCTTTTGAGAACTACAGTTTTATTATACATAAGCTCTAAATTTATTAGCTTATCACAAATTCCACTAGAAAAGAATGCTTCTAAAATAAGAGGTAAAGAAAAAAAAAAAAAAAAAAAGCAAGTAAAACAGAGTATCTATCATTTAGTCTGTGAGAAAATATTGATTTAAAATGACAGTAAAACTGGTTTTTACTGTCTTATCTATTGGAGTTGCATTATGAGATTCCTCCACTATTATGGATTCACATAATGGTGCACACAGACATTCAAATCCCATAAACAAACTCTGAACATCAGAATATGCATGCTTAATTCAACAAAACAGGTCCTGCCAACATACACACTGCTAATTGTTGGCTTGATTTGATGAATAATGAGCTGGCATCAGGACATTAGAACCTCAAGCAACAGAAGAGCTTATTCAGTCACATAATTTTCATGTTATTAATAAACAAATATCAGATATATAACATAGGAGGGGGATCACTGGTGTTTTCTTCTTGTCTATATCAGACAACTAAAAAGTCCTATAACTGCCACCAAGTAAAAATAAATAAATAAATAACCACAGAAAACCAAAAGCTCTTTCCTTATATGAACACACTGGTGGTTGTTTGGTTGGGTTTTTTTTCCTAAAAGACGATGAACAGTAATAATACTTGCATGTGTTTTGTCCCAGGAATCAGAAGAGAGCCCAGATGTTCACCCAAGGATCAGAATCACAGGCATACCATGGATCATATCTCTTACAACATTCTGTGGTGATACAAACCCAGCCTCATCTTCAGAAATTATTTACACTAAACTCTGATGTTCACATTCACATTTCCATTTATTTTCATAACAACACATGGAAACCACTACACAGAAAATACATGCAAAGTAGCCACTTGCACAGAATTATTCTGGAAGTATGTGAAAAACAGACTAATATGCAGATGAATTATGTATTTAAAATCAATACAATTCATTTTTTCAGAGGCTTGAAATTCCTTTCAACTATCACAAGTGTCTGATTATCAACAGACTTTCCTCAGATTTTTCATTTCAACCCCTGATTGAGCTAAAAGATTTCTAAAACTTCATTTAGTAATCCAGCTTTCAGTTGCTTTCATACATGGTATGTAAGGATTACATTTTAAAAGACTTCTACTGTTACTTTTGACAAAGTCATTCAGCACTTAAGCACCAAAGTTTATTTTGAGTGTCTGATATTTAAATATCCCCCAAAGTAGGGGAGAACTTTTGAATTCTGGCATGTATGACAGCTTTTTAGTAACACTTCAAGTATATCTGTTCCAAATGCTGTTGAATATCAGACGTGTTTTTCTTCTTAAGGATACCCAGCACTGACAACACACAGAATGAATGTTGACATTCTAAATTTAATACACAATTCAGTCACTAGTCCAGTGTCTTACCAAATGAAACAAAAGTATTCACTCACTTCCTTCCAAACCTATAAAGACACAAAGTAAAAGAAGTATTACAAATTAATCTACTTAAATGCTGGGAGTTTCTGCAAGGCTAGATTAGCAAGGAGAAGTAGTATTATGTGCTTGTTTGGTTTTGTTTATTTGATTTTTGTTTGGTTGGTTTTTTCTTAATTTAGGTAGCATATTTGGAAGGGGCTGAAAAGTTTTTGGGCACATGAGCTCTCCAAGTCTGAAACAGTAGCAGCAAAGTCCAAAACCAAATAAATTTTGAGCATAATTCCTCTTAGTTTCACCTGAGTCACAGTCACAAAGACCTTGCCCAGATAATCAAAAGCAGCTAAACAATTACTATTGAAGAGCTGAGCTAAATTTTATCACTATGTTTTAGGTCCACAGTTAGAGAGTTTTGTAGTATATAGCACATGTTCATTGCTTCTTATAACTCTAAAATTAGCCAGAACAATTTGCTAATTAGCAGGAAATGCCACTGTGTCTTCCAAAAGGACAGACAGACTCTTTCTTTCCCCCTTCCCCAGAAAGTAATGAGAGAAAAGGGGAATTTGGACTCCTCGGACAGCTTCACAGAACAAAAGAACAGAATGAAATGTCAAGCCTTCATTATAGAAAATAAAGAGAGAAAAGATAGAAAAAAATAGAAAGAAAGGGAAAAGACAGAAAGCTTTCCAGACTCAATGCTCTATTCACCTTCCTCTCAAAGGGGTCTGTACCTCAGATAAAATTTTGGTAGCTAGCCTCATATCAAACATCCCAGATTTCAATTTGGTAAAGATCCATGGTGTCAGATCTTTCTCTATAATGAGCAAATCTTTCTCAAGCTGTGTTTTTAGGCCGTATACTGCATAATATTTTTAATTTCCATGTAACAGAAATCTCTTTGCTCTATCCCTTCTTGTACTGACCAGTAAGTTTCACAGCAAGGAAAAATATGTTTGCAATACAGGTTGGAATTACATCATTATAATCCTCTAACATGCCAGGAGACATGGGAAGTTTTAGGTCTAAAGAAGTCAAAAAAATAAAATAAAAAAAAAAGAACAGAAGTAATTCTAAAGGAAAATACCATTGGTCAGCATACGACTTCATCTATTTGCTGATTTTGAACTCTTCACTGTTTACCAAACAGAAATATGGGGGCTTGTTTTCCAAAGGAGAAAATATATTTGTATGAAAATTAAACTGCAGCCTTTTAGCAGATGTCATGTTAGTTTGATATATCCTGGTCATAAAGACAACAAAATAAATGATAGTATATATACAGTGCTCACACTGCTAAGAGTCTGCAGAAAAATGTGCACACACAAAATGATTCAGCACATTCATTGCCAGGTTTTAAAATGGCTTTACATAATTTAATGAAATCTAAATACAGTAAAAGGGTAAAGCTTTGATGCCCAAACTCTCACTTCAGTATTTTCTCTTTCATGAAGTAAGCAGAAAACCCCAAAAGAGAGCAGATTTAATTAGCTTTATTTTAATCAGATTTAGAAATTAGACAAATAGATGGCTCAGAATGTATCTACTTTGTTTAGAAAAAATATAATTCCCAAGAGAATTTGAGATTGCAGCATTTCCTGTAACATAAATAATGAAATCTGTGTGGGGGGTGGCCTTATATCAAAATAATTTGGTAAAGATTGCCATAGCAGAGATGTTTAGGGTTTTCGATTTTTCTCACATCCCACCTTTTTTTTTCTGTTTTTTCCTTCACATTTGAGTAAGTCAAGTAATGCAGATCTCCTATCAAACAGTGCCAAACAAATTTGGTTCTCTTGAAAAACACTATTTGCATAAACCTATTTATGCGCTCAAGCTTCTCTCCCCAAGTAACTAACTCTCCAGCTCGCTGCTGTGTTGCTTTTTTAACAGGAAACCTGAATAATGTTAGGCACACCTGGGTCAGGAAAACATTTTGACATCCAATTTAAAACCCTAAGTAGCATACAGCTCTAATCCTGGGTTCAGAGTTACCTGAAAGTAGTAAATGGGTCCATGTTTACTCCTGTTTTAGGAACAGAAGAAATGGGTCTTCTGATCTCAGTACAAGTTGAAGACACGCACAACTTTGGAAAGTTTCTCAGTATAAACTGTCCACAGTACAAGGCGTGTGTTCCCAGCTACATTTCTGCGGGAGATATGGACACTCACACGACCAGTATGATCACGCAACGCCAATTTATTGAAGGTAAGCAAGCCCTTTTATAGGTTTCTCCTGTGCACGCGAACGGTACGTGGTGCAATCCTTATGACTGAACAGTTAGCTTTGTCCACACGCTTCAAGCCTTCTCACGATTGGATAATAAGCGCCACACTCAAATGTCTATCTCCACCCAACCCGTCTCCTGGAGTTGGTTGCTGAGTTCTTTGTTCTATGTCCTTGCTGAGCGTGCACATGTGTAGGGTTGCTCACATGTCCATTATCTCCCAACACATTTCCACCCCTATTCAGAAGTACCAGCACCCAGCAAACATTTTGAAGTATAGCTCTGCAGTGCACCTCCTCAGATCTAAACTCAGTCTGAAACTGTTGGCCAAGTCGTTTATAGCTGCTACAAGAGTTAAGCAGCTGAGGAATGCACAGAAGCATGGAGTGTAGCTTGCCTGGAGGCTTTAGCCTGGATTTAGCATTATTGAAACAATTCAACTCACTTCAGTTGCATTAGAATTATCAGCATCAAATTTAGCTAATGAACTTAGTTGTTTCCTTTCCTGAGCTTTTCAAGGTTCCACATAGCTCTGCTACTATCTTAGTTGCTAAACTCTTAAAGGTCATAGATTAACTCTATAGTGTGTTTTGCAGAATTTTTACAGGGCTTTTAATATTTTTTCTATACCCTATCAGTGATTAACAAGACATATCATACAAGTCTTGATTCAAAAAAGCTTTTAAGCACATGCATAACTTCAGTTTCTTTTCTTGAGCTGATCATTTAGTCTGACAAGACCAGGCACATCCTTGAAGTTAAAGGCATGTTCCACTGCTTTGCTATTTATAAGTGAGAAAGTTTACCACTCTTCAAGGAGAAACACAAACCAGTGAAATAAAGCCCTGCTTTGAGTAAAAAAAAAAAACAATTTACTCAGATTTAATCCTGAAGTATACATGAATTTACTTACAGTTTTAACATTTTCCCTGAAGATGTTCTTCAGGACAGGTCTTATTCTCAACTGCACTGGAAAAAATCAAGTCAAACATTTTTTTTAGGCAGCTCTTCATAGCCATTTCTTTATATTAAAGTACACAGAAGTCAGCAGATTCACTTAATTCAAATGTCCTCTCTATTACCCTAAAATCCACTAACCTCATTCTTCTGTCTCTCAATTTCAGCAACAATTTTGTTCAAGATCTCATTATGCTAATAAAGAGGAAAAGTTGATTAACCTAGAAGAATTTAAAACTTAAGAATCACCTCAGCTCAAAGTAAATTGGTATAGCAATGAAAATGCTTGAAAAACTCTACCACATCAGAGGCTTACCAAAAGCAACACTCAGACAGAAAACTAGATTTTGACAACAGAAGTAAAATACAGGCAGGTTACAAATCATCTAACCATTAAACTCTTATTTCTCTGCTTGTTACATTACTAAATCCAAACTCTTCTTGTGGAAAAGTTACTCAGAGGGGTTTTATACAAGGGACATTATGTAAACAGCCACCAACCAATAATTTTTGGTAAAAATTGGTATTTATTAGTCATGAAATTCTAGAGATTAGACACACCCTGCACCTGCAGTTCAAGAAAATCTCAATCAAAAAAAGCCCCCAGAATTTATATTACAGACTAAAACAGAACATTGGGAAATGCGTAAAGAAACAGGAAAGTGATAATGACTTCCCAGTGAAGGGCTTGACAACCCGTCCAACTATGGCAAGCACCAAATACCACACAATTTCACAGATCACTAGTAACCAGATTGGTAACTTGGATCTCCACTTAAAGAGATAATTTTGAAATACCTGTGAACAACCTGTCACATCTGGGAATGTTTTAGCCCATCTCCCAGTTAGTTCATCCCAGCCACACATTGTAGATCCTGGCTAACAGAGGAACTACTGTTTTAATAACCTTATTACAGTGAGAAAAAAAAAAAAAAAAAAAGTTCTAAACTGGACAGTGTCAACTCAACAAGACAAAAACTGTCTGCAATATTTGTGTGCTTTCTAGGAATAGTCAACTAAATCTCTAGCCACGATCACGAAAGAGTAATAAATAGCATTAATAGGTGGCAGTGTAAGCTGCATTCTACATGACTGTAACAGTCTGTCATAGCCCTGTTCTGTAAATATTCACCTCCTGCAATGCACAGATCGCTCAGTTCTCTGCACTGTTCCTTCTATGGCCACTGTACTGACCATGATTACAAAACCAGAAACATACTGAATGAGGCCAACTGCTGATTCCACATAGGTCACTGTAAACTTTGACTAAAGAATCCTCTGTTCACCGCATTTCCTTCCTTATCCCACTAATAGGATACTTTCATGGAAGATATTTGACAAGTTTGTATTTTCAGCTGGTGCAAATTGATTCAAATGGAGAGGAACTTGCTATGGTGTAAAGCTGGAAGAAACAAGTATAATTTGAAAAGCAAAGCGACTTACACCCTTTTGCAGATGTCTTTATTCTTACCAGCTTTAGGGAAAACATGAGAAGGCAGAAAACGGAGCAGGGTTTAGATACAGAGCTCCAGGAGTTTCATCCAGTCACTACCAGCTCTAGGAAGAACATGCCAGCACCAGCCTCTGCACGTGCCCCTCTCCTTCACACAGCCCACAACATGAGGACAGAGAAACAAAGGAGGAGGCAGGAGACCAATAGCAGTAGCCAAGCTTCCACAGAAATAAAATATAACTTTACTCCTCACACCTAGCTGCACACTCTAGAAAATTCACCAAACTGTAAGGGTTGCTAGCTAACTGGGAATGTCTTTTTTTTTAAAGAATATAATAAATAAATAAATTGTTCAGGATGTTTTAAAATTATTATTGTTGTTTTCTCCATTCCTTTGCCTGCCAAACTTCACCATTTTGTGAGACAGTATGCACTCAGAGAAATTGCAAGGAATCTATTTTATTTGCTTTTGGGTTTTCCATCTAAAGTATATAAAAAAAAACATGAAAAAAACTTTATCACTTAGTCTCTCTAACATACAGCTTTTAAAGTGATTACAGAGACAGAGAAAAATCTACAGAAAAAATGTAGAAAACTGTATACTTTGAAGTAAAAATAGAAAATACTCAGCTGTAGACTTTTAAGTCATTGTACTTTAAAAGTGTCATTCTAATTACCTGGGTTTTGGGAATTGTGCCAGTGCTAGCTAGAAAAAGCATTCTTATCTAGCCATCAGCTGCAAAATAGAAAAAACAAATTGCAAGAACTATTGAGCTTTTGGAGTTTGGAATGATTGAGACCTAGTTAAAGAAACATATGCTACTTTGATTACATAGCAGCCTCTACTCTGTGCACTCAAACAAGACTATACTATAAAACAAGACTTCAAACAACATATTGAAAAATATAAATACAGTGTCCTTGTATCCTGTCTGGTAGGGCTGCTATACTCCATGTTACAGTTCATGGAAGTTTCATGCTTTCTTGTGTCATCTACAGAAAAATGATGATACCCGATACATCATAAAGACAGAGCAGCATGGAAAAATGATAGCAGATCAGCTGTAAAGCCTTGAGTGCATAGTTAGGTTATCTAAGTATTTTTAACAAATGTGAACCATCACAGTAAGCTTATCAGTTTTTCAGCACTTCACATCATACAGTCATAGGGTTTTTTGATCCAATCAAAGAAGCCTTAAAGTCCAATTAATTCACTGGACTGGTCAAGCCACAGCCTCACCATCACCATTTCAAGTCCTTGGATCCAGGCCAGACTGCTTAGCTAGAAAGAGCATTAACCAACAGACAGTCTTGAAACTGGAAGGGGTGTAAGGTTTTGCTACACCTGACTCTGAAAACCTGCTCTCCTAGCAGATCCACAAAGCTCCTTTTAGTATCATTACATGCATGCAGAGTAATTATGATAATTCCGTTAATTAGTCAGTATGGGTAAAACTATGGCCAAGCTCCAGTTTCCCAGCCCTTTACCCATTAGAATCTGTAAGAAACTCCAGAAAGACTCAACAACTCTTGGTAAAATTTGTTGCTATTTGGATTCTATCCAAGCCATTCTACACAATTCCATTAAAGCTCAGCAAATAAGGCTAGGCGTTAATGCATAACTGAAGCAGGCTTTATATTGTCAACATGGATCAGATTCAGACTGGCTCCATTCCAGAATTATGCTTTTAAAAGCTTATTTAGTAACAAATTACATAGAAGATAAACAAGCAATTAACCAATCTCCCAAGAAGCTAACAATCAAAGTACTGTGTGATGAAGTATTAAACATATTAGGTTGTTGCCTTCATCTATCGCTTGGTTTCACTGTACCAATGCTATGTGACTTTCAGTCAGAGCAAGGTCATAGTTAATTGACATAAGTGCATGCCACCATTTCTTAATTCTAAATTTCATGTTTTAAGTACACAGCAATATGCTAAAAGATGGAATATAGATCAAGGAATGAAAACTTATGTATTTCAGAATGCTCAGAAGGTGGGTCCACAACTGTGCTGTTCACAAGTCTGAATGCATATCCACACTGTGTGGATTTACAGCTGCGTGATACAAGTGACTTCCAGTGTTACTACCTGTATCTGTCAACTTCAGCTGATACTAGTTTTCATTACTTCAAAATTAATACAAGGTCAAACCCCAATCACTTTATTCATATAGTTACATTAAAATCACATAAAAGATGGAGGCAGCTCTGAGTTCAGTCACCTCTCTGCACACTAAATTTTCATTAGATGAGACAGGTTGGAGCCTAGTTTCTTGTTTCTGCTGAAGTTTGGGAATGAAATAGGCAGAGTTTAATACAGTCACTTAATACACTCAGGGCTTTATGAATCTGAGGTCATTGGGAAAATCTGAAGCAATTGTTCAAAGTCCTTACTTTGTGTGCTTTTAAGGTTAGCAAGAATCCAGCTAGGGCAGGTAATGACAAACAGTCAGAATAAGTGACATAATTCTGTCTGTACACCCACATCAGAAAGATTTCGTGACTTTAGGCTCAGCTGTTTCAGGTTAAGATTAACAGGTAACTGCCCCAATCAGAAAGTGCATTTGTCATATAGTGCCCAGGTGGTGATGCATGATATATCTCTGACTCTTCCATACAAAGTATCAGCTAGTTTAGCCTATATCCCTTCAGTGCATTTTTGTACATCTGCCTCCTTCTACTGGACATCTTACTTCCTCCCTTCCAGAGCTGTGTTATGACTGAATATAATCTTTTTCAAAAATTCCTCATGAATCACTTCCAGATGTGAGCTTGTCTTCTCCTCCTGTTTCCAAGTCATATGGCATTGAGCTATCTGAATTATTCTGATACATCTTTACTTGCCTCTTTGATCAAGCTGTTGTTCACAGCTGCATGCTATTATAGATCTCGATCGTCAATTTATCATCAAATTTATACAGCTCTACTTATTTTCTTTTAAAACAATGACTCATTACCCATGTTACATTAACATGACATTGTTTCTGTTCCTCCTATGCGATGTATGTGTGTAATTATTAGTTACAGTTATTGAGGGTGCAGTTACTGAACTACAACTATAGGTATTGGTACAAATGGTGCACTGTTTATGGGGAGAACCCTATTCAAGGGGTGTTCAGCCAGCTAAGTGATCAAATGTCACTGTCAGAGGATAACCAAGACTTATATTCTTTCATGGCAGTTCCTCTCATTCTGCCCTGACAAAGCACGTCCCCCTGAGCATATTTTTTTCCCACTTATTCATGCTATTCTAATTTTTGAATAAACAGCAATGGAGAACACTGGGGGTGGAAAAAAAGCATGCAGCTTTTTTAAATTCACTAAGGAAGTGAATTTAACTTTGTTTCAATTAAATGTTGCATATACTTGATTTGGGGGGGGAATTTTACTGCAGGGTTAGAATAATAATAGTCAGAACAAGACATATAAAGTAACAAATAACTTCACTTTAAACACTTCAGTTTTCCATTCTTATACTGGAGAAGCTTTAGTGGAAAGATTCAAAACAGCTTCAAGGCACAGAGAAGGTAATCAGATTTTCAGGACTTGAGGAAAGAAATGCAACACATAGACATAAATATGTATACCATTGTAGTAGAAGTAGAAAATTGTAGTAGAATTCAAAAAAAAAAACCTTGATCCTGGAAGTAAGTGGATCAGTAGTCCTCTTACCTGCAACTATCATACCTTGATATAGTGTTCCCAGCAGTTTCTTTCAAGCTAAGTTCCCTGTCTGTCCATCCACCAGCTACTCATCCAGTATCTGGTCTTTAGAGGCTCTCTGAGGTACCTTGACAGTCCTGTCTGGAACACCTGGAAAAAACTCATCCACACTTAACAAAGAGAATGGAATTTGGAAATTAATTTGGAAAGGATGGATGCAGTCCATCCCTGCACCAATGCATCCTCTGGTTTTCACACAAAAATAATTCCTTTCAACTCTCATTTGACATTGCAAGTGATAGAGACCAGAATCAGCATTGGACCTGTACTGGGTCTGGCTGAGCTGGAATTGGTTTTCCCCTATAGCAGCTCTCACGGTGCTGTGTTTTATGTTGCGAGTGTGTTACTTTATATGTGCCTCCCATCCAAACACTGCAACAGCTGCCACTGTGCATATAAACAGCTGTCACTCAACCAGTGGCTCACATATTTGTCACTCAGTAGCTGAACTTGCTACCAGATAAAATTTTCTGGAAGGCAATTAAATTCAGCAGGTTTGGAAATGACCAAAGTGACTGCTGTTCTCAGCACAGACATACACCAGAGACAATATATACACACACTTGCCTGGGACCACCTTCCAAGACATCTTCTGTCAGGGAAGGCAGCTGGGCTGCCAACAACCTGATTGAAGAGGAATTTGACCTTGACAAGATACCGGTGTACCCTTGAGAAAAGGAAGCTTTGCTTCAAGCAAATAACTTTCAAGGAGCTGCAGACTACACAGCAGGATGAAGCAAGCAGGGAGGAAACTGATAAAGGTTATCCAATGAGAATGTTAAAAACAACTTTTTGACCAATTATATTGTGACACTCTGGCACCTAAATTATATAAAAATGCATGCTTTTAGTAATAAAAAAACCTGGCCACTTATTTACCCATGTGAGTGTGTGTGTCACTTTGTCCATCTCTACAGCAACAATCTTCCTCCACAGAGATGGTCTAAGAGCTCCAGTCCTGAAAATTATTAGCAGGAGGGCAAAACCACAAGGAGAGTCTGGATACAGTACTGTTTCTTTGGGGCTTCCCTTTCAGTGCTTCACATAGTTTCCTCCAAGTCAGCTGTCAGATCTCTCTCCTTATCTGACAGCAACTCTGCATGGAGAGATTTGCCTGCCTTTGTTGAGGCTCTGAACCAAGGCGACCTTGTCTTTCTGATTAAATCCCTCATTTCAGACAGAGGCAACCTGTTGTGGGGACAAGCTCCACCTACGGTACCTTCTGACCCATATGCCTTCCGGTGTCCTGAGGAGGAGCCTAACAGTGCCTTATGCAAATTGGTTTCTCTCCTCTTATTAAGTAAATTGGCACAGAGCACTTGGCCAAGTTGCAATGTATGAAAGTGAGACCTGCTGAATGTACCCACAAGAAGTAGTGGCACACCAGCTTCCCATCTTCAGAACAGAAGACAGATAAGGGCATTCAGCCTGCAGGAAAGCACGGTTCACCAGAATCATCAGGAAATCTTTGACTATCCATAGGGTTTGGATTTCCACATTGCAGAGGAATTGTTTCTGTAAACAGGTGTTCTGACATCAGTCTAACTTACTAACAGGGGGCTATTCTTGTCATTACCAAGTGCACAACAGAATAACACAATCTATTTTTGCAGAACAGTTTCAAAGATGAAAAGCCTGCTCTTGTATCCTTGCAGTTGTATATCATTAGTTTCTGCAATACAGTGGTCATATTTCTACTGCTCCCAAATTGGAGGGATAGAAATTTTTCAAAAATATGTCAAAATATTTTTTCTTAATGCTTTTTCATGCATCTGTTTGACCATCTTTCAAACAGCTCTACCACATTACACTGTACAAACAGAACTAAGGTACAGACCCTATCCTTTAACTCTTACTTGCTTGTATAATTTCTCAAACTACCCCATCACAGAAACTGAATCTCACCTGTTCCAACCGCATCTGCTCTCCTAGATTCCCCACGCTGCTCATGTCCTTATACTTTGCCTTAGTTATTGCTCACTCTTATTTTTCCTTAAGTGTCCTAATAGGGAAAAAAACATATTTACATAATAAACACATGTAAATGAGCAAGTGCATGTTAATGTTTGTACCAAATTCTGTACACACTCTTACCAATATCAGGAAGTAAATCCTTGCAGCTGACTGTATTTTATTTTAAATATCTTCAGTATAGGTTACCTGTTGATTATCCTGATACTTAATCTTTTCTAAAGACAAAGGAATGCATTTGTTTATGTGTTTAATTTCACAGGAAATACTCAATATGTTAGGCCCTCTTCCCATTAGCAGTTATCACCACTCAGTGTTGTGAGAGCACAGCTAGCTTTAAAAGTGCTCTGGCCACAATAATTTTGTGAAACTGCCTTTTGCTGATTAAGGAAGGGACTGAATAAATTGCACAGTCAGAATTAACTCTTACACAGTTTCACCCACATAATTAATACCTACATATTTTGGACTTTCGATTTTTCATAAAATTACAAAGTAATATTTCTAAAGTTTTACATAACACTTCCACCAAAACAGAAATCCTACAAAAATAAATCTATATGCAGATGGCTTGAATAAACAAGCCTGTATAAAATCAGTAGAAGAAAAGCATTTTGTAGGAGAGAAATACCAGCTGGTCATAGGAGATGAGAATAGAGATATATATTCATCTGGGTTTTGCCAACTGCATACACAACTTGCTATAAAATCATTGTGTCTTTGCACACAGATGAGTATGTATATGGAAATTACACTGTTTCTTAAACACCTGAATTTTACATTCAGATATCCATTTGCATAGTTAGAGGTCACACCCCATGAGCTTGGCTAAGCAACAATATTGCTCTAGCTTGCCTTTTACTACATTTGACCTGGCAAACAGATAAGCAGTCTTTCACCTCTTACTAATTTACAGTAGCAAGTAGTTTCTCTCACCTGCTCTGCTACACTTACACTCAAAAGTTGCTCTCAAATGTTAACAAGTTTGGTTGTTTCGGGGTTTTTTTTAAGAAAGTAATTAAGTTTTTTATACTTGCAAATCCCCATATATTCAAAAAAACCTATTTCTAAAACATATGGTGTACACACAGCAAAAAGAAAGAAATAATGCTGACAAATAGTTCTTGATTGCCAGAACATTAAAATGAGATTTAATGCAGTGTCACTATAAGAGAATATAGAAGAAAATAAATCATGACAGCCTTTTAAAATATTTTTTAAGTCTATGTTTTTTATTGCATGTTCAAACCTTACTGGTTTTCAGAATCTATGGATTTTCAGAACTGCTAGAGATCTGCAGAGAAAATGCTCAAGTGGCAAGCCAGTTTCTTTGGAAAGGGTCTTTCCTCAGCACACAAGCCAGAAAGCTGCTATTGCTGATAAGAGGTAGCCTGATCTATCAAACCTCCTTTACAAGCAAAGCCAAACCTTTCCCTTCCTCCTCTCATCCAGAAGTTTAAAATCCTTTGATCTCAAAGCTGGGAAAATGTTTAACTACTTTTCTAATGCAGCTTATTTGTCCTCAGTCTCTTTCCTAGGCTGTAAGTGAAGTGGTGCCTATGGCCAGCTACTGCCCCAGAGGCTGACCAGCAGGGCTGAGATCAGGGACCTCAGCCACCTGCTGAAGCTCTCCTGCTCCCAACTGCATCTGCTCTCCTAGAGTCCCATTGCTGTTCATGTCCTCACGCATTGCCCCTGTTCTTACTTGTTCCTGTTGCTTCTTACGTGTCACTACATCCTTTCCTCTTCTTTATCACCACAACTCCCAAGATCCAAGACCCCAATTTACAGGTGACTTCTCAAGATGTGAGGAGGCAATAGTGGGATGTTCTTATCTCCATTCCCTCTATTGCACTCTTTCCCTTATCTCATTCCTGGCTGATGGGAATGTTCCTCTGCAGCTTCCCCTGCACTAGTACCTCACCTGCTCATAGAAAAAAATGAGTTAGAGTACAGGTTTCAGTATGAGTGAGGTCAGCGTTTAACAGGGATATTTTTCCTCGTTTTAGTGACACTGCCAATGTCAAAGCCCAGAATTAAAGGAATGACAATGCCTACTGATTTTGAGACAAGGTTTCTTTCCCTTCACACACACAGACTTTTGCATTCCTTCATAGGTTGAAACAAGAGTTTTTGAAATAGGCCTTTGTGGGTGATGGGAGAAAGTACCATTAAGTCCACTGCAACTACAAAACAATATAAACGTACAGGGACCAATAAAAATCAACACCACTGCAATTAGCAAAAGAAATGTAGACACTTTTTATGGTAATAAAAAGTTAGCTGTTTGAATATCATTAGAATTAACATCAAGTGAAACCACCCTGCTGGGACTATGGTTGAAGAAATACTATCTACTCAGCACCTTCCATCCTGAGAAATGCCAGTTCTTCAATACTATCAATAGAAATGGAAATGCAATACCAAGACTATAATACTCACCACTGTTGGATGATGCTCTATGAAAAGAAAGAGGATCAAGCATTTAAAAAACCATGTTAACTTCATTGCTGCACTTGAGGTAAAGAATAACTTGGTAAAGAATAACCTAGTAAAACAGCAACATAACCCCTCACACTGAAAATCAAGTAAGATACAAGGACTGGCACCTTATTTTCAGCAGGTTTTTAACAGACTCTGAAATTCTTTGATGTATTACAAATACCATTTTCTTGACTGAAAATTAAACCATCTGAACTTCTTACCATCTCATCCTTTATCACTATGAAAGGGAACTGTGTGAGTCCTGATGTCGGCTGAGATGGAGTTAATTTTACTTCTTAGTAGCTAGAATAGTGTGTACTTTGGATTCAGCATGAGAAGGATGTTGATTATACACTGATGTTTTCAGTTGTTGCTAAAAGATGTCCTGCCAGTGTGCAGGTGCACAAGAAGCTGTGAGGGAGCAGAGCCAAAGCAATGAACTCAAATTGGCCAGTGGAATATTCCATATCATGTAATGTCATGCTCCATATATAGAGGAGGCTTAGACAGGAAGGAGGAGGTTCTCTCCTTTGGAGAGAATGATCCCAGAAACTACTTTCTGGATTGTAATTTCAGGATCCTGGCATTTTCCGGGATCACTAGCTAGGAACAGGCTATCGTTGACAGTGGTGAGCAATTGCATTGTGCATTATCTATTTGTACTTTCTATTATTGTTTTACTTTAGTTCAATTATTAAACTGTTTTTTGTCTCATCCTATGCAGCTACCTTTACCCCTCCAATACTCTTCCCCATACCCCAGGCAGGGGAGGGTGAGCGAGTAGCTGCCAGCTGGATTTAAATCACAAAGGGGTGTTTCAGATGTGATTGATCATAGTTGCCTGGGTCTGTATTTAGAATTGTGAAAATCAAATGGTCTAAAGCCACAAAAAGTGTTTTGTTTTTAATCTAGTAATCTAGCAATTGGGACAAAACTGTCTTTCAATTTAGAACTCTAAATATGAAGACCTGGTTCTCATAATTATTAAAAGTATACAACTGTCACTGAAGTAAAAACCCAGTTTGCAGGGTCACGGGACAGGGAGCAGTGTGTCCCATTATAGTAAATTATCAAACTTGGCTTCCTCTCACTTCAGAATGAACTAAACTCATCATTCATCTTTAAAGCAAAGTTCAGAAAAGCAGAGGGAAGAAAACCCCAAGCTCCACAGTTCTTTCCTCATGACATCTCTTGGAAGAGTGTTTTGATTTCAACAGAGAATATGGTTTTACTCTCTGAAAAGATTATGTCCAACTCCTGCATTATCAATATCATCAATACACAGCTCTCTTTGGATAACATCAGCTCAATAAGAAAGCATGTTTTAATTTATCATTTGCTACGTTCCTGAAGATTTGTCAGAAGATCATGCCTTTTCTATACAAACTTGCATTACATATGAATAATATGATATTTAAGGAAATTTTAATACAGAAAAAAGATAATCTAACTGCTACCCTCCAGAACACCTTTGAGACCTGTCTTTCTCTAATGCTGGTGAAGCCTTAAGGGTATTCTAAATCACTTTGTTTAATGTAATCCCTTTTACATGGTTCTGCTCTGTTCTATTACATTCATAACAGTTTCCATGGGAGCAGCCAGGGGATAGAATTGCCTTGGGCATATCAAGACATGTTTATCCACCAGTGCTACAGAGGACAGTCACTTGCTATTGCTATTACATGTTACTTTGGTAAATTAGAATAATCAGTATGGAATTGCTGAGATTAAGACAGAAGAGTTATTATAAAGGAGTTCAATTCCCTAGAAAGTTGTCTAGAAGTGTCTTGCTGGTTCAGCTGAAGTAAGTATTACTGATTTTTAGAGGTGCATTAATTCAGAAAAATAACTAGCCAGAACATCCTATTATTTCTAACCCAAAGCCACAGATAAAACTGCTGTTTAAAAGTAATGGGCTTTATTTCACTGTCTAGGTAAGATTTTACCTGACAGTATATTCACAAAGATTGTGCAAGTCATCCACTTGACTCCCAGCAACTATCGTAATAACTATTGCAACACAGAGCAGCATTGTTAGATATTAATAAAACAAAGCATGTACAGAGTGCGTATGCAAGATTAAATCGTACATCCTGGTAGCTGCAAGGTGTATGTTTTATTTCAAGCAATGGTGTAACAGTCCTGTTCCAACATCCTTCTGGTCTGTGCATGCCTGTTATTTGATTCAGTTTTTTACAGTAAAATAACTGCACAACAGACTGCCCAAAAGCTTAAAATGCAAGACTCAGTTTGATACATGCGTTCTTTCTGAAAAAAATAAGAGAATAATACATGCATATACACCAATGAGGATCTTATCAAGAAGTTACTGTAAAAGCTTTTATTCCAAGCTTTATCTACAAAGCACAGTATGGATCAGCTTTTCTCAAACTGGAGATCAAAATATGCTCCAATCGCACAATCATTCTCTGTTTTACTACTATTGCTGTCACACAATTGGATTCTTTGGAGATCCCACTACAGAAACAGAATCACACATGCAAACTAAACACAAAGAGTTTCATTGTTCAGTTAAAAAAAAAAAAAAATCATCTAAATCTCAGAGCTAATTACGCACTCACGTGTATGAATGTATTAAACAACTCAAATAAAATTCTGACATCAATAATTGCTACATCCCTGCTATTTTTTCAGATCGACTTGAGACTAGACTCCAGACAGTATATCATACAGAACTAGTTCTAGTAACTCAGTTCCATGCAACACATCCAGCTGAAAATCCACCGTTGAAAATACGCCAGAAAATGATAGGGCCAAAGGGATAAGCGGAATTAAAAGACCTAATAAAAAGCCAATGATGTAGGAAGATTTTAATGTGTTCCTTTTGTTAGATGCTGCTTCAGTGTTTGCAGCAGAACAATCTTTACTTTCAAGTTAAATGAACTTCAAAGGGGATGAGGTATATTCTCAGACTTTACCGAGGAGATGAGGTATGTTCTCAGACTTTACTGATTAGTTATTTAAAATTTTTATGTAATGTTGGGTGCCAGCTTGGCTCTGCATTTTTTAATTAATAGTATTGACAAGAAAAACTGTCCCCACTTGTGCAACTTCAGAGAGAGTTTTCTGAACTTTCATTTTAGTGATGGTTTATGACCTTGGCCAGTTCAAAAGATGCAGTTTATAGAAGTCAGCCACCTCTAAAAATGGTAACGGCTCATGTTTCAGGGCAAATACTAAGTTAAAAAGGAACAAACTTCATTAATAGCTTTGTAGTCTGAGCCCAAACTTTGATTTATGCTGTCCATCTCACTGATTTTAGTCTTATCAGAACTCAGTTTGTAGGGCCTGGCATATATGCATTATTGTATATTGGCACTGGAGGTGGTTTTTGATAGACATGGGGATACATGAGGATATGGGAAAAAGGATTAATGACAGCAGTGAATTAAAAGTCTTAAAGAATCAGATAAGGAAATTTATATAAAATCGCCTTTGGATATTTTTATAAAGTCAGCGTCAAACCAAGTCAAGTTTGAAAGCAAAAAATGTAGTTCAAAGTAACAAAGCTTTTAAAATCTGAATACTCTGTCAGAGGTACTGTGTTATCTTTCTGCATGCAATTTATTGTTTAAATAAAAAAAAAAAGATGTAAAGAAAGATTTTTACCAATTAATTCCAAGAAGACTTAAAAGGCTTATGGACAAAATCTTGTAAGACACAAAGGTTATTGCTACACTATTACATATAACAGGTCAAGGACCCCTATTGCCTTAGAAATCAAGCAGTACAGCACAGCTCAACTTATACCTACATGGCTGCACTGTCCTCCACTCAAAACATGCCAAAATAGCCCCAGCCCAGCTTCCCACTGGAAATAACCCTCACAAGAACCATGCCCAGGCAGCAGTTGGAAGACTCCTAGCTGGCAGGAGCCAAATGACATGCTGATGAACAGTCTAAATGCTGATCCTCAAAGGCCATTCTTTTCTTTACCATCAAAGTCAAAATTAAAGATTCTTTGCACCATTCAGTATTAATGCAAGACTCCAAATAACACTAATACAATCAATGCAATGAGTTGACAATAATGTCCGTTATCAGCTTATTCATCTATTTATTTTCTTGAAGTTACCTGATATTTTAAAAATACACCAAATTATATTTTACTAGTTTTATTAGATGTTCTTTTGGCACAGCAAGAATCCAGATAAACATATATTTTAATTTTTAAATGTACTTATTTCATGGAGAATCTTTTAATCTTCACTTTTAATCAGTCATTCTTTATTACGGTGGGTCCAGCTTGATTTTTTTTTTTCATTCATAATTAGCATGGAATAAACTCTCCATAACTGCATAGTATTTCAATGAAAATTAAGATTTCCTTCAGAGGGAGAGATTTTAAGAGTGAGCAGTGAACTGAGATGATAAGCACTGCATTATTTCTGCCAGTCTCCTGCACTAAGCCTAGAACACCGCCATAGCTGAAACATTCACCTAATTCTGGAACTAAGCAGAGGGAGGTAAGGGGGCAGGAGGAGAGGTGACAAACAAAAAGCTGCCAAATTCTTCATAACAGCAAAATTTTGGCCAACTATATGTTTTTGCCATTCCCTGTTAAGATGAGTTTGATGCCTTATTGCTGTGTATTCACATTTAAATCTGTGGGGGGAGGAAATCAATAAAAAGTAAACCAGTGGTGGACAAGCTAAATATTTTCTTTTTCCTGTGAAGAGCAGCCATTTGAAAATACCAAGCAGCACCCACGGCAATAATTTTTTAGCATATTGCAACAAGGTCAGTACGTTACTAAGTTTACAAGTCTTTGGGTAACAGATGAGACATGCTGAAGCAGCTTTTGGTTCATTTGGTATTATCCTCATTATGGCTTTAGCTGGCACAGGGGATCAATATTTCTGAACATTACACTACTCCTGAACAGACAGAAGGACATATTGTTTATTTGGCTGCCTAGTGATTTCTGACACAGGAGCCTATCCATTATATTACGGTATGAAAACCACTGCCAACTAAAAGGACTCCTAACAGAACGCCACGATATGGTTACTCAAGAGCTGATTATTCAGGAGCAATCAAAATATTAAACCTGGCAAATATTATTTAATCTGAGGCTGGCTCTATAGCAATCTCTGGGGTTTTTTAACCTTGTAAGACTACTTGTCACTGACTCTAAGTATTCATTTCATGAGGTGGTGTGGGATTCCCCAGAATCTACTTGATTTCAGTTGCCAACAGTTAAAGCCTTTGGCAAAAATTATCCATTTAAGCAAATACAACAGCTAGGCAGGAGATGGAATTACATTACTTTCCTACAGCTAGTTATGTTCTTGCCCAGTGTGTCCATTATTGTCCAGAAGCTTTTACAAGCATCATTACCCTAGACCCTTTAAAAACTGTCTGTAATGCAAGGTTAAATCTCTCAAATGCATTAAATCTCAATTTAAAGAACCTCATTGTTATTACATATGCATCACTATTACAGACTCTCATTTCTACATCTATAGTTAAAACTAAGTTGTGGTTTTATAGCAAATATCAGTCAGAGAAATTTGTTCTGAGACCAAAAATCTGGATTCTTCTGTACAGTCAGGACCAGCCACAACAATTTATTAAAATGAAAAGACGTTTTGCAAATATATGTTTTTCTATACTGCCCCATCCCTTGTAGTCAAAACCATGTTCACCCACCAGTAGGAATGGGAAGAACATTCTGAAGCCTGTTGGAAAAGAAACCTTAGATGTACACAGGGTAAAAGAGAAGAGACAGGATGAAACAGCCTAATCCATCATATACTTCTAGGAGTGAGGCCATCTGTATTGCAATACTTCATTTAATATCAAGGCTTTCCTCTGCATCTCTGGTGACATTTGAAGATCTTTTAATACACTTACGATATATAATGAGCTGTGTCTTGTGCATTCTAGCAAATGTTACAAAGGCCAATTAAGGCTTCCTACATATGGAAAAAGTAAAATTTAATTAAGACATCTGTCTTTAGAGTACAGAAACACCAGTGAAGAATCAATACAATGGACATCATCTGGTTTGTTTCTCAGCTTGAAAATATCCACACACAATGGGACTGATAGGATCACAGAGAATCCTCTGGAGGGAGGAGCAGATTACTTCTGCTCTAGAGACTATGCTGAAGCATTTTAGAACAGGGTGAGGCACCCAGAGTTTAACACGGGAAGAGGCAGAGGATCAGCCTGAGGATGGAACATGGTAAAGCGACTAAGACATTTCTGAGAAGAACATGAAAAAACCCACACAACCAGGTCCTTCCTGGTGGACTACACACCTCCCGCAACAAAAAAGACATTAAACCTCACAGGTAGGTCCAGACACAGGAGACAAGACAGAGGGAAAGTTAGTTATAAACCTTTTTGGTTTTCTTACCTACTATTTATTTTAAAGTTAACTATTACATTTTTCCCAAAAAAAGGTGTTTTTTTAGAATCACACAATTCAGGTTGGAAGGGTCACAGGTTTTGGGGATTTGAGAATCCTCACTGTAAGGAAAAATAGACCCACCTCAGATCAATGGCTAAATGTGGATTCTTAGTCAGAAAAAGCCATATTTTAAACAGTATGAGCGTAAGATTCAGATTCTTAACTTGATGCTTGACTCAGATGCACTAACTTGAACTCTCTAACTTTGTTTACCAGATAATTTGAAATAAAACTCTATTAAAGAAATAACACAATCACTAGGTCCTGGACTTAATGCAATGAAATCAGTGTTCTTGTAAAAGCAATAAATACAGTTATTAGGTGAGGTTTCCTTATTCTTGAGATAGGCTTATTTTCCTCCTCTCATTGCACCACACTGGAATATTTTCTATCACTTATTAACTATTGTGTCACTCACCCATAATTTAATTCAATCCTTCCTGTTCCTATCTGAGAACTGTCCATTGGCCATGAATCTTACCAAACTGACCAGGAAAGTAGGGAAGGATTCACTGTTGTTTCACTATAATTTTACAGTGTAGAAACAGATGCATCGATATAGTTTACAACTGCTTTCTTTTACAGAACCTTTTGTTGGAACGCATTTACAACTTTGGCCAAAACTGTCAGATTTATTCTTTCAACAATAAAAGTGTGCTTTTGGAAACATTAAAGGAAACTGGTCAAGGGGTTTTCAAAGCATATGCTCAGACTTCAAGTGGTTTGTAAGATTACCCTTTTTATCTGTACCTAAAAATCAAGTGTTATGAAATTAAAAGTTCATCAAATGTTTGATTGGATCTTCAAAGTAGACACCAAGGGATGCAGAAACATTTTAAGATAAAGGGCATTACTCCTTGATAAACAGCAGCAGTCTGCACTGCATGTTAGAAAAAAAGGAGAATCTTTCTAAGTAAGGTGTGTGGGCAAGTTTTCCACAGATGTGTTTTATGCTACAATCACATTCATCAATGTTCATCTAGACTATTTAGAAATAATATTTATGAGGGCTTGTTTGCTGTTGGTCATTATGTGGTAAGAACAGAAAAAATAAGCAGTCACAGAAATGCATAGGAGCAGCCTTCACTCCCATTCTTTTGTCAACACAGTGACAGCTAACCAGGTGCAAAAACCTCCTTGAAAATTATTGCATCTGCATGTCCTAGAATCACAGCAGGAGTTTTTGTTAAGTTGATAGCCTTTCAAAACAAAGATTTCAGACAATTGGTCTGTCGTGTTGCTTACTTTAGAGAGGCAAGTAACAGAGCTGCCAAACAAGCTATAATATGCAGCCCTTGGGGGACCAAGTTCAAGCTTTGAGTTTTGTTAGTTTCTAAATAGGGTTATTACAAACAACAACAAAAAACAACAACCAAAAAGAAACCCACACCACTTTTGAGTTTCTCAACAACTGATTTTGGTACCTGGGCAACCACCAGGTGTACTTAAAACTACATAAAGACAAATTTTTTGTCTTATTTTCCTCTGTAGTACTCCAATGAACAAACATTCCTTCTCTCAGGGTATTTATGGAGTAAGAAAAACCACACGGTGAGGGTGGCAAAATGTGTTTGCTTGTGTCCAAAATAAACATGCACCCTCCTAAGTGCAGGAATACCTTGCCTGTTTCTGAAGAGATCAGCCAGGTTTTACAGATTTGCTAATTGTTTCCACGAGGCCTTCACTTCTGGTTGCCATAACGTTCTGTTCCTTTCCACTGCCAGGAAGATCATTCTGTGGATTCCTAGGGTTTGTTCCTTTTTTTCTTGTCACATATCTTAAGGACGGCAGAAGCAGAGCAGCTGGGATATTAATGGAGTGCTAAGCAGAACAGCAGGAAGGTAAATGGAACAGCAGCCAGCAAGCAACCAAAAACTGAGGGGAAAAAACTTGGTGAATCTCTTCTTTCCCTCCTTAGCAATGAACTACACAAAGGTAACTGCCAAAGTACTTATTTATTAAAATCTCCATGACATACTGCATGACAGAGCTGAAGGAGAGCAAGCTCTTTAGATTTGTTAAAGATGTATTGTCTAGAACGAAGGCATCAATAAATTCTAACTACACTTTAAAATTTACTGTTGGATGGTCAGGAACCAGAAAAAAAAAAAAAAAAACAAGCATAATCCACATCCTTATTTCACAGATTCTCTATGTAAAGTCTCTCCTGTTTCTCTTGTCCCAAGATAGGAACAGACTAATTCAAGGGACAAACACCTGTAAACTTGAAACAAATAATGTATCCAGTTGTCTTGCCATGAAGACTTCATTACATATATATTTGAAGTAATTTTTAACAGAAATGACAGCAGCATCATATTTTGGTAGCTATGGGGGGCATTTTCCCTCTTTTAGATGTAACAATAGATTTTACAACTGACACTTTCTGTAACAACAGACTTTATAATATTGTCAGAATTTTTGAAACTGATAGGTGGGTTTGGTATATTTTTATAATTGTGTCTGGACATTATGCCAAAGTTAAGGGTTTTAAAAATAAACAAAATGCAAATGCTTACAACTTTTAAGTTGCTACTCTATTCTTTTTACACATCATTACATATCTGAGCTTCTTTTGGCATTGCACCAGCAGAGGCAACTATTACTTGTTCGATGGATGCCTTTCTTCCTCCTCATCATCCACTTTCAAAGAGTAAAAATGCACACAAAGTTTTCCAGGTGCTACTATTGTTAGCTTTTGCTTTAAGTGTGCAGTGAATAACATTGAAATGTGTGAAGTTCAACTAACATATTACTGTTCAGTGGAAGCCATATAGGATGAGATATTTTAAGAAATATTTCACTCACTGCACACTCATACTTTCACAGTCAAATGCTTACAAGAACGAAGATGCATGTATCCAGGTAGTTCATGCAAGATGATTTGTGGTGAACAAAGAGATCAAGAAATCCTTATCATGTCTTCTGTGTCTCTCATAGGGTGGCAACACGCTGGCTTCTGGATATAACTTTTATACAGTTTATGACTTGACAGTGGCCATAAACTTTTAATCCTATACCACCTCTATGACTCATTAAACAACACATATTCACCCTCTGTACTTTCTTTGCTACCTATAGTTTGTCCTTTGGTTTAGGCTTTCTTTTGTTTTCCTAAACTGAATGTTACTGAGAAACTGCATACAGATGTGCTACGTTTTTAATAAAATACTGATCTAGATGTCATCGACACATGTAATTCTTTCATCTATTCTTTCATCTATTTTTTCACCATTTCCTTTGGTGCTTTCACACTCAAACATTCCTGTTCATTCTTTCTTTATACCAATAGTAATATTTCTATCACATAATTCTATAATCCTTTCACCCAAATCTTATCTAATCACATCACGTAATTTCTGTTTCAATCATATGACTCTACTGGGAATCAATGTCATTTTTTCCAGACTAAAGCCTTGACACAAAGATGGAAATCGGCCACACCTAGAGCAAGTACAAGCTATCTAGAGATTTTCACTTTCTCAAATGATACAAAACCTAACTGTATCTCTTAACAAAATTGCCTGGTTCAAGATCAAGAAAGCACCCTCAGCAAGTTTGTGAATGATACTAAATGGAGGTGAGAAGTCAAAATACTGGAAGGCAGAGCTGCCTTTCACAGACCCTGAATAACTCCACATGCTGAAAAAATGACCCCCCAGAAGGCTCATGAAGGTCAACAATGACAAATGCAAAATCCTGCATCTGGAAGCAACAGAACAGACTGAGAATGTCTGGCTGGGGAGCAGCTTTTCAGAAAAGGATCTGGATGTCTTGGTGGACAAAAAGTTGAGCATTGGTCTGTAGCATGGCTTTGCAGCAAAGAGGGCTAACTGTAAAAGGAACAAGTTTTAGAAAACTCTTTTCTCTTAGGGTATTATTTATAGCAAGAAGAATTAATAAATAGATATTGTTTTATAGGTTTAATTATTAGAGCACAGGTGCTCTACGAACAATACTGACAGTTCAATGCAGTATGCACACGTGCTCTAGGAACAATACTGACAGTTTAAGCAACTTAGAAAAGCTAGGTAATTAAAAGCTAGACATAGATTAAGTATATGTGATATAGAACATTCTGAGTCTTTTCTCAGAAGTCTAAAAGTGAATTATGATGAAGATTGTTCAGAAGATGCAGTGGTATCCGAAGAGGAATTAGAACAACATGATTAGAACTAGCCGAATCTGTGGAATACAATAGACTTTTGAAATAGATCATGAATTAAGAGCTGAAAGTTCCTGGAAAATCACCAAAGACTCTTTGTATTGTATGTTATATCATATATATATAGAGGGTGCTTTTTCTTAGCTGTGGCCACTCACTGAGGTGATGGCCTAACTCTGAGTTGTTAATAAAGCAAGCCTGGAGATACCCAGAGTCTGGTGAAATCCTTTAACACTAACCATGTACTGAACTGCCTCAGCAAGAATTCAGTCAACAGTTCAAGGGAATTCCCCTCAATTCAGCAGCTGTGAGACTGCATCTGGAGCACTGTGTCCGCTTTTGGGCTTCTTGGTCAAGAAAGTAATTGGCAAACTCTATCAGGTCCAGCTGCAAATGACTGTCCAGAGGACAGTCAACATGATTAGGAGGCTGGAGCATACTATTTGCAAGAAGGGGCTGACAGAGCTGGGGTTGTTCAGCCTGAAAAAGAGACTGCTATGGGTGTGAGGGTGAGGTATGTATGTGTATCTTACTTCTCTCTTCAAATACACTGTAACGGAAAGTACAGGTGAAGATGAATAGAGCTAGACTCCTCTCACAAGTGCATAGTGACAGAATGAGAGGCAACACATACTAGCTGCAACATGGAGAATTCCTGTCAGGTTTCAGGTGAAAACTTTTCAACTGTGAGGGTGCTCAAACACTGAACAGGAGCCCAGAGCAGCAGTGTTATTTCCATTCTTGGAGATATTCAATATTCAACTGAATATAGAGCATCAAGCAACCTAATATAACTTGACCCTGTTTTGTTCCTTCCAATATAAATTATCCTATGAATACAAAAGAAGTCTCTGCAATCAAATCACTCCCTACAGTCTTATTAATATGAATGAAAATCTGGCATAAGAATGCATGTAGAAAGCTTTGGTTAAAAACAGTAATGATTTGGTAATTAAAAAAAAAAAAAAAAGTTACCTAATTTGTGTCAAACCTATGTGGATTCATGGCCATACTACTTTTGAAATCATTTAGCACCTTTCCAGATATTTTCCAAAGTCTGAATTTCAATTCCTACTGTCTATCTTCTGCCACACACCTACAAGATGCTTTTCTTTTAATGAAAAAGTTAGATAGAAAAAAAGTCTTGTTTAATGAAGACTTCAAAGTTAAATTGAGTTTCCAGGGGAAAAGAAGTTGACAATTTTCCACCTATATCTAATTCATTTTTAATTCTGGGGATGTTTATGGGTGTCCCCACACACCTGTAACAGGTTCCAGGATGGAGAACTACAGAATTATCATCCTATTGCTTTAGTCTCAAATCCGGCTTCTGAACATCCTCTTATTCCTAGATTAGTATTTTCTGTGAATGCTGACTAGTTGCCTGTTTGGCTAAAATGGTGAAAGCCTTCATTACAAGAATCTGCAAGTGTGTATTTTCCCAGTAGGGCAACAGTTACTCATAGAAAAGAGATTTCAAAGTCTAATAACCTTATTTTTATCAGACAGTATTAGGAAACAACCACCTTCAACTTTGTTATGTTTTGGAATTGTAATACCCTGAACTCTGGTTTAAGATTACCTTCAGGGGTTATTTTATTTTATATAACTCATACTACTTCTAAGGGTAAAATTATTTTCCCTGTTTTTAAGTAACCAAATCAAGGGTGTCAGTCAGTCAGTAATCTAGTATCTTTTCCTAGTCAATGGGGGAAAATTATCATCCTAGAGGATGATTCATCCTCTTACATAGAGATACTTAATTCATGAGTTGCCAGACACTGTTATAGAGGAAACCTAGATGACTAGATCTTCTCAGATAACATTAAATGATCACATATTCTCTGGGCCTACCTGGAACAAAATCATGCAAGATACTACTTGCCTGAATTGGTGTTGGGATAGGAATTGGATACAATCTCTCTCACAAACAAAGAGTGCTCCTATACCATACCACAACCTCAGCAGAACCCATTATTGAGAAAGTTCATGTGGTTTTTGATGTAGATTATTTTTTCCCATGTGTTTTAAGGAGTTAAATCTCACATCAAACATCTAGTATTCATCTAAATAACTTCATACTAATTTTCAGTCATGACAGTCTCATACTACTCGTCCTTTAAGCCACTGTTATTAAATAGAAGCAAGAGGTAAAATCACTAAATATTCTTTTAAGAAAAAGTGTTTTCACTCATAGGTCAAAGCCTTAACTACAGTATGTTTCAACATCCATCTGTGTCAACCTACTTAACACAGATTTGTAAATTCAGTAGCTGTATATCAACTTAATATATCTAGTTTCTTAGTATTCATATGCACAGATTCATATACCATAGATAATTTCTGTACATGATCCTTAATCCAATTCTCCCAAAAGCCTATCTAAGGTTTAGTGAACTTTACATCCACAAGATACTCTACTAAGAAGTAGATACAACTGTCACTGTATTTTTCCTTTGCTATTCAGTTTCGTGGCTGCAAAAATTAAAATGTTAAGCAAACTCAATACAAAGTGTAATGTGCCATCAACAACAGCCAACATATACTTGCTATTGCTCCTGTTTTGCTGGTTCTGTAGAGCAAGATCTATTCCTTATTATATACCTACACTGGGACTATTCAATTGGTTGTGAAACATTTTACTCAAATAACCACAACAAATTTTATGAAAAAGTATTTCTAAAACCTTCTAAAAGTCAAAACAAAGAAACAAGTTAAAATGCTTTAAGGTGAATTCTTAAAGAATAATTCAAAAAATAGCCATTGCAGTTCACTGAAGTTGGGAACCTCTTTCTCACAGTTTTCTTTGGGTTGGAGAAAGAGATTGGGAACCTCTTTCCCACACTCATTTTTTTCAGAAAAACTGAGCAACAGCCTTCATGGAAGGGAAAACAACTGCTATTTACTTTTGAAACAGAGATTCTTAATTTTAAAAAAATATAACAAAGTCAAGCCCTAAATCAGGATTCTTTCTAATTTTAGGACTAACCCAAATGTCACTACCTCTATGCTGCCCATATGTATTTGGCACATATTTACAGAACAGTGGGAAAAGTCTATCTGAAAATATGTCAAGACCAGATTCGGCCTTCAAAAAATCTTTAATAATTTTAAAATTTAGGTCCATGTTTTCTTCCTTTATATTTTAACACACTTAACTCATTTTAAAGTTGACACCTGAAAGCAGACAAAAGGGGAGGAGAAACAAGGCAATATCTGGTTTCTTCTCCCTCAATCCTCCTCCCTCTTATTTTGTCTGATATATGGGTGATTCTTCAGCTGTCATTATTGTGTTCTGACTGTAAGGCTCCGTCAAGGGCTGCCATCCAACTCTCTAAGCAAAGGTCACTCAGCGGCAGGGATTGGGAAGTATTAGAGAGCTTACAAGGAAGAAGAGATAATGACAAAAATCCAATGTTTTAAGCCCCCTGCCATACCCCTCCCACAAAATCCTCATAATGAACTTTCTATGCTATGAGGTTTGGGGGGTTTTTTAATCAACACTATGTTGTAAGTTTCACTGAAAATAAATTATATATTTTTCTACATCTCTTCATAACCTGGTTCAACCTTTTGGATTTCAGCTACAAATGTACAGAACAGATTAAAAAAATAAGCGAGCACCAGTCTCTAGAATAATCGCTATACAGGCCACCTGATTCACAAACATCTCTTATCCTCAGAATGTAAAACTAGGTCAATAGTGAATTATATTTTAACCTATTAGCATTCCAACACACCTAATAACCAACAGAGTATCAAATGAGCCTACAACCATATGTGTAGATCAGAAGTTAAAACAGCCTCTCACAGTGCATTGCAACAAGCATGCTTAATGGCTTTGAAATAGGAACAAAGGAGGGGCAAATGCAACCAAAGAGGCAAATGCCAAATTATAAGATTGAAACCTCCAGAATTCAACATGTTAGAAAAGAAACCACAGCAGCATTTGATAAACCACTTGGTTGAGTCAACAGATTAATTATTGTGGAAAATATTCAGGTCATGTGCCGTTAATTTGACATGCTTTCCATCTATAATGTACTAGTTCTCTGATGTAAGGCTCTATAGTTATTATACTATTGACAAATAATACACTTACAACATTAGTGACAAATAATTAGTGCATATCACAAGTTAGAGTATTAGAGAGTTCAAGTTTAAAAAAAAAAAAAAAAAAAACAAACAAAAAAACACAAACCGAAACAAGGACAAAGGAAAGAAAAAAACCTGCATCTTGATTTTCTTGGGAAAAACTGCTGAATCATTTTGGTGAAGATAACAGTGATGAGCAGTAAGACAGAGTGAAGAGTTGGATCCTCCAAAATTCCAGCTGAAGAGATGTTCTGGAGCAGAAGGCTGGGTCAGAAGGCCAGTCCACATTCCACATCCAGCCATTGGTAAGAATATAACACGCTTTTAGAAAATCAAAGTGTGGAAGACAGATATGGACCAGTGTTGATTGCTTCCCGAGTTTTCTTAAAAGGCATTCTCAATCGCAGCCACTTCCTCACCAGAGTATGCACCAGGTAGAGTTAGCAGGCGAGGAAAACACTTCTCCATCCATC
This sequence comes from Athene noctua, assembly GCF_965140245.1. Lineage (NCBI taxonomy): Eukaryota > Metazoa > Chordata > Aves > Strigiformes > Strigidae > Athene > Athene noctua. The sequence goes on from NC_134038.1 coordinate 63,963,497, forward strand.
TCACGTCAAGTGTCATTAAAAAAGGAAGCCAATTCTTAATCTAATCTCAGATTATTTATATCAAAACGCCTTAATTGAAACCATTTTGTTATTATATGGCAAATTCAGCACATGAATGTTTTATTTATCAAAAACTCAGACCTTTAATACTTCAGTTATTCTTTTGATATTTTAGAGTTAATGCTACATTTTCTGCAGTTGTAATTGATTTCTTTAAGGTAATCATAAAACCTAAAAATCATTTTCACCTTCAAAATATTGAAATATGCTTTCATCTTAGCTATTCTAGCATAAGTCTACAGTATAGGATCTCATGCCAGGTTACAATCACTTAGAAGAAAAGCAAAATTCTGATATCATTAAAGCTATAGAAGTTCCTTATACCTTATTAGCTATAGAAGTTCCTGCATACCTTATTAGGTAGAAGTTGGCACAGGCAAATATTCCGCAGGAACTTTTCCCCCCTAATTTTCCATCTATGTCCCCCTCTTCAAAAGGGACTTATTTGAGAAAAAACAAAAACAACATTGAAAACTTTTACCTTGGTCAGAATTTTCAGTTTCTCCCTAAATTGTAATGTGATCACATGCCAAGCACTTTGGGGTATACTTGATCTATGGTCTCTGAAGTAGTATTTAAATTAAGGACTCTGCATAGAGATATTTCCTTAAGATTCAGACACATTTTTTAGTTATACTATTTGCAACTTTCATATTTTGTTTTCATCAACAAATTAGCACTGACTTTGCTAATATAAATGTTCATAAAAGCTTTTATTCTTTGCAAAGACAAATATTTTAAGAAAGTGATCACCAAACCTTTCTAAAGTATTGTTTGTAAAACTCAGCATTTACAAGTATGAACTGCATCAGTCCACTACCTCTTGTTCCACTCATCCTCACTGGGTGAGTTCTAAAATTAATTGACACAGCATGAATGGCAAATGCTGCCAGTTAACCTACCAGCTACACTCATTTAGTGATGCAAACAGCAAACTACCCTTATAAAACACACTGGGTGTTACTTAATCTACTGTCCCACGCGAGTTCCTCAGTGTGTTTCTGCCTAAAGTGGTCAGACCCTCAACACCACATTTCTAAAACTCGGTCGAAGCAGATCTCTACAGCTGATTCTGGAGGAAAGAAGGAAGACGAAAGGAAATGTGGCAAGGTCAACTAAAGGAGTAACAAATTACTTACCAAAACATTTTTAGTGTTGACGGTAGTTAAAGGCTATTTTTAACAGAATTTGAAAAATGCAGGAAAAGAAAGCAAAAATGAGTCTATTAAGCTGAAAAGACAAAGGAGAACAGTAAGAATGTCCTCAGGCCTAATATTTTTAGATGTTACTGAACAGTCACACTGGGAATAGAGTTGAAGTCTTCGGGTTCCAAGAGTCACTGAAAATAAAGAAGGAACACAAGCAAAATGATGCCTCTTTGGGCAGTTCAGTTTAGCAAGTGGTAGCAGTAACTACCCAGGGTCTCCAATATGTTGCTGAACTATTGAAAACTAAGAAATGTTTTAAATTAGAGATGCATCAGCTTGCTCTAAATGAAAGTAAACAATTTAACCAATGATAATTTAAATGACCTGGAGTTTTTAATTCAAAACATTTTCTTTCATTTAATTCCAATAAATATTTCCATTTGCACAATGTTACAGAAGTCACCATAACATAATTAACATTTTAAAAGCGCCATAATTACACAATGACATTAGGACATTTTCATCAAAAAATCTGTGAACCATTGAGAACAAAAATAAGGGGTTTTTTAGATCAAAGCAACAGATAGTTTAGTATTTTAATAAAATGCAAAATAACAAGATTATGAAGAAACACATGTGACCTGAAGGAGCTTCTTTATGGATGCTGCTATTCTAATCTATTATTCTACCAGCTCTATCTCATTATTCTGCTAATACTAACTCCAGTAAAGGGGTGAAAGATTTTAGACATGCCAATGGCCACCTCTTTTTTTCACACCCAGCATGCAATAATCAGGTCACTGCCAAAATAAGCCTGCTTATACAGGCCCCTGTTTCAATAAAGCCAAGATATTCTTGAAGATACTTCTAAAGCATTTACCCAGTGGTTAGCCACTGTATGCCTCAGAAGGTACAAGCACAGTGCACTTCTCAGAGGAACACACAATAGGGACTATATCACATTATGCTGAGCAGAAGCTTATTTTCATTATAAGACAAGTCTTCCCTTCCACTGTGATCTTACACTTACATGGAAGTTTGTAGTTTATGGTTAACACAGAATGCGTTTTTCCACTGACCATCTCATCTTGCCTCCAGATTAAAAACATGGATTCTTTTTTCCTGTTCTTAAGATCAATTACCTTTCATGCTGCAGTCAGCTCTTCCATTTATTATTTTCATACTATTCTCACAGTCATTTTATTAGAAGAAAATAAATAATTTCATGCAAATTACTTCAAACTTAGACCTATCAACTGTATACAGATTATGTTAGGCTAAGATTATTTACACTGATATTTTAAATTGGCTGTTAAGGAGAAAAAGAACTTTAGACAGATGATCTGTTCTTGGCTTCCAGCAACTTGCTATACAGCAAGTCAAATTTTCTCCTTTATGGCTTGTTGCAATTGTTGCAATTCAAGAAAGACCGTAGTTACCGATTTTGGAGCATTTACTTTAACCCCCAAGTCCAAGAGAAAAATAAAATTATTTACAGATTTATGTCTAAAATTCACATAACATCTGCAAACAGAAAAAAATGTGCCTTATTTTATGCATCAAGTCTGATGATAGATTAATAGGAAAAGATAAAATATTAACAAAATATTAAAAATAAATTGTTACTGTCAAAACTGTGGTTGCACTCTCAAAGTGTATTTTGCTTCCAGAAAGTTACAGTCACAAAGTATTTTGCAGGTACAGAGCCAGAAGTATATTAACACCTAATGCTCAATGTTCACAAAGGTGAAAATTTGCTCCTTATAGTATATACCAAAATGCTTAAAGATGACATCAAAGAACATGTAATATGGAAATCATAGGAAACGTTGTAGACGGCTGACTGTTGGGGTGGGGGAGGCTTGCAACACGGGTATCAATACCAGATTGCGCTAAACATCCCATTCTCTCTTCACATGCACTGGTACTTGCAAACAGTGGCACCATCAAGGCTCTTCAGAGTGTATTCTGTCCACAAGCCCAGGTATGCACACACCTACATCTACCAGAGCATCCATGCACGTGTGAATGGTGAAGAGAAAGGTTAGTCTTTGATACTTTTGGTTTAACTTGGACATTTAGCACTTGATCTACAGCCCTCCAAAGAATGATTCCTTTGAGTTTTGAAGGCTTTACATTAAGCCATTACATAAGTAGCACATGATTTATGTTAAATTTTTCACCCACCTTTTATATATGTACTAAAAATTGCCAGAACAAACCCACATGCACTATTACAAATATGGATCTCAATACTTCAAATCAAAATTGAGTTAAAGTTGATATTAAGTGGACATATTAAATAAGAATAAGGTATTTTTCTGAGTATTAATTACACCTCTGTAAACAAGTGCTGTTTGATGAATTCTAGATATATTAGTTGTGAAAATGTGTTGTTAATGTGCCTCTACAACAGTATGTTATCTACCTCTGAAATTCTCCATGAAGGACTACTCTCTTCCTCTAACAAGGCCAATTGGTGAGTTATGGGGAATAATTTTAAAAGGATAACATTTTTCCTATACAAAAAATAATCATTTGCAAATAAAGCTGAACAAAGACCTAGCAAGTTTTAAGAGTTTCTGATACTCCATTAAAATCACTAGGGACATAAAAACAGTCTGACAAATACTAATGTTCCAAAAGGGGCTGCGTTTAAATTGATTTTAAGTCAAAATAATAAATGGCTTTTCTTGTACATTCTAGGAAAGCTCCTTGTGCATCTAAGAGTGAATTATGTGATCTTGGGTAGGAAATAGTACATTTTTTTGAATGTGAAGGAATTGAATCCCTGCTTAAAGGGGGTTGGAGTACATTATTAGAATACTATGAACAAAATTATTTATTTTTGGTTTATGTGATTTTCTCAATATTATGGTAGTGCTATGTTCTGCTTTGAAATTACAGAATTTATCTAGACAATAGAAGAGAAGAAGGAAGGGATCAAATCCTTATCTTTCCAATTTCTTTCATCCAGAAAAGTTTTTGCTTTTTGTCTAGATTTTTATGATTCTTGTCAGTGCAGTTGCTGAACTTCTTACATATATTAATGGATTTGTTTTCCCCAAATAGCTCTGAGACAGAAATCTAAACTGCAATGTTACAGAGAATACAAATAATGCTTCCTTCACCCAAATCACCAAAAAATACTTTGGCCAACACTGGAAACTAAACCCACATTCAGATATACACATCTCGTGTACGAAGTCAGTTTTCCTTCCTGGTAAGGTTGGATGTAACCATGGCTCAATTTAATAATTGTGATGGTTTAGACCCTTCCAGGACTGGAGACCACGTTGCCATTGTCCCTCCCCCACCCTCGGACACAAGTAGGGCACAAACCCCGGGTTAAAATAAGAAGAAAATTAATACAACAGTGTGATAAACAAACTGTAGCAATGATAACAACAATAAACAGCAATAACAGTAAACAAGACAAAAGATATACAGAGAAATACCGCAATGGTTATGGACAGCTCGCTCGTGAAGCTCCCCGCGACCCAAAACCACAAAGGAAAAAGTTCCCGCACTCCCACGTCGGGACCTGACGTCAGCATGGTATGAATAACTCGGCTGGAGATCCCTTCCCCCTTTCTGCTGGGGAAACTTAACCCTATCCTAGCTGAACCAGGACAATAATGAACACTTTTCATGCACCAAGTCTCAGTAATAGGAAAGGAACTGCCCCAAAAGGGATCTAATCCACACCTAGACAGGCACTTACATCATCAGTAGAACTGGAAGCACACTCCCTGAAGGAGTTTGCTTTATATTTTAACACTTAATATTTTAATAAAATATATGCTTATATGCTTAATGAATATGCTTTTATGCTCTAATCTATTATATTAGAAAAGCATTTACAAAATTTATACGTTTATGCTTTTTGCAGTATAATTTGACCAGAAAAAAAAAATCTAAGGGTATATACAGCAAGAAAGATATTTTATTTACATTCAAAATAGAGGATTAGCCCAAAAGAAAGAAAGTAGGTGGAAGGGGCATCCACATTTGCATGTCCCATCAAATATTGCTTTCTGCTGTTGAAAACTCAGGAAATTAAGAGAAGATGAGCCCAGAAGATAATGTATCCTGCAACTGTGCCACATATTTTTTTCTGCTGGCTAGCACCCTTAAAATGCTTATGCTCCTGAACTTGAGATGTTCTAACAGAAATGAAACTGTTCAAGAATAAACACCTGTTTGTATTATTGCCTTTATGAACTGCAGCAATACCTACTTTTGAGAAATATCCCTTTAACCTTGAAAAGGATTGATGTCTTCATGCAGTGATGTATGGGGATATCTGCCCAGTAGTTATGAGCAATCACTTCACCTTGCAGGCTATAGCTATCAGGAGAGATCTATGCAGTTGCAGGAACTAGTTAATCACTGCATAGTATGGGCATTGGCTGGATTTATAACCACAACCTTAATAGTGCAGTTGAATCCAGTTTTAATGTTTGGGGAAACTGTATCACAACTGTGACAAAATTAGAAGTTTCAGGAAGAAAAAACAAATATGATGTTCATTTATGGAAATCTGATGCTATACCAAATTTTGTTACATGCAATTTTAATTCAAATAACACTTAAAACCCACTACTGTAAGACTAAAAGATAAACATCTGACAAACTCGATTATATCCATGACTCAGATGTAAAACATCAGACTAACCTTCCATCCAGCAATGCCCCAAATTACTCAAAATGTCGTTTTGACTCCTTTTTAGCAGCTTCTTACTTTTGTATGCCACCTAATAATCAGCTATTAAGGACAGCAAGAAGATAGCTCAAGAAGCGGGTTGCAGGAGGAATAAAGACATCACTAGCAATGAAAAAAGCAATGGAAACTATATTAGTGCCCTAAGATTTTACAGAGTAACATATATTTTACTCTTTATTCAGAACATCAAACGTTCAAATCTACAAGTTTTTCAGCTAACAATCTAGGAAATGTTCTTATAAAATGAAAACTGTTACAAACAACTACAAAAACCCCAAATAAAAAACAAACAAACAAGCAAAAAACCACAAATAAACCAAAACGACACAAAATAACACTCCAATGCCCACCTTACATTTTCTGTAGCATCAACAGACAAGGTTAAGCCAGTTCAGGTTTTGTTCCTCAGAAACTGATATAGTAATTCCTTACTCCTTTACCTACCCAATACAAAAATGCAAGCTATGGATTGAGTTGCCTTTGCCCTTTATTTTTCACTGATTTATTCAGCAGCGTTAAAGCCTACTATCACACTTCATGAGGGGCTGTCACGTATTTAGACTTTTCTGGGTGTATCTTCTTTTCTCACTTAGATATTTCTGCTTCATATACTACTTGTACAGAACATGTCTGCTGTATCTGACACACGACAGTATCACAGCTCATCATAACAATATGGTTGCATACGCATTTTCAACTAAGAAATCCTGAAGAATAAGATGCCATTGTAGGGAATTAGGAATGAACCCAGATTTTTCTTGCTACAAAGCAACATATTTACAGGGCAGCATATTACATTTGATCTCAACACCAGCAGAAAACTGAGCCATTGTTATCAAACAATTCTCCAACTGAGTGAAGTTGGAGATAGTGAAGACAATCATGTAACCCTCTACCCAAATGGGACGAGCACAAGTATAAAGTGCACGGAATGGTAAGGCACCAAATAGCAGGCAATGACAGGGTAAGCAGAAAGGACAGTATGGAAAGAAAGGATGCCACAAAGTGAATTCAGTAATGCTCAAGAGTAGTATTTGTCCATATGTATGTGTTTGTGTCTACACTGTATGTTCCTCTCTGATATGAAAGAAGTAATAACTCCACAAGCCTAAGGAAAATCAGTTAAATAATAAGGGAAAGACAATAACTTTTTCCCACCACAGATGGAACCATCAGTTTTAAGAAAATCAAAATTTTGTCATTAACTCTACAAAATCCTAATTTTCCTCTGACTCACTATATGGTCAGCAATTGCCTTAATGTTGGGGCTCAAAGAGTAGAACGGCAGTTGCAGAGCTATTGAAAATACATGAACCAGAGACCAAATGAATGAGTCCTATGTATAACACATGAGATTTGACAGATCTGTAGTAGCTGCTGCTAAATGATTCACAGCCCTAAGAGAACCAAGCTGACAACTTCAGGAATCTTTCAGAGAAATGCTACTTTTGTCAGCCAAATCACAAGAATTTCTAAAGCTTTCCAAAAGAAAATGAGTAGAGTTCCTCAAGACCAAGCAATAGAAAGAGCAACATGAGTGGCAGTTCAGGATCAGAGAGGTTAAAAAGAAATGAAGAGGTAAAACTTTAAACATGATAGATTTAAATCAACTTCTCAGCAGTTAAACAGAGGGCAATCATAAGCAGAAAAACATAAATAAAAGAAGTCCATCCTTATGACTCTTTGCGTATAGGCATAATAAACCCAAGATGACAGCAGAACCAGTGGTGTTACTCTGTGCTGATGAGAAACACAAAGTTATATATGTTAAAACAACAGTCAAAATGCCATCACTTAAAAATGTGTCACAGACAAGGTTCCTCGGCACCTAGTTTTCTAACCCACTCTACGGAAAGAAGATTCTCTGAGCGCAGCAATGCATAAGACATCTCTTAAACTCCTGGTTAACATGACGGCTTTGTTATCACAGACAGTACTTGCTTACACATAAGTGTAAGGGCTGTATATGTTGAAAATATGTGGTTCTTCAGATATCTACTCTTGAAGGGTTCTTGCAATCACTTCTCATCTCAGGGCAGAAAGGATCACTAATAGATTTGCCAGGAAAAAAAAAAAAAAAAAAAAAAAAAAAAAACAAACAAAACCAACAACCAAACAACCAACCACCCAGTCTTTCACTCCAGGTATACATACTGTTAATTTACCCTAAAACAGAATACAAACATACAAGATTCCCAGCTCATCTTGTGTTTAGAAATGCAGATGGAAATATGTATGCCTTTGAAATGCAAGATTACCTCTCCCTTCCTGCAACATCACAAGCAGAAACCAAACTTTAATTCAGCATTGGGTTTGACACGTTTATATCCATCGTTTATATTCCCTGTTACTGGGAATCAATATCTCACTGCTTCGGCTAGCCACACATCCAAGCCACTTATCAGTGTAACCTTCCTGCTACAATTTAACTGACAAGTACACAGCTGCATTCAAATTTAAGGGACTTCCTAGATAAACACTTGTTTTAAGACCTATGCAGAGACCTGGGGAAATGATACTAATTATACTCAAAGCAAACACTTCTGCCCATCTACAGATTTAAGTAAACAGTTTAATGTTTCCATTAAAAAAGGAGAAAATGAGGTAAGTAAACAGAATAATAAGAATTAATTCCTAAAGTATAACTAAAGCCATAAAATTTCAGTCTTTCCCTCTGGGGAAGCAACTGTTCAGCCAGCTGTTTTTTTTCCCTTCACTCCGGTAGCCACCATGCAGTTTGAGGCCTAAGTGTTCTTGATAGAAAGGCCTGATTTAGGCTGCACTGACCTGCCGGTGCAAACTGCCTCAGCTGGGTGCCCATGGGTCTACAAGCCATGCCTCATGCTGCCGTTCCCATTAGCAGCTTCCACCAGCCATGTCTTACTCATAATTTTTTTCTTTACCAACATTTATTTTGCAGTTTGAGATCTTAGAGACACTTTTACTGTATTGAGAAAGAAAGAGTCCCAGCTCAGTGGAAATCTCAACAACATCTTGTGTCTCACGCGGTCCAGAAGAGATGGACAGTCCCTTGTGCCTTTCTTCTCTCTTTTCCAGACTGTTTCCTTTCCATATTTAGATGAGTGGACTACAAATTTTATTTTCCTTTTTATTAGAAATGCATCTTAAACATAGCACCACATTTTGAGCATGCAATCATGTTTCAGGTCTGTTTGTTAACCCTTTTGTTGTGTCTCCTCCTCTCCACCAGATACATATCAACAAAATCTATCTTGTGGCACCAATCCCCTTCCAGTTCCTGGGGAAGGTCAAAGACCTTTTTGCTTCAACAGCTTGGCTGTAAGCCTTTAATTTGTTTCTCTCAAAACACTTATCCTTCCTATTTGTTACCTGAGGCTTTCATATGAAGGAGACCAAAGCACTGCAGAGCAAGCATCTGGTTCAACAATCCATATGCATTTGGTTCAATCCATATGCAAACCATATGCATCTGGTTCAACAATCCATATACATATGCACTTGCATACAGATTCCCGAGTAAGTTTTCTAAAACAAAGAGATTATTTACATTAGCTATGGACAGACTAATCTGTCTGGCCCATTCTGCCTTCAGAATTATCCTCTTTCACCCATTAAGTCTGTTTTCCAGATTTGTCAAAATAAAATAGTTGTCTTCAAGGCTTTAGATTACTAGTTTGGTACAGTAACTGGTTAAAACACACACCTGTTTCTACCACTGTTACGCTCATTCCTGCTTTATGGAGGTGGAGGAAATATAAATCTGTTTCTTTTAAGTCCTATTGTAAAAGGCAATTGAGAAAAATTGTGAAAGATGAAGCAGCAGTACTGCCATAAACAGTAAAAATACTTGGGATTGGTATAATGTGTTGCTTTGCATAATAAAATTCCTGCTCAGCATTAGGAAACTTCTAAATTTGTCATGTAGCAGTATGTCCCAGGTATCATATAAACAGGCTAGCAAGATTTCTAATTGAGAGAACTGTGTATTAACTACAAACGTGCTTGTAAGGCAAAAATTAATGTATTAAGTTATTTTATATTGCTGAAACAGGGCAACGGGCTGTAGTAAAGAACAAAGAAACAGGACCCAAGAGCAGAAAGTTAAGCTTAAAAGGAGGGTTCAAGGGGGAGGAAAAAAAGAGTAAGATCATTTTTACTTATACTGCTATAAGAAAGCAAGCCTACTCTTGTAGTTGTTGACCCTGTGATGATATGGAACAGCCTGTTTGGTAAACAGTATTTGATATTTACCAGCAGACTCTCAAAGGGAAAATCTCCATGGGTATTTGATTCTCCTTTTTGCTTTTCCTAAACTTGTCAGTGAATATATATATCTCATACTTTTAGCCACCATCAACACAAAAAGATAAAACTGAATCCATTTAACTCATTCCTAGTGAATGCAATCTTGAGAACAAATGCTTCTTCTCTCCTGTACACACACACATATCCCTGGTGACAGCAATACAAAAAAAAAAAAAAAAAATAAAAATAAAAATAAAGAGCATACTTAGGTGAGCAAGAAGAACAAATTGTTTAGTAAGTAAAGTTAAAAATCATCTAATGTGCAAAATTGCCTTTTCTGAATCATGTAAAAATATAATTTAAAAAAGCAGCTACCTGTGTAATATATGTTTAAGTCTCCACATTTAAGTACAAACAGGAATGCTAGCTAGTTGTGAATGTAGGTATTTATCTGGCATGTGGAAGTTTTTCCAGGGTTTTCTTTTTCTGCAACTAACTTAAACATGTCACACTACATTCAATCATAGCATACTTGATAACAAGAACTACTGTAGAGTTATATTTTGTACACTGAAGTTACAACTAATACAAGATACCAGTTTAATAAGCTGAAAAAGACATAGCAAGCCTATCTTTTTTCTACAAGAAGACAGTATTTTTAACAGTTAAAGCTATGCAACGGAATATGTGAATATATTTATTTGCTAATATTGCTGGTGGAAAAGAAGGTTTTTCTGAAAGAATAAAATCACTAAGAGTGGCCATTTCTTTTTCCTAGACAATGCCAGAATTTCAAACCCTTAGTACTGCACAAAGTCTAGGAAGCAACCCTGTTCCTAAAATCATTTATTCAAAATAAAAAATTGTTCCAATACAACCAAATCTCATAAAAATGGAAAATTTAAAATCACAAATTTGATTTTTCAATAAAATGATCTGACATGGGTTTTTTTTAAGGTATTGGCATAAACATTCCTTTTGTTGCAAAAATGCAAGACAAAATAAAGTCTGTTTCATGTTTCCCCAGCTGGAAGATTACAAACAAAATACAAGCACCTATCTGTGAAATGTTGATAGGTGTTTCACATTTTCTAGTTCAGTTTAAGGCAAACTCTTTGCACAAAGCTCTGTCTCCCAGCTTATTCCTTCATTTTTTATCCCCGTATTAAAACCAATTTCCTTGATCTTACTGGTTAAGTCCTGTCCAGTTTCCTAAGCCAGTTATTTGGAACTGGGGAGATGGATCCTTATTTCTGTGTAAACTTCCTAACCAACAGGTGAAGCAAGAATCAAGTAGTAGGAACTCATTAGGTGAGTTATTCCCACACCTTATAAAAATGTGTTAGAAGAACCTTATAAATTATGTTCCTGCATAAATGAATGCATACCATTCTGGTTCTAATGCTCAGCTGACACTGAGAAACACAAACATGGACCCTGCAGTTTGGGGAAATGCAGTTCCAGTGTTCATAGAGGACTAAATGTTCTTCACAGCTCCCTAGAAGGATTTAATCTGAGAGACACGCACAGGGCATGCTTCCCACACACTTCTAGAATTAGGCATTTAAAAAAATTACAGCCATAAATATTTCTGCTCCTCAGTGACTGGAGTACTTCTTTTATCCAGTAGCTCAGTGGCTAAATCACTTGTTCAGAAAAGCACTATGCAACATAGCCTCTTCAGCCTGAGAAGGCTGAAATCTATATATTTCCCCACAGAAAGAACATCCTCACCATACACAGGTTGTCTAGTCTGAGAAAATTTACTTTCCTGTTGAAGCTGTGCCACTTAGTAAACTGTGATTCATGATTTACTGGACAAGAGGACTGACTCATTTCTTGAGTATGACCCTCTCCTCTGGGCATAAAGACGTTCTCTCGGGAGAATACCTCAACACCTTCACCCAGACTATCTGCAGAATCTCATTCAATTGAATGAACATATGATGGTCTGCTGTTAACAAATACTTGACCTTACTTAGGCCTGTATGAGGCCAAGAGCTAGCTAAACCTGACCTTACCAGTCAAAATATAAGCTGAGTCTGTGATACTACAGCTAATAATACAGTTACGAGAAAGAAAAATGCAATAAGTGACTCATAAGGTGATACTGCCCACTGAGCATTAAATGTAAAAGAATCCTCACTAGTCTCATTCTCATTCAAAAAAATCACAGTGTTTGTGGTAGATTGACCCTAGGTGGCAGGTAAACCCCCACCCAGTCAGTCATTCACCCCCCAAGCAGGAGAGGGGAGAGAACTGAAAAGACAAAAAGTGAATAAACTTGTGGGTCAGGATAAAGACAGTTTAATAAGCAATGAAAAAGAAAGAAAAAAAGCCATTGCTCACCACCAGTCGACCAATGCCCAGCCGGTTCCCAAGTAACCTTGGAGAAAACTCTCCCCAGTTTTTATTGCTGAGTGTGACACTATATGCTATGGTGTCAGTTCGGGTCATCTGTTCTAGCTGCATCCCCTCCCAGCCTCTTGCCCACCCTCAACCTACTTGCTGAGGCAACTCAGTGAGAAACAGATAAAGCCTTGATGTTGTGCAAGGACTGTTCAGCTATAGCTAAAATATTGGTGTGTTACCAACACCTTTTCGGTCACCAGTCTAAAACACAGCACCCTGTGGTCTGCTATGAAGAAAATTAGCCAACTTTTCCACTCCCAGCTAAACCCAGTACATGCTGAATCAGCTCAGACGGCTTTCACGCACCTTTTGATTTCCATGCCCCTACATTTGTCTCCTTACACTGAACTAGATGTGTAAACAAGCAGAACTACCTTAGGACTTCCAGCGTGTGAAACTAACTTTTCTCACACTTGTGGAGACTTGGATGTTCAGGTGCTGGCTTGAGATAGAAGCTGCATCTAGCTGCTGTAAATCAGGATTTCATTTTAGTAAAATCACCATCATACAGCCAGTACCCATGGGAGCACAGGGATGCTATGAGAAATATTAAGATGTGGAATGAATGAGGGCATGTTAGCACACCTGCTGCTATCACTGCAGCCCATGGAGGGCAAATGAACTTAATTCTTCACTTTGTGTACGCCTACAAATTGTTAATTTTTTAAAAACGATACAGTATATCCAAACGGTAGATGAGTAAGTTATAAAGAGATTACCCATTATGGTAGGAACAATGAAAGATCTCATTCTGAACCAAATCAATTCCTACACCAAAAATCCCACCTTATCGCCAAACATTGAGAGCATTTACATTTGGAGGCAAATACTACACCTTCTGACACCTGACTTATTTGTAATGCGCGTGAAGATCTTGGTATTTGAAGCTCCACAGCTGCAAAACATTACACCATCATTATATGAACACAAAACAACGAACAGTCACAGCTTAACAACAGTGACAGAAAGCTATCAGCACAGACTGCAGACCAAAATGCTCACCCAGTTCAGTTCATTTAGTGGCATTTTGGCAGTGCAGCCAGACTGACATTTGGTCTGGCTGGTGCTTTGTAGCACACAAGGAAGCCTTGAGTGGGACCAGCCCAACCTGAGCAGGGACAGCCCTCCTGTCTAGGGGAAGGAGGAGAGCACATCGTTACACTTCTGAGTTTCAGCCGACCTCTGCTTGCTCTACCAGTTCTATAGAGGTTCTACCATCTGAGAGAAAGGCACCCCAGCCTGTGACACACAAGGATTTGCAGTGGTAGCCACGGGCAAGTATGGCATAGATCCGCTGCATGCTTGTCAGCCCTGGGCAAGTCAGGTCTGGATTAGGCCTACAAGTGTTCTCTGACTCCACAAATAATAAGATCATTTTCAGCTTTTTCCAAACAAAAGAATCAGGAAGACTGAAGTTAACATTAATTGTGGCACACATCTGCAGACGGGACTTGTCCTTTCAACTTAGCAACCTTGTCTGCATTTTAGTATCTTTTTATAGAAGACATTACATAGCCTGCATCCCATGTGATGCTAGTCTCCTATTCAAGACAATTTGAATTTTTCAAGTAGGATTTTCTACTACATGCTATCATGTATTTCAAGATACATTGAGGATGTTCCCATCATTCATTGTGTAATGTCATCAGTAAAACCAAACCTTCTAGGTAAACAATTGCTGTCTATATTACAGTACATATTGATTAAATACAAGATTTAGAAAATTAAATGGTCAATGAAACAATAAATAGCTCTTTTCTAGGATGGGATATTTTCAATAGGCAAAATTATGCTATCTTGATATCGCTTAGTTAAAAATCCCCAAGAAAAAAAGTGCAAATTTACTCGATTGGTATATCCTATGATATGTTAATGAAGACATTTTTTCTTCATTACTTATGGGATGCAACTACAGACATAAAGTATGATGCACAAAACACTCTTTGTGAGATGATATGCTCCTAGCTGAGTGAAGTCTGATTAAAGAATATTGGTTTTTTTCTGACTGTAGAAAAAAAGCTAAACTGGCTTTCCTGAGCACGGAAAAGCTTCATACTATTGTCTAGATTCAACCCCGTGCCCCTCTCTGATTGCATTTCTGTACCAGGTGCACAATTCTCTCCTGTGTTGTGCCCTTTACAAAGTGAACCCCAGATACCCATATGTGGCATACAGAGAAGAGGGGACACATCCAGTCATGACAGAGCCCAGCTTACAGAAGCGTTTGTCAGAAGATCATGTAGTTCCTTTTACACTTTTCACAACACATAGCTGATTGTGTAGCCACCATATCTAGGGCCTGATTCTCCAGTCCATTTCATGTGTCATGGTTGTGCAGCGGAAATCAATGAAGTTACACAGCCAGAAAATTGGTGAAACAGAGACTGGCTCTCATTCCCTGAAGGAGCTTCAGTTCACTGGTGGGAGAAACAAATCTTGTACATACACTTCTCAAACTGGCTCCATTTATGTCAATTAAAAGTATGGCATTTGACTTCAAGGGAGTCTAGTCACACTTGTGTACTGTTAGAACACGGTCTGGAGACTTCAAGAGAAAGGTCTTTTTATCAGGCAGATGTTAAAAACTGTACATACTAATGATGCATAGTATTTAAACAGAGTTAATATTCTTTAAATTTGAAGACAAGAGGTATGCAAATGCTCTAGTGCAAAACAGCAGGTTTCTGATCAATAAAAATTTTTAAATGGCTATAATTAATCCTCTACATCTGATAGAAACAAGAATATCCTCCATGGATGTAAATTCAATCTACGGTTGAAAATTTACACAAGGTAAACTTTAAGTTGCGTGCAAATTTACACACTCTCTTTTAGAAAAAATAATTAATTCACATGAAACAGAAGATGCCACACTGTGAACTGCAGTTTACCAGCAGTGAGTGAGACGCAACAATATGATGGTTAGTGACTCACACAGTGAACTTTGCTTACAGTCTCACCAAACAATCACTACTGATGTCTATTAAATAAGGGACAGGTTAATAATATGATACACTCTAAGCAAGATTGTAGCCTCTCCCTCCAGTTAAAGCTGTTTTCAAGTTTTTCTCACTGATACAACCAAAAAGTTAATAAACTGTGGACTAATTTTTCATACAAAATAGGAAATGCCATATAACATGAATAAAGAAATGGATTATAAACATTGGGTTTGCTTTCTTGCCTTAAAAAAAAAAGATCATGTGACAATATCAGGCATGTAAAGCTCAACCCAGGAGCTCAGTTAACTGAGGAGAACAGCACAGGAGTAACATTAAAAATACAGTGTGTTTCTTCATTTAAAAAAAAAAAAAAAAAAAAAAGAGATATTTTAAATATTATTTTAAATATTTTGCAACAAAGAAAAACTAAAAAAGAGAGGTGGATGTTAAATGAGATTAAGTTTTGGATTATGAAAAGGTATGAGAAATTAGACAATAGGTAGAACACACATTGATTTTATTACAGTGAATAAAGAACTAAGAACAAATCCACAGTGTTTTTCATTAGGTTGTTATTTCAGATTCTTCCTAAAAGAAGAATCAGTCCTGTCAAAAGAAAGATAGGGTGGGGTATTTTCTTCTGAAAAAAACTGTTACAACAGTATCGTAACTCTTTCAAATATGGAAATGTGCTAATTAGAGTGTGTACTAACTATGCCAAAAAGCTTTCTGTGATTTCCAGAAATAATTCCTTCACCAGCACAGAGTTTTTAAATGAATCTGAGTACTACAGCATTTTCATTTTGAAGTAAGAAGAATCCTTCTATGTCGAAACATAAAGCTTTGATTAGGCCCCATTCCACCTTTACAAAGTATTAGTATTTTTTTTCTGTGTATTAAACAAGATTTTAAAGTTTTAAGAGTATAGAGAATACTGTGTAGTTTGGGGTTTGGTGGGTTTTTTTTGGTTTTGTTTTTTTGTTTGTTTTTTTTTTTTTTTTACACTCACCTCATTCGAAGATATTCTCTAAATGATCTCTCCTGGCTGGAATAATCAGAATATAACTTTTCAAAGGTGCCTAAGTATGGGAAGATGTACTTCAATAAAAAATTACTATTCAGACATCTGCCTGCCAAAGTTTTATCCCTTATTAGGCGCATCCAGCCTGAGGCAGTTAGACCTAAGATAAAAATCTTGACAAATTAAAGCGTCTTTTGAATAGGAAGTGAATCTTTTTTTTAAAAGTGTATATATATTTGCAAGAGCCCAACATATTGCAGAAATTATCAGAAACAAACATTTAACAGCTATAATCATTAACTACGGCAATTTGTTTATACTTTTCAGGAGGACAGAGCATTTGCTGAGCAGTACAAGCAGTTTACAACAAACATGTTGAAAATACACCAGAGTGCAATACACTTCGAGAGAAGCCATGTCCACTTACAGAAATTAGCATGTATTACTGCTAGATTTTTTTATTTTATTTTTATTTTTATTTGAGGATGCTGGTCTGCATAGAAGCCTACATTCATTGGGTACTAAATGCCCTCTGCTTCCCAACTTGAGCAGCAGCAGCACACAGTCCACATCCTGAAGGAGAGTTCAGGGCAGGTCTGAGTGTCTAGTGAATTACTGGCTTCATCTAACAAAGCACAGCCGCTTCACATTCTGTTTATAGACGCATCATGGTGATGCATAGACCTTGCCAAAGGGAGAATTATATATCAACACTCTTTACAGTTAAAGAAACTTAGCCAAAAATATAGGTCGTATAGAAAATTGGGCTCCTATTTCCTTGTGATTCTTCCACTAACTGATTTAACTAAAAATAACAGAGTTTTACTAAAAATAAGGTGTTATTATATCATATATAGTGTGGTTCTTTAAATGCATCTTTACACATCTCTATTCAGCTTGCCAAATGTAATAATAGATTTCAATTAATTTTAAGAAATACAGTTACACGAGACAGCTTTTCACCTCTGTCACACAGGAAAGATTACAAACAGGTTGTGGCTGAGCTTGCACTGTAACCTCTCACCCTTGTGCACCACCCCAGGGAACCGTTCATCATTATAACCACTGCCCTCCTTTGAGCATGAAGGGAGATCAGGGCTAGCACACCACAGGGAGTCTTCTTCTATGATTGTTGAACTTTAAACATTTTGGTCAGACATGAAAGAGGGGAAATGGATGAAAAACAGCCTGATCTCCCCAGCAGCCATAGGGAGACCAAGAAGCTGCATGCTGTCAGTGTACAGGCAGGACTATAATATGGATGTTGTCATGAAACTGCATAGGTGCTGGCACAGTCTCAACCTGATTTTTGATGCAGTCCATCAACAGTGTCTGGAAAAGAGAAAGTAAAGATGAGCCAAGTTGGTTAAGTCATATTTTCCTTCACATTTTGTCAGGACAAAGAGGACAGTCCACTTTCACTCCTGATGTTATCCTATTAACTGAGAGAACAGGTTGCATAGGATTCGGTGTCAGTTTTGATGAGGCAAAAGGATTCAGATTTCTCTTCACTGTAATTAAGCACAACTTGGTTTGTTCGGAATGCTGAAAAAGTACCAATGATTTGATTAAGTCCATTGTTCATGTTACAAAATGCACTCTTGTCAAAGCTGGGACTTCACAGGTACACCAATTCCAGTCAAGTTTATGGGAAGAGAATGACTGTGCACTGGTTCTGCACTCACATGAAAGAAAACCACATTGAAATCTAAACTTACCTATACAATTGACAGAACTTCTGAAAGCTCTAACTTCACCGTGAAACAAAACCAAATTTAAAACCTATGAAAGTGTTCAGAACGTGGAGCGTTGCCAATCTACCCAACACTTTAAACTCCCTGCAGTGGTTCCAGCTTTTGGAAACACATATGCATCTCAGCTTCCTTCCACTGTGGTGAGTAATTGTTTTGTTTCAAAGATTTGCACAGAACTTCCCTCCTTATTTCCTTCTAAACAAAACATTTCTATTCAAAGCACTGATTAACACTCTCCTTTTAAACAATAAAACACCACTCTACCTTGAAGAATCTAGTGTTTTGTCTTGTAGACTTATCACCCACCTCATTCTTTGAACTTCTTTGCTCTGAGGCGGTTTCAGGCTGAAGTACTTAGATAAAAGACTGCCTGAATATAATGATGCTAGCGCAATAAATGGCTGACAGGCAATATCATCACCTGAACCAACGCTGTAGCAAACACCGTGCTATGCTGTAATGAGGAGACTGGGTTGCAGAAGATGATTTCATGAACTGAAGCTTTGAATGCTTACTGGATTGGAAATCCTATGGTGATATTTCCAAGAGTAGACACACTTTATTAATGTGCTGTTACAAGCATTTTTATATTCTCTCTCTCCCCATGCATCCACACAAACGGTTATCACTTGTACCATCCTAGGGGCATGGCCTCATGCTGACTCAGTGGGAATTAGTCTTGATTGCCCCACTGTACATCACCTATGTTAGCTTTTCCTTAAAAGGCTCCCACTTAGATCCTGCTGTTTTACAGTCCAACTTAGATCCTGCTGTTTTATAATTCTGATATAGCACATAAAAGTGTTTGGTTTTACTTCAAGATACATTTTACAGAACCGTACTTAAACCCAGCATTCACTTTTCTTTAAATCATTCATGCTATAAGTTTTAGTCTGCTTGAGTGAAAGAGAGCATAACATTTCTACAGTGCTGAAGCCAGAAAAAAAAAAGAAGTGTTGTTCCACAATAAAGACAATATTTAAATGTCTGTTTCATTTTTTCCCTCAGTGTAAATGCAGAGTATATCCCTTCTGAGGTTCAGTATACAGGGGGTATTTTGTACAATTTAATTCTTACTCAAGCCCTCTGCACACAAATGAATGTTGCCCAACAGTACCCATGAGAAAGAATCCTTCACTTGGAGAGTGGAGGATTTGCTTTGCTCAACTTCTTTGTAAAGGCACTGGTATCTAGTTTTAAGGATGGCCTTCACTAAAGGGAGTTAGGAGCTGTGGAAAAATATCAGTGAGCTATTATCACATTTAATCTTGTATTCTTTGCAGCATTTCAGCCAATCCCTTTGAGATCCTAGATATTTTGATCCACAGCCTACTACAGATCAGCTCATTTACCAAGGTCTGCAAAAGAAGTTTGGGCCCTGCATCTGCTGGTTCATCCAGGCACAGCTGGACCATGAAGCAGAGCTACAGCTGGCCCCAGGAACCCTGCGCTGCAGCATCTCTCTATGCTTCTAGTGCCATCTAATTCTCTGCCAAGAAAAAGCCAGTTGAAGGAAATCTAAATGCCTTCTGCTATTTCTGGCAGAGGGAAGGACTGCAAGGCATTGTTGCATCCATCTGCATTTTCAGTACTGAACAGCATGTTCTTTATTCCGTGTCAAGCACCAGATTTCCCCATATGAAGGCAGAAATACATACGTAGCCACAGAGACCCTTTTAGATTAGGGAAAGTAAAACGAAATCAAGGTAAGAACTCGAAGAGGAATCATGCTGGGTCATGTCTCTTACAATTGTCTACAATGAGCTGATCACAGAGTGGCTGCATGTCTGCTGACAGCAGGATAGTTACCATGGAAAATTTTATAAAAATAAAGACACAAAACAACAATTACAGTAACACTGATAAATCCATTAGCCCCTTACACGTACATTATACCTGTGGAACACTGAGGTACTTGATGAAAGCACTGCCAATGACAGAAAGATTTTCTACCTGAAATAAAGCATGAATTAATAGAATTCATAAGATATGATGCAAATATCAGGGTATGTTTAGCACTGACATTGATTTAGCTAACTCTCGTAACTTCATCAAACTTATGACTGCATTTCAGCTCCCAGTAATTTCTGAGTGACTGGGTGGGTATTTGCTTCTCAGTTTTATAACATTAAAGTATTTTGCAAAATTTTATTTTCCAAAATGCAGAACTTCTACCCAAAGCATCAGTATAGGGGCACTTACATTCAATTAGTCCTCCTAGTCTCCAGTTAGTAGATCCTACTCTACAGGTTCAAAATTAAACATGTGATATCTCTTCTAGTTTCCTGCTTACAAAACCAGAAAGAAATCCTTGGAGACTTTAAGTACCCAATATCCTACCTGAATCTGAAGGAGCTGATATTTGAACATCTTTACACATCTAGAGATCATATACATGCAATGCATGTTTTGTGTATGTGTGTGTCTGTATATACACAAAGTCAGCTCAATAAACAACTTACTTATATACAGAAGTACATTTTATTGCTCTTTTCCATTTATTAAGCCATATTCATGAAACTCCAGAACCTAAAAAGAGCTAGTCTGGCCCTCATGCAGAAACGGCTGAGCCAAAATCCATTCAACCACTTCACCCCTCTGTCACTTTTCCCTTCATTGGCATTCACTGACACGTAAACAGGGAGGATGTATCCAAGCAAAGTGGCTTATTACTAATTGCACCATCTTCATTAATACTGCATTATGTGTCTCTCGGCTATAGAGAACTGACAATGCAAAAGATGTCAAGAGCTTATCAAAATGTGCATATAAATACTTGTTCCAATATTCAACATGAATACACTAGCAGCCTCTGCTTCAACAGCCCAAACTGGAGAAAGGGTTGTTTATCAGCTGCTAACAAGGAACAAAAGGGAAATAGCCTTAATTTCCCAAACACTCAGTGCTCTTTACATCATTCCTATGTCCTTTAGGTAATTAGGCTCACTTCAGAATTAGAAATCCTCACTGTGGTACAAAGGTATGTGGCTGCAAACAGCCACCTATGCCACTTCCTTTGTAGAAAAGTCTTAACAAAAAGACAGGTAAGGAGTGGTCTTTATCAGAGGCATCGCAGAGTTTAGGGGAAATCACTCCATACCTTCAAACCCAGGAGAAAGAATTCTAGACGAGAAACACCAAAACTTACAGGAAGGCATCTTTTTGCTCAAATTTAAGAGGAGGACTACATCTTACATTTGCTTCACTTGTAACTATTTTCAAATGTCTAAATAAAAGTCTGACCTGAGTTGGAGTGATGTAGTGAAGGAATGACATTAGCATGCCCATAATCCTACATGGATTTAAATGAAACCAGCAGTTTGGGATTGTTTTCACAATGGCAACAGATCAGGGTAAAGTAAGGTGGTATTCCAGCAGTTGCATGGCACACCACCTCTGAGATGTGTTCCCATACAGCAACTCATATGCACCAAGAGCTCTCCAGAGTCTGCAGAGGGTGACTTTTCAGAGTGTGTTACTGTGAGGTAGGACCCATTTCAGCAAATGCAAACTGGCAAGCTCCTCGCCCATGTGCTGATT
The DNA here is from genome assembly GCF_965140245.1 of Athene noctua. Classification (NCBI taxonomy): domain Eukaryota; kingdom Metazoa; phylum Chordata; class Aves; order Strigiformes; family Strigidae; genus Athene; species Athene noctua. The sequence continues at coordinate 63,985,327 of NC_134038.1, forward strand.
AAGGGGCTAACACTCTCCATCTCTGAGCAAAGCTTTATGTTTTTAACAATGGATATCCACAAACAAGACAAATTGAGAACATGTTGAATCTCTTTTGTACTTTTCACCTTTCTCTGCTTCTCTGGGAGACCAGGGAAGTCAGTGCTGGAGCTCTGGCAGAACATACATTATTACAAGTAGCATGTACAGCTGTGACCAGTCACAATAAACCAAACAAGTAAAACCCAACCAAATACATTATTCTTCAACCAAGTTTAATTCTACAACTGTATCAAAACAGAATCAACTGTTTCTGAAACAGAAATTAAAAACTTCCCCAGAGTCATGAACAGATTTTTGGATTTCAGACCTTTCTTTCACTTTTTCTTTACCGAATAATATATTTGAATGCCACTGAGTAAGAAGCCTCGCTGAGCTCTTACATGAACCTGAGACCCCAGATGGTACCCTAGTGTACTCTTAGTAATACTTTTGTCTGAACTACAGTCAGTAATAATCAGAAATTAATAGCTCAAGGCACATGTTGTCCTGATAAACTATCAACCTATTTTTCAATATTGTAATTAAAGTTCAAATGCTTTCCATCATGCAAAACCTATGCATTCTAGAAATATTTCAGTCATTAATGTATCATTTCCTTTGTTCATGGCTAGCAGTATACTAACTAAAGTTAGCATGGAATTTGGAGATGACCTAGTAAACTTCCTCCTTTTTCACTTACTTAATCTCTGATGGTTATCTTTTATACTGTTAAGATGCAAATACAATTTAAAAATGTTTCCTAAAATCTGTTTATTTTTACAGAGTCTGCCTGGGATAGAATTAACTCTCTTCACAGCAGCCTGTATAGTGCCATGCTTTGCATTTGTGGCTACAGCAGTGTTGGTAACACGCCGATGTTTTGGCTATTACTAAACAGTGCTCACACACCACTGGGTCTGTCCCTCCAACCTCACACACACACAGAAGCCAGTGGGCTGGGGGCAGGCAAGAGGCTGGGAGGGGACACAGCTGGGACAGCTGACCCTGACTGACCATTCCCTAGGATATTCCCTAGGATATTCCCTACCATACAACAATGTGCTCAGCAATAAAAGTCCATGGAAATGGGCAGAATGCAGGGATATTTGTTAGGGCATTTGTCTTCCCAATAAATCATTATGCAGAGGGAGTGAGAGATTTAGGGTGGGTGTTTTGCTGCTGATGGGGGTCAACCCACCACATTGCTCTTTGTGGATACTTTCTGTAGTTGACTATCTCCTTTGCCTCCTGTGAATTTCATTCACTGCATCCAAATCACCACATAAGTGATTTAGTAAGAACAATTCCCTGCATAGCTTGGAGACGACCTCTGATTTCAAGCTAATCTTGGTAACAAAACAGTCATCAAAATGTCAGAACAAAATATTAGCAAATAGTCTGAAACCAGGAGTTATTTTAAACTATATATACATATAGAGAAAGCATTTTCCAAATATTGAGCTTTGAGGGTTATTTTTAAACAAATAATACATAAGAAAAAACATGTATTTCTTCAAGGGCACCAGTATCACCCTCCAATTTTGGTGCAAGCTGATCAACTTCTGCTGATCACCAGTTGATCAATATTTAGTAGTTTAGTATGAAGAACTACTGAACAGTTTCAGGAAACTGGTCTTTTACATAGACAAGGCTTTTGCAGAACAACTGTTTAATATTCCAGAAATACCCATACAGTGATAATTCTGTTTAAACATTTACATAAGTGAAGCCCCAGCTCCACCAGAGCCTGCTACAATGTAAAACAACACTTCTCAGATGATAATAGCCTGCTTCTGCCCTATAACCCTGTGGCACAAGGACACCACCTTTCTTTACTGATAAGACACCAAGGTATCTACGCAAGATCTTGAGTCCCAGTGCCCAGCTTACTCTTCTGACCTTGCGAATTTGATAGGCAGACTGTAAGGAGCGGGCAACTAATTTCCGTATGTATACAAGCAAACACAGGGGGAAGAGAACAGTCTGCCCATATCTAAGCAGAATGCACCAAATACTGAGTTAACACTAATTGAAAGCAAGTCTTAAAATGCCTTGAAATCTCGAGCCTTTCACCTTTAATACCTGCAAGTAACCTGTTATCTTCCAGTTCCACACCAAACCTAATAGTGGGGAAAAATCAATAGCTATGTCTCAATGGCCAAAATTACAAATCCATACAGAAAGAGGTGGACATTATTACAAAGTTCTCATGGAAAGGAAATAAGTGGGTTTGAAACTACTTAAACACCAAACATGCAACTATTACTAAGGAAAATTGACAACATGAGAAATGTTCCTTTGAAAGCAAAGTGAGGTATAGGAAAAGGAGTTCTGCAAAACAAATGAAGGCAAGATCATTCTGATTTAGTTAGTGTTTGCCATCATGTCTCACTTTTCCTGCTTTATACTTCAAGTCTCCAGGCCTAAACAAAGATTAACAAAACCTATTTGATGTGTCCCCATCAGACAAAGACTGTGGAACATCTACAGGAATACTTGTGAATAGCATTGCACTTTACTGTTGCCTATCGGTATGCAGCATGCCATGCTAAATCCAATACATATGAACAATAAAGTGAATTCAATTTCCATGCAAAAAAAGCTATTCATTATGCAGACTACAAACTGTACAGGGGGTGAGGGGGTGGTGTGGGTGAGAATCAATGAAAAGCACGGGTATTTGATTATATGCACCGGTTTAACTGCTGACACAAACAAGTGTACTCTTCAAAGTCAGGAGTACAAAAGGTTTCCATGAATCCTTTGAGTAATTTCATTTAGTGGCTAATAAGAATGAAAGCAACACTTAATGCCGAGCTACATATACAGTATAAAGTAACAACATACAAACATTAACATTTCAAGAGCAAATAAAATGTTTTGGTATCTCTACTAGCAAAGAACACAGAAAATTAAAATGACAAAGATCTTCACATAACTGGACTGTATTACATTTGATAGCAACAGGTTCCACCTTGTAACATATTTTCAACACTTCTCGGAAGCAAAGAGGACAGTGGTGGCCTAATGTACTATATATGGGACAGAGACAACACACACACTTGTCTTTTACATCCATTTATTGCTGCAGTAATGTAAGAGAGGACACCACACAAAAAATAACACTGCAAGATCTCCAGGAAAAAATGAATAATGCCATAGGAAAGCTCATTCACAGTATTTCATTCACAGCACAGTTATTCTTAGAGCCTCCAAGCACCACCAGTTCAGGCATTGCAGAAATGCATAGCTGGACTCTGATTCAGCTGGTGAATGGTGGAAAGGGAATATTAACACCTATATGGCCTTTTCACAGTGAAAAAGATTCTTCATCCTAAAAAAAGTCTACTTTTTCAGCATATCTACTTCTGTTTGGATAGAGAAAAGAATTTCAAATTGAAATGTCGGCAGCGTAAATAGCATCTCTTGTCTTCTATCTTAATCTTATAAGGACAACTGCAGCAGACAATGAAGACAACAAAACAGGAGAATGTAGACAAAAAACCCTAAATTGTACTTTTATCAAATATCACGCCTCCTCTTCCCTCAACTTTCAGGTGGAGAATACTTGAAAGCTCACACTAATAAAATAATGTTTGCTTGAAAGTAAGGGGCTGAAGTGACAAATATGGCTTCACTTTCTTCCTAACATCTGCCTTCTGAATAATAACAGGGACTCCTTACTAAGAAGCAGTCATCATTTTGCAAGCAGAAACAATCAAAGACATTGGAAGGGTTTTTGAGGCTGGTCCCTTTTGGAAGAGCAAAAGCATTATCTGACATGAAAACTCAGCATCTCATTCACATTTTCTAATGCTTTATATCTAATGCTGAAATGAAATAGCTTACTTCCCATTAAAATCTGAATAAAACAATATTAAGCAAACCAGCTGTGGAATTATTTTCACACGGCTTCAGGTCAGCAGAAACACTTAGAAAGTCTAGAAGCCATGCACAACAGCAATAGATGGAGCAGTTTCCAGTAACAAATAATACTGCAGTGTTTTGTGTTTGGGGGTGTTCTTAGACAAGCAACTGAGAAAAACTGACGAATACCTTTGTCAAAGCAACAGGACTCTAGGCTAAGCTGGTTCTGGTTTAAACCCTGACTACACTCGTGATTCTTAGGGTTCTTGGGTCTGACTTTTTGCACACTGTGTCTTCATTGGCTCAGATTTGCTAGCAGTTTGCTGCTTTGTTCTAGTTTTAAAAGACTCTGAAACTGGAATGAGAAATGATTAGAACATTTCCAGTGAAACAAGTCAAAGTTTTCACCTGGAAGATATCCAAGATGCAGTGGGATCAGTTTCTAGCTAAAGCAGATGAAAATAAAATCTTGTCCTTTCAAAATTGAAAATGGGTAATTTCTGTGAAATTTTGTTGTGCAGTATCACAAAAACAGTCCAATTTTGTTCTAATGTGGAAAAAAGGCCAAAGCCTGAAACCTAAAAAAAATAATGAGAAACAGAACTGTTCTCTCTGGTCACTTTTAGTAAAATCCTAAAGATACTCAACACCCTGTAGTATATGAAATTGAACTGCTTTGTTATCATCATTTTGCGGTGAAAAAATAATGGAACCCCCTAATTCACTACTTTGCCGCTTATTTTCCACTACAAGTATAGAAATTGAAAGTTAATTTCAATAGCTCTTAAATTCTAGAACCTTAGATAACATTTTGAAGTAGAACTTCCAGGCCTACATAACAAGATCTCATTTGAAAGTATGACACCAGCATGTTCTGAGGGTGTAAAAGTAGAGATGGGCTCACACTACCACACAGATGTTCTTATGCCAGAGACATCACCAGACTCATGCTGTAACAAAATAAGGATGAAGGATTAACTTGGGATCTTCTTTTGTTTCTTCCTGCTTTACCCTGATACCTTCCTTTATAATTTGCATAAAACACATTATGGGATTTTTGAAGTAAAAGGTTTTTAATCAGGTCTTATGGGCTTTGCTATAGATCCGTGCCTCCAGAATCTGTCTAGTTCCATATTAGCTCAGACATTGCTTAAATATAATTACTTAATGATCCAGAAGAGTATCAACTATATGCAGTAAAAGCACAACCATAAGAAATATTATGTAATTCTTAACAAAAATCAAACACCAGCGAGAATTCCTCACAGTGCTGAAAGTGTATGTGTAACAAAATAATTATATATTCCTTAAAAATTATTGTCCTCATTTATTAAATCCTTCAGATGTATTTGACACACCTTGTCTGTCCCTAGTCACCTCGTTTTATGTTCCTTAATGTAACATTGCCAGATAGTCAAAGCTTCCTTCACAGTTTATGGCGGGGACGCTGGAGTGCTTTTGTACCTAATGTACCAAACCACATTCCCATCAGAGATTCACAAATCCTATGGAGGTGCTTACATTTGAAAACCAAACTGAAAGTCTGGAGATCAAAATAAGCAATGAGCACATATGGCAGTCTTTTTGCCACATTCAGTGATTTTATCACGTTCTGTGAATTTAAAAAAATGGTGTAATCTGACACTGCAGGTATTTTACAGCACATTACATCCAGCAAATGGTTTACAGAGCTGCATTTAGAAAAAACCCACAGATTTTGCAACTGTGTTGAATTGATGCTGCTTCTGGAATTTCTTTATAATCTATACATATAGCTAGTACCATATAAATGGATAGGAATGGGTCATGAATCCTAGTCCCTCTATTCAGACAATACAGTGCAACAGCCACTCAGCCAAGCAGATTCTTTTGATGCCTACTCTACACATCCTTGCACAGAACAGCCACAGAGAACTTGATTAAACCTCGTATTTGAGACTTGCAATGAAAAGGGCCAAAGACACAACTACAATTTGTCACAGGAAGAAGAAAAAAAAATCCTTTGCATTGCCAATGCCTCCACCCCACGGGAGTGCAAAGAACTTGTTACTTGCAATCCCCATGTTCTCCCAGGCAACTTTACAACCCAAGCTACAACTTCCCCGTGAACTCTGACAGATTTGGCAAATAGAACAGGGAAAGAAAAAGGATTTTCTTCTCTGATCCCCAGATCTGGTACAACAGGTTAACACACCAATGCACACCAGTCAACCCTGCAAGCAAACCTATCTCTACTAATAGCCATGTTCAAAGCTTCACAAAAAGATGAACACCATTTTCCTTAGCATCCCTCTGACTGGATACAGGTGTTAGGACCCATACCATGACACCTTTATTCCATTACTGCCCTGTTATATGGTGAGCATGTAAGCACATCAGAGTTGAGGTAAGGATTTCACTGTTTTTCATATCTCATTTCCCCTCAACCCCTCACCTTCTCAGAATATTGTCACTGGTGGCAAGACCCTTTTGATTTGCAGTTTCTACCACACATACATATTCCATTAAATGTTTGTATATTCTCAGACCTTTATTCTCCTGTTTGCACTTATTGATTTCAATTCCCCTCCACTATTATTGTCTTCTCACAACTGAGTTTTTGGTGTGAGGTATTTTAAACTCATCTGCGTGAAAGATAGTCACAGACAAAGTAAACTGCATTGCTTTAAGGGTTTCTTTTAATAGTTCAGTATAGTCACAAATTAATTTTCTGCAAAATAAAATATGAAAAGCCTCCACTATAAATAAAGTGCCTCAGAAAAGTCATGTTATTCCACTGAAAATACCATATTCAAAAGTTAAAAATAAAGAGTCTTTCAAGAAAAATAATGTAAGTGGGGGTAAAACTTCCCCCTCTCTTTTGTATTTGTGAAGTTTAAACTTTCTCTGTAGGTTTAAATTTCTTCCCACCTTCTTTCTTTTTCAGCCAGAAAACCAACAGCACTGAGGTCCCAGTGATGAGGAATGACTCACTCCCAAGTGCTGAGTCACAAGCACACCAAATACATTCTTACATTTTGATGGAGCATCAAATTCAACAGCTTTGCTTAGTCACTTGAGTTTGCCATAATTCCTATGATTCACTCAGTTCCAAAACTTCAATTTCTGATTTCTTATTTTTGCTTGCAATATTCATTTCTAACCCATATACAACGATTAGAGCTGAATTTTTGCAAGCCACCCCTAGTCCTAAATCAGATCCCAAGCTTCAGACACAAGGCGTGTCACTAATCAAATCCGAGAGGCCAATATGCCACAGTGCACATTGGCTTCATTTGGAACTGCTGATCTCCCACTCCTTGGACACCTACAGAGAATGCCAGCTGACATCTAAAGATACATGCATTAAGACTTCATCCCGCCCTGACTCATGCCAGCAACAACCTACCATCAGCTTAAAAGCCTGACCTTTCTCTAGGAGGGCTCCTCAGCCTGACAAGGTCATTCACAAGAAGCAAGTGTTCAGCAGTTTGCGCAGAGGATAAGGTATTTGACCATGATTAAACAAGTCAATGTTGGAGCGACAGATTTCCGATTCCTTAGTCATTTCAGTTTGTTACCTTTTGTCCTATCTGGAGGTAGATAAAGCAAAATTACTTTACCCAATTGTTTATCTGTTCATCCAATTATTTATACATAGAACAAGCTAAGTTTGGCCAGAACTCAACTAAGGTAATTAATGAATATATTTCCTTCCACAGGAATTTACAGCACTGTTTTATCTAATTACTCCTAACATTTCAGCCATAATCCTGAGAACTTCTCTAAAAGGTTGCAGGCGAGCTAGCATGGGGGAATGAAGGAAACTCATCACTGACAGAGGGAAAGGCAGACACAGTAAATAAGTTTCTGATGACTACCACAATGCAATACCTACAGGAGGTAATTATCACCATACATTTATTTATTGTTCTGTCTTCAGGCACAGTTTTTGTGTTTTCTCACTGTCCATTTCTGCAGCAGCTGCACTTACAAGTTTTATGCTGGCTTAGTAGTTAATAAGTCTGTTGTGCTGAAGGCACCCGGTCAGTTAAGTACATCTGGAAAATTTTCCCTTATGAAAAGATACTGTGAGGAAGGCAGGGGTCAAGTGTGTGGATTACCAGGCATAAAACAGACCACACACACTCAGATATAGTTGACAGAAATCCAGCAGTAAAGGTTGGATGTCTTTACCCTTGCTGAGGGATAACTACAGCTCTGAAGCTTCTTTGGTCAGCTATTCTAACCTTAGCAATATTCAATAAGAGCACAAAAAAAAAATCCAACTGAAAAAGTAAATATTTGACCTTTGGTCATAAGAAATTATGTTGCAGACCATCTGTTCTCCATAGGCTGCAGGTTCTCTAGTCCTTCTCCAGGCATTTACCAAATTATACTACTTTTTTTTTTTTTTTTTTAAATCCTAGACAACCTTAGTTGCAAGCCACTTTCTATAAAGTATTGTCCTGCTCCATTACACTTACACAGTGAAAGTAAATTAGAGACATATCCTGATCTCAGTCAACAGCCTAAAGAACTCTGCAAGAATTGCCTTTCCTACAGGCATCTGAGATTCAGCAAGCTATCCTGACACTATTGCTCTAGACATCCAAGGCCTACTCCTCAAACATGAAGCAAGCACAGCCATAAGGCAATTAATTCTACCTCTTTCTTCCTGCCTCCACCCAGGCTCAGTTACCAAATGTGTGCACCAGTGCAAGCATGAAGTAAAATGCTTCAAGAGAAGAAATAAGAGATCCACCCCAAAACAATTTATATCTTGGTGTCTTAACAATCACCCTGTTCAGGTGACTGGTCTGATGCTGGTAGAAGAAAAACTTGAATCTAGGCCTCACACTACGGTGGAAAGGGTACTGTGTTGTGCATAGCAAAAGCCACTTTGGCACCTGCATCTCCTTTTCAACCCAGAAATTCCAGTTTACTCAAGAGCTGAAAAAGTTGAACACAACACATAACTGCCATGAAGTTTTAGACAGAGGGGAGTCAATTTTGACATGCTGATTTTGTTCCTGGTGAAAACAATACTTCAGGCACCTATATACAAAACTACCACCTCCTTTGTATATAAAAACAAAACACCACCCCACCCAAAAGATATGCCCTTGTATTTCTGATTATCAGTGTCAGAAACTGTGAGGCAACCAGTATGCTCCTTTTCTTCAGAGCTTTGATGTAACAAATGTTGGAAAGCTGCTTTAGGTATCAAAACTGACTAGCAGGACCGTGGCTGGAGAGAAAAAAAGGCCAGGACAAAAGTAGTAAATACTATAGCATACTTTTATAAGGCTTCTGCTTATTTATTGAAACTGTAAAAAGACACCTTTTAAAATACTCAAACAGGATTGTCTGTTCATGCATCTCGGTGACCTTGGTACACAGTAACAGCCAATAAAGTTACTGAAGACTGATTTCAATAACTTTCTGGAAAGGGTCCAATGTAGCTTTTCATCCTGCAGTCTCTGCATCAAAGACAACATCCTAACACAGAAAAAAGAAGGCAGACTGTAGCTGCTCTTGAACCTGGTGTAAGAGACAGGCAGTTTTGTACTACCACAACAAACTTCATTACAACATATTTTCTATGGGGAATGTCAGATGACAATATCCTACCTAGCACTTACCATGGCTACATACCAGAACTAGCAGTGAGCTACCACATTTCTATTCCTGCATCAAATAGTTCAATGCTTGTTTAAATACATTTTTTAAATTTTTTTTTATTAGCGGTAGAAGAATTTTACTTAAGAGCTGTGGGGTTTTGTTCATTATAGGCAAGGGAAAGTGCTGCAATGCTGCTAGTTTGCTTTTTAAAACATTTCATTACTAATACTAAATACCCACTAGTTTAAATATACTCAAGCAGACAGCTCCTGAAATATATTATTCTACCACTGGACCCATCAAAACAAAAAAATATCCCAACCAACACTGATCATCTCTGTACTAGCTAAGTGTACTGTGGTATTAATCTACACACACAAATGAGGATCTCCTTATTCAGAATACAAATCTCTCCAATCCTTAAGGGCTCCATAAGGAGTCTTGGACTGCACCTCTCTGCACACAATTTAAGCTGCTTTCTACAGGATGCCAAATAAATATATTCACATGGACAGAGCAGTACTAAAACAAATATCAAGACATGAACAAAAGCAGACTTAACCAATAATTGAACAGAACTAGTTCAGTCTCTTTTCAGCGATAGCACAGCTCGTGATTTTTTTTTTTCACATCTCATTGGAAACTAGTTAAACAATGGCCTTTTCATATATTTGTTCACAGAGATCTTTCTGTGAGATATTTATTCATGGCCAAGTGGACTATATTGTTTACTTATGATTGGTCAGGTTGTGGTTTTTTGTTCACCGAATGTGCAATGCTTGCAATGAAGCTTGAAGTAAGGAAGCTTGCCAAAACTCTAAAGAATAAAGCCTAGTAAGATCAAGGTTTACCATCCTGTTAGCAGGGGGAAAAAAAAGAAAAGATAAAAAGAAATACAGAATTAAAAAAAATAAATCACATCCTTTTAAGGTTTCAGGTCTGGCTTCAGAGCTAACTCCTTTAGGAAGATGCCTAAGTGCACACTCAGGTCCCTTAAGTGTCCAAGCAGGACTTAAGAACAGGTCTAAGAGATGTGATGAATCAAGAACACATTATGATGATGCTTGTCAGGCCCCTCATCAGATGTGTCCATCTGAGGAGAAAAGCCATCTATGTGTTACAGATAAGGTCTAAAATCTATAGTGAAGTCCCATCAGCATTACTCCTGAGGGCTTCTCGCACTGCATTTATTTAAAAAAATAACAAAACCCACCAAAAACCAAAAAAGCCCAAAACAACCCCCCCAAAAAAACCCAAAACAAAGAAACTAGTTGAAGGGATAACTTGTATTTGTGAATCAAAGCATAAGTTTAAAGGCTGCATAAAGGCAACCATTTCTATCTGCACGGCCTTTTTATGAGTTATCAAGTTGTCTTTTTGTCATCACACATTTCCTTTTCAAGCTTTCACAGGGCATGGGGAAAAAGACATTTCTCAAGCAGAGACAGAACAATGTCTAACCATGTCAACTGATCGGCAGAACTCTGACAGATGTCACATACAGATTAGCAGGTAAGAGATCAGAATTAGGAAAAAAAAAAAAATGTCAAGATGTTCTCATTCAAGTAATTACCGAGCACATTGCAGCCAAAACTAACATTTTTTTACCTGTCAGTATATCATCTCCCTTAAGTTTCCTGTCAAGACAGACTTTGCTACACACTTTGCACATTTGCAGTTTGGCCTACTTTAACTTACGTGGGGAGACAGTGCCACACTTTTTTATCGTGAAGAAACAGTTAGACAAGATGTCTCTACACATGTATTCTTGAAGTTCTATCTTGACTATCCTTTCTCTTGACCTGTTAATATGACATAGAGTAATCTGTGAAGTAAGCAAGCTTTGCCCCAAAGATCAGGTTGTCTCAGAAAAGTTAGGGTAACTGCATTGCTGATTAAGACAAGTGTTTTATCAATTCAAGTCCATAGTTTCTCTTCCCCCCACATGCCTTTCTCAAATAATAATGAATAGTAGTTAATCATAAATTGTAACAAATCTTGCACAACCACATAAGCAGACAAAATACATAAAAGTCTTAAAGATGTGCTTAATGACATGCTGTAAGAACAAAGTAGCCAAGACCAGTACTTTCTTCATGATTCTATTTTGCAAGTATAATGTCACGTTTATCCTTCACATCACATTTGCTCACACGTGCTCATCTTTTCTCAGCATAAGCATCTTCGAGATGAGCATTTAATTCATTGAATATGACTACATCTTTCATCAAGGACTCCATTGTTTCACCTTCCAATAATATTAAAACAACATCCTGCCATCTTTCTTTAGGATCAAAATAAGGCATTGATGCTATTTTCTGCTACAATGATCAAATTTTACTTCTTTGGTTCTGTGCTTGTTCCCTTTTATGCTCCAGATAACTCATTAAAACTTAACACGTTTTGTGTCCCATTATAAACCTAATAGTCCTACGTTTCTTCTTTTCCTGCCTTCAGTGTAGATTAAAATATTACGCTGTTAAACCCTTGAATACACTCTAGGCACCACCTAACTCATTTTTACAACAGTGCCAATGAATCCTCCAAGAGCAACCACATTACAAGTTCAGAATCCTTCAAATCCAGCAAATAAAAAGGGCGGATTTCCTCAAACAGCTCTAGACAAGAGTCAAAGGACCCCAAAACTTGCATCTTCACCATCACAAAGTAACTTTTTTTCAGCACCAGCTTCAAGATCCTCAAGAAATATCTAGTCGGGACTCCAAATTAAAAATATTAAATTTGCTTATAAATAATTAAAATTATCTGCTGAGAAGGAAATAAAGAAAATCAAGTCCTCTAGGACAAAAAAAAGAGCAAAAGTGAGCAATTTTTGTAATGGAAAAAGTCCCAAACAGATTCAAGCAGTACTCCAGTACTTTTCCCAGTACTGGAGACTCAACACAAAACAGACAAACAAAAAAATCCCACCGCAAAACAAAACAAACAAACAAACAAACAAACAACAACAACAACAAAAAGATAAAAGAAAAATAGATACCCACCATTTTACAGGCCTTCTAAAATTTTGATGTTATAGAGGTAGATATTTCTGGCCAAACTGGAAGCAATAAGCACAAGAAGGAATTTGAGCTAGTATGTTTGCATAAAACATACACCTCAGTTTTGTACATCTTAAAGAACTAGGTATTTACATAAATAATTAAAATGAATTTGATAAAAATATTTAGGGGATCATTTCAGTTTTCATAACATCCTAGAAGCAGTCATTGCTGTTTATGTCATCACATTACCATTCACAAACAAGCAGCAACTTTTCCAGCTACCACCAAAACCTGTGGTGGATACATTTGTATAAGCCAGCAGGACAACATCTGATGTATAGTTTAAAAGTGCTAACATGTCACAGAACGTATTTGTACAATCTTATTTTCAGAACTGTCTCAATACGAAGAGTCTTTGGCATCAGAAAACTTCTGTCGAGCAGTATTGTGCCACCATGACAATGGGGCCAATCAGCTATTCTCACAGCTGCTTTGCAACCTGAAAGAAGAGGATTAATGATGGCAATTCTGCTGACAAGGAGACACTGCTGGCAGGAAGAAATGTGCCATCGTATTACTTTCCAGCTGGGTTCCACAGACAATGATGCTCCTGTACTTTGTCGTGTGTACAAGGTGCCATTGACTTCTCTCATCTAAATACCCCACCTGAGAAAAAAAACGCTAATGGAAGATTTCAGCTTTTCTGTTATCCAGTTTGTTACTGAAGCATCTTCTGTACTTTTACTGTTTCTTGTCCCGTCCCCTCCCCTCCGATATAACTGTTATTTTGATAGATCTGTGCTGTAATTACTAACAAATGGCCCATTTACAAAAGCTCCTACCTTACTGTAGTAAGATAGGGGGAAAATATGTCATTTTTATGTAGATATTGCTGTAAACACACCAGTACTGCATACAGGGAATTCATATATATTTGTGACCTTTCAGATAAAGATATACTTCACATTACTTTTACCTCCATCTTTCCCACTGGATTTTTACATTTTTCTGCACACTGTTGTACCTCAGTCAGTTACAGCAGGTAGCAAAAGTCTTTCATCTTTCGTGGACAAAGTAAGGTAGCAGGAGCAACGAATTTCGAGGCAGAAATAACTGTTGTCAAAAGCAAGCTATCATTTTTTTCAAAGGGAAAACCTATCAACCATATTGGGTAAACAAAAACCTGTCAGTCTCATCATGCCCATAACAGAATCAAAGTGCTGGAAAAGTTTCCAGATATTATCTAGTCTGTCCTAAAGATGGATTATTTATATCTAAAGCTGTATGCATTATATGGCTAATCAACCCACTTATAGGCAAGCAACTATTTCACACCACTCAGAATTTAGTTCTGCAGTATAAGTGATACCAAGAGGAATGCAGGAAAGCCCCAATAAAAAGAAGAGCTTGATATTCTAACTCTGGGACAGGATTAACTCTTGCATTTCTGAAGGCTGAACAAAAGACCTGACAGAGGTGAGAGATTGTTTTCATTCCAAAATAGCCCCCAGGATTTTTTTTTCCCCCTCTAGTGCTGCTCCTTTTTTCCTCTAACCTACTTGAAAAACAGAACTTGCCTTTCTGAGGTGACTAAGAGATGCAGTCTGACCACTAAGGACATTTCTGGCACTCCAACTCCCTCTTAGATTTTATCTGGAGTGGGAGGAGCAGCTTGGGAGAGTGATAAGGAAGACAACCAGCGGTAGTTATTTGGGTATTAAAAAAAATTAAAAGTTTTGTTAAAATACAGAAGTCTATGCACAAAAGTTGCTTTATTTCTGTAGAAATGAAATCCTCAAGGAAACACAGAAAATCTATTTACTCTAGACTGACCCCAAACTCCTTCTTTTATTTTTCATTTACAAGAAACAACCTACTATATATAGAATGCAATAGTTTTTGGAAAACATACAGACTTGAAAACTACAAGTTCTCTTTCATAAAGCTGGTAGAGACGAGACAGAAAGAGGCAGAAGGAAAAGGATTGTCTCTTCTCACAACATTTTCCCTCAGTTTTCCGCATCCCAATCAAAAACTCTATAGCCAGCAAAGCCACCTGGATTTAGATCAGTTCTAACACTGCCACATGTAACCATGTAAGAGACTTGGTTCATACTAGCTCAGAGATACACATTAAGCCACCATAGCTCTCCTCAGTAGTGTACAGCTATTGTGCCATTCATCATGACACCAAAAAACAGGCGGAACTGGCTTTGGAGAAGAATCAAACCAGCGGAAACATTCCTACACAGACGGGGTCCTGCAGGTGAACACAATTTTGTCAGCACCACAAAAGAGACATTCTCACAGCTGCTGAAGAAGACGGATCCATCACCATCTGTGTTACAGAAGAACCAGCTGTTGAAACTCAACCTACCCCAGAGCAGCCCACCTCCTCAACACTCATGGCAGAAGGGCATTCCTTCATTCCCTGTGAGGGAAAACAGGGGATCCTCACAGGCCATCCTTTGAAGAACAGAGGGTAAGATAAAGATTTTTGTATGTCTCCAGGCCACAAAGCAAGTCAGAATTCACTTCTGATCCTTTACTTATCACTATTGTCATACCCACCATTATGTTCTTTGAAAGATTTTGCTGTCCACGCATCCCCAGACAAAAGCAAATCCTCAACAAATGGCACTTGTTATCCGAGGTCCAGACAGCATCTAAGCTTGGAAGAGAGCACAGCAAATGCAAACAGGCTTGTTTGCATTCGCTTTCCCAAGACTATCTGTACCTCTCACCAGGATCAGCAGGGTCCTTCAGTCACAGTAAGTACTATTTGTGGAAATCCATGAACAACGCTGGGTCCTGAGCAGCCTCTCCCCTGGCTCCTCCAGGCTCTAGCCACCATCCAGCCTTTACCCCACAGAGGTGATCCTATTCTCAAGAGGCTCTGAGGAGTGAGTTGGATCCACAGAACGACAGTCCAACTTTTCCTCTAGAAAGATGACATCAAATACACTTCCACAGTAAGACAAACCCAGGTGGCTTTCCCTCGAGATGATGTTCCTGAAGACACCACCTGTCATGCAGGGGGGGGGTGTGTGTGTGTATCCTAAGGCTTAGTTTGCAGATGAATGCACTAATATAAAAGCATAATTAGGTGTCCTCTATACACACATTGAATTAATTCTTCCCATTGCCAGGTAGCTTGGTCTAATAGCTCCTAAACAACAAACAGGATTTCCTTCATCTTTTTGTCTGGCTTGTCTTTGAAGCTAAAATAGCCGAGCTACTTTACAAGTATTGGTGGAAACAGCTAAAGTTCCTTTAGTGTGGGTCTTTACAAAACTATGCATAGTACCAGTACCAAAAGCTTCCTTTCTTTTGCTTTCATGTCTCTCTTCTCTTAGAAATGCTGGGGTTTTTTTAAACTTCACCTCTAAAATATACAAACCATTCTGTAAGCCAAAACCAATGTATTTTCCTCTTCCTGCCCCAATGAATTTAGTCTCTATCATATAAAGAAGGCTCTCTGAAAAGAGTCCTATATTCTAGCCTGAGCCATTAATCATCTTAGTAACAACAGACTCTGGAAAAAGCCAACAAATGCACTTCATAAAAGCAAATCCTATATTTTACTGTTTCTGTCTTTAGAAAATAAAGAAAAAAAGCTTAAAAAGAAAACACAAACTGATGAACTCTGAAACAATGCATTGTCAAAGCTTTTCCCAACTGGCAAAATATACTGGATGACTAATAAATGTGTTCTATAAGTAGAAAGATGAACTGCTAATGGCAAGGCACAGTTTGTGCACCAATTTCTTAAAAAGCCATGTTGAGTAAGGACATATTTTTGACCCAGCACACTTTCATAAAGACACCACTATTACTTGAATTGATACTGAATACTGAAAAGCATTTCTGATAAATAAAAATAATCAATAACTTCAACCAGCAACCAAAAACCCCTCATCCTACAGTATTACAGTTGCACTATGCACACTAACTGGAATAAGCTGTTTGCTGAAAGGCTATTCAGAGAAGACCATTGTCAGTACTTAATAGCTGACATGGACCATTGAGTAAGCAAAGTATCTATGTTCTGTAGAGTGAAAACTGCTTACCTGGGACAGATCTATTAGGCTGGGCAGCTTCATTGATAGGAACAGAATTATACACATGACAGTACCACTGAGGATATTAGATCATAAAGGAATGAGACTAAAAGATTACTGTAGTAACTGATGGACTGTTAAGGCCTGGCAAGTCTATTATTTTTATCACTCCTGATTTCTTAGTATTGTCATTCCACTGCTAATTACCTAATTAAAGGAGCTGTGTGATATTAACAGCACTTCTACTTCTTGTGGAGAGCTGAGAAGGCTAAAGATTAAGAACGCATGGTCTCATGCCACCTTTGGAACAATGACAGAAGCAACATTAGCAAAAGAAATAACACACTTTTTGTTAAAAAGTCCCTAAATTCTCCAAGACCATCAAGTTCATAATGTGCTGACAGAGCACCTACAAGTTACTCCCAGCCGCAGAACACCAAGCAAACACCACATGCAGTGAAATGCAGAGTTTACAATCCCAATGTAAGATGAAACCAGCTAACACTTCATGGGGAAATAGGCAATTCATCTGTCATTTTAGGTATTGAATACCGTGATTCACAGTGTCAGCATGTAGATGCGAACTTTTACTTAGAAGCTGGCAAACAACTGTCAGGAAAGCCTTGGGCTGGATTTGTTGACAGGCTTGGGGTGCAGGCAGTGTTCTCGAAAGGCAGCAGGGGAAAGATTAGTTCACAAATACAAAGTGGCACCAGAACTCGGAGTATTGCTTGGACTTTAAACACAGCGTTTATTAACTGGAGAGCTATGTGAGACAACACCATAATACAGAGGAAGCATGAAAAGCTTTCTGTTCTGAACCCCTTCTCTCTAGCAGTGTGAGTGGATCAAAAAGCAGGATGATTCTTCTAAAGTAGATCAACTTTCTAACAATTAAAAAGCAGATCAGTAGTCTTACAAGTACTTTATTCCTATCCACTTTGTGCCAAAATGATCAATATCAGCTTATTCCTCAAGCTTGACCTAATTCACCGTATTATACTACTGATACTGAGTGGATTAATTTTTAGATGTTCAATTAGCAGTACCTTAAAAGAATAGATCTCATTTCGAAAGGCAAAGCAGTAACTGAGCATTTCTAGAGAGCAGGCAGTGCAATACAGGTGCCTCACATGGTGCACAAAATTGACACATGCAAATAACTGCTTTTGAAAATACTGGCCTTAGTGCTGAGCAAAATAAGCAACCCATCAGGACAGTTGTACATGCTTTTTTAGCCAAACTTACACAAAATTCTCCTCATTATTACCTCCTATTATTCCCTTCTGTTCCAAATTTCTTCTTTTGACTTGTCTGTAGACCTTCTGAAACATTAGTCAACACTACCCACAGAGTTATTCAAACAAACAAAAACACAGTAGTGGGACAGCTATTAATCCCATCTTTATTATTTTTAGATTGTGCTCAAGAGCCGAAAAATGGTTTTTACTTTGATTGCTCCACAGCAAACAGCATGCTTCATAGGCTAAAGGACTGATGCAGGTCATCATAAAATGTTTCCTTGAATTTCTTGAAGTCATTAATTTGAGTACACATCCACTAGTCAATTCATATCTGAGACCTATACTTTCAGTTTTATACAGACTCAGAAGTATATGTTCTACCTTTACTTCTGTCAATACATTCTACCTTTACTTCTGTCAATGTAAAACTTTAAAGAAAATCCTTCCCAAAACTTCAATTTACTGTTCATCATCACCATCAGTAACAAGCTCAAATTCTGGAATACTGAAAAAGTTTTAGCTCTTCATAGTGCCCCCTAATATTTTTTAAATACATTGCAGAAACTGATCCGTCACACCAAATATTCCCAAGTATAGCCTCTAGAAGCTGCATTAAAAATCTGTAGCTTATAAATTTGGCCATGCTAAAGAATGTTTTCACAGCAATTTTTCACAGTACTTCCAAGGACCATAGCATTTCTCAGAAAATATTGAAATTGACCATAGTCTGTTAGTCCTTAAAGTATATGGGAAGCTCCAATTTAAAAGACAATCAAGTTGCAGCATGCTGCTGTCTCAAAACAGTCCTGTTGCAGGTGACCTTAGAAAGCTCCAAAATGTTTATCCTAGCCTGAAAGACTAGATTTGTCATAGTCTGCACTATATAGGGTAGAGAGGATTTAACCTAACAGCATATTCAACCATTGAGCACTGCAAATTCACTTCCAAACTCACCATTTTGTGTACTGTAACAGTTAATATCTTTCTCTAAATTCTATATTTGAGATTACCGGTTGCAACGTTTATTGTAACAGAAGAAAATATTAAAACAAACCAACCAGTTAATTTGTCTTACTAGCCAAAGCCCTTGTTAGAAGTCACAAAACGCAGAATTTGTTCATTCATTCTGTCTCCACAGTATATTTTTACTAACTGCACCATCTACTGGCCGAATCTTACAACTGTTTTCAAGCGATTTCCCCTGCATACAATTTTTGATACTTCAGTGGTTCTCAATCATCTAACAACCCTTGAAAGATCACAGGCAATTTCTGTGAAGTTCATAAAAGGCAATAAGAAAAGCAAATCCATTTTCAGACTTAAACTAGCTATTAGTGGGCCTTCACCTCAACTGCAAAAGGGTACCTAAAGAAAACTGAAAACAGTTCAACTATTAAAACAGTAGTGGTTCCTACCCCTAGCCACCTCTTCAAAAAAGTAGAAAACAGAAAAGAAAGGTCTGTAAGACACCTAAATATTTCCACAGATCTGGTCAGTGTGATATCCTGGGTGGATATATGTCACAGGCCAAAAAAAAACCAGGACCAGAGTAACTAAACTTTGAAAAAATAACTGCATGAGTAAACAAATCTAGATGGTGTGCATGATAACTGGGATAGCCAAGGAAAGTAACAGATCACTGGTAGGTTTCCCCAAACAAAACACTATTTATTTCCCAGTACTTTGCAATTTTAAAAAAAGTTTCATAATGCAGGCTGGATCTCTCTTAAACTGTATAGCAACAGCAACAGCAAAAAATACACAGTTCCTCTTCAGAAACAGTCACTGAACACAGTAAGCTTCTCCTTTCATTTTTATCAGGTCATTTACAACCACTTCTGTTCTTGGCTATATTTTACTGGGTTCAAAGTCTTCCCCTACTCTTGCCTGCAGTGCCCCTGCCATTCTTCACTGGAAAGAAAGAAACCAGAACACTGAACCAGTTCTCTGCTTCTCTCTGACACATCACAAGATGTCACCACTTCTACTTGGAAGGGACATTTGTCCAAAAGGGACACGTTTGGAAACATAAGGTGAAACTTCTCAAAAAACCTCAGTGTACAATTTAGGATACATTATTAGAATGCAATCATGTATCTCTTGCACATATCTAAGAGTTTGTTTTCTAATTTCAAGAGAGCAAAAGACATGGTTCAACTGGATAGTGTAATGAGAAGTATTAGTTTTTTTGGTATTGGAAGAAACATAAGTATTTGTTGATTCAATGAAACACATGGTCATATTCAGCACCTTTGGCAGTCTTCACTAACTCCCTAACTAGAAGCACCTTTGGGCAGCATAAATTAACACAAAATGGATCTATCAAGTAGACAAAGCCACTTTCCTGTACCTAAAGTAATGGACCTAGAAACACTTCTGAGCTTCCAGCAGAGATCCACACTGTAACTGCATAAGTCTGTAACAGAACAAGATCAGAGGTAGGAATAAGAGGTACCAAATGCTCTGGCCAAGCCCTTGATCTAGAGGAGTCTGTGTCAGAGATCACAGAGCACGCTGCAGGACAATGGCGTTGCACAGTTGCATCGTAGCATGAGGATGCTCAGAGAGGAGAATGGAGAACACAGTCATGCCACCCAGAAAGATCACCCAGCTATTTGCTGACATACAAGAAATGCTGGCTTCTGAAGGTTAACGTGCTGCATTGCATCCTTGACAAGTAGTTAGAGCAAGCTCTGTAAATACTTTCCTCTGTCTCCCACAAAGCACTCATACCAGAAGTTGATCACAGGGACCACATCTTTTTTCACATTAAAAGGTCAAAACATAACCATCATATGCAGACGTAAAAGAGAAGCTCGTCCAGGGCATCTGTCAGAGCGCAAATTAAAAAATGGTGGCAACTTCCTCTGAAGTTTTGGCCACTGATCTAAGCAAAATACAAGGTTAGATAAATTACTGGCCCTATTCAGAAAGACATCTATATTCCTCAAGATCTACATTACCAATGGACTGTTTCTACCTCAGAACAAGGGACTAAATAGTCTTCCTACACACACCAATTGCCACTAAATTACCATGAGATCTACTCCAACCCACACAAGAATCTATTTGTATCCTCACTGCAGTTTTGGCAGTACATCAATTACTTTGACAACCCTCACAACTGTAAGAATATGTATAAACCTTGATCCAAAGATGAAATACTGCTTTCATTAGCTTAAAATAGCATTAAATAAGCAAACCTGCCAGCCATATTAGAACACTTTGCTGTTCTATTATATTCTAGGGGAACCATCTTCTTCCTTTTACCTCTGTCTTTCTGGTAGTTTGCAGCAATATACCGGGGAATACAAAGAGCTCAAACACTGCAGTCTGACTCCCCATGTCAGCCATGTTAACTATTGACTCCAAACGACTTTTATTCAAATTTAGCAGCTTGCAAACATTCACTGTCCATTTGTTAGGTGAAGCTAAAATGGTGATCTTTTGTTCTGCACAGTTTTAAAAGGCAGATAATTACAGACAGATAATCATGGGTATAGCCTGTAGCCTACCACCACTCCAGAAAAACACCCTGCTGACCTGTAAAGAGACAGGAGTCAGTGTCAGAAAGATGCTGCCTCATGAATTTTAAAGTTTCCAGGGGAGAAGGAAAGGAAGCACTATATCTCCCTCAATTTTTACATCTTTATATTAGAGATTATTTCCAACGTTTCTCTGGTTTGAAAGGCTCAGTGACTGAATAAATAATTTGTGCCCCTCCTATCTGTACAGCTCAATAATTTGTCCTCCTACAAAATGTAATGCTATTTTAAGGATTCTCAAAATAATATGTGACCAACTACACATATCCACTAGATGATTCGAGGTGCCTCAGCAGTGCAGCTTTGCAACTTCCGCTCACTGCCACCTCTCCCAAACACTCTAAAGTTACCTGTACTAGGATCAAAGAGGCTGCTCTACCCTGCACAGCCCTGCAGCTCCTACTACCCTGAAAGGTCTTTCCTTATTGTAAGGAGTAGCAAACCTTCAGAGCAGAATGAGACTCAGCTCTTCAACACTACTGATTTGGAAACCTTATCTTAAAGGCTGAAGTATGAGACTTTATTGGTTGTCAGCTCTACATTTGCACCACCAACAACCAGTCTTTATTTTACCTGGGGTCTTCAACTGTTTCCCTGCCTCTGCAGCCTTTTATATTGCCAGAGCTCTTCCCCTCTACAAAATACACCTGCTTAGAGTATATCAAAGCTAAATGGAATGTGAAAAAAATCAGATGGTCAATCAGAAGTCTAGGATTACAGAAAGTGGAAACTTTCCCTCTCTGACATATTCAAACACAAACAGTCTAATCTGGAAGGCAGGTGAATATAGTACCTGCAAAATGACATCTCCTTGATTTTCAAGGAATTGCACAGGATTTTTATAACAAACACAAATTAAAAAGGCTTTTATCTCTCTTTCTATTGATATTACACCTTGAATACTGTAAAAAAGTTAATTATGTTACTGACATTGCAGTAAGATTGTTAAAGAAAATATACCACCCAGTAATCACTGTACAGCAACTAAATAATAAAATATTATTTAAGAATAAAAGATAAATGGAATGAAATAATGGAAGAAGAGAGTAAAAAAAAAAATACAGCAATTCCTGTGATGCAGGAGTGTTTCATTACACTGTTAAAATAAAATAGCATTTTCATAATGCATTATGCCACAGGGTAGGAATGATTTCACTAGAAATTCATAGCCTTGACTTGCTAGGCTTGAGCAGGCAGAAAGAACTTTTATCTCAGTGGTCCCTGACACTATATTGCTACATGAAGATAACACCTTCTAACTTTTTTAATTAGTTCCACATGCAACTCTGTACACATTTAGAAATTAGGAAGCAGAAAAATTTATTTTTCCCTAAAGTCTGGAAAGAAGAAAACATCATTTTTTTAAAGTTCATCTCAAGTATGAGAGACTTTAACGTCTGCACACTCTCACTTATCCTCCACTGGTCTCTGGAAGCAGATATTCAATCTTCCTCCACATAAAAAACAAGAAATACAGAACATTATAGTAAAGAAAAAAATAGTAGACCTATCCAGACTTAAGTTACACTAAAACAGTAGCAGCCACTGGTTATTCCCTATAGAAATGCAGATTATTACAGAATAATGAGCCGTTTGCCAGTTTCTCTGACATTTTGGTTTCATTAGCAAGTAACATTCATCCCGGATGCATTTCTATCTCCTCTCTGTCTAAAAGGGCTTACAAAGCTCTCATTAGCTCAGCAATACAGAGGAAGGGCCGAACACAGTTCTCAGGGAGCAGGAGGCTGCTCCTCAAGGGAAGCCAGGCTGTGGTCACAGCCCGGGCACTGGCATTGCCCCACCAACAGGAGACAGCCCCAAAGAACCTGAGCAGAGCCAGGGTGGGGACAGTGCCAGGGGTCTGGCACCATCACACGAGGTAGGATCAGGTCCAGAGTCAGTCGGGGATGTTCAGGCAGCAAGTCAGGACTGCTGGAGACAGGGCTGCCCATCTGGCCTGAGCTCTGACCAGAGCTCCTTGCCACAGCTGGAGGTCCCTGGGAGGCTGGGCAGGGCAATTACGGCTCTCAACCAGTTAAGGGTCCCAGTGCTCTCTGGGCCATGATAATAGGCACTCATTGCAATGGCATGCTACCATGACAGCAGCCAAAGTGTCTGGTTTTTGTTGGTTAGTTTTCTGAGATTCTGCTTTGTCTTCCTCAGTACAAGTACCTTAGTTAGTCTTGTCTCTTTAAAATATACATGCAAGCTATTATTTGTTCCAAACTGTTCTCCACTTCCCTGCAAGAAAGGAACACCTCTCACAGGACTATCTGCTTGCCTCTCCTAGAATGAATAACTTGTGCTCTTCAAAGGAAGATGTGGAAAAATAAGGACAACTTACCTCAACCTCAAAGAGAAGCTATTTTCTTCCTTAGCTACAGTCATTGCCTTATCTCTGATTAAAATAACAATTTTAATGTTATAACAATTGTCATAACAATTAGTGAGGGTCCTTTGTTATTAGTCACTAGTTTCTTTACCCTATGATCTTCCTGACACCTTCTGCTCTGCCCAAGCTGCAAAGCTGCAGGACAGCAGCCAGACAGCTATTTCAGTTGGGATAGCTGCCCTCCATATTCCAGAAAGTCAGCCCCAAAACTGCCTTGACCCTAACTAACATCAAGCGGAATGATGTAATTTCCATTTGAACTGGCATTTGAGTTCCTGATGTCCAATACATTTGAATAAAAACCTGTTTAAACACCTACCCAATACTAATCTCTCTGACCAAGTGGGGGACCAACTGGTATAAGGATCTAAAAGTAAAAGGTAGGTGCAAATTCAAGGGCATAAAGAGCAACTTCTTCACTTACACATCATTTAGCTTGCTGAAATTAAACCCACAGACATCATTTAGACCAAGCACCTTCTAACAAATACATGGTAACAAGACTGCCCAGAACTGTTATTTCACAATACTAAAAAGCATTTTAAGAACTCTTTTTTCATGGTGTGGAATAATTACTTGATGTATGTCAAAACGAGCTGATGTTCAGGGAGATTAAACCAGCCCTGCCAACTGTATGAATCACAGGCTTCTTTGTTTTATTCAGTATCTGTGCCTTATTTTGAGCACAACTCTAACAGCCATGTAAATCTGGACTAAATCACATAAAGTTAACGAACACGACTCAAATTTTTACTAGTTTGAGAGTAGTTTGGACCTTCAGTAGACAAATGGACCACAGGCTGTGAAACAAGCATACTGAGAATGAGAAAGTCCATTTGTTTAAGGACAAGGATGAAAATAAACATGAACAGCTGCCTCCATCACTTGCCAGTCCATCTAAAGGAGGCAAGGTTCCAACTGGAAAGAGTTGCACAAATATATTGCAGAGCATATGAAAGCACTAAAGGCTGCAGAGACAGCTTTAATTTAGATGTTTCCTGAACTGTAGGATCTACTTTGCAAAACTGGAGCCTGTTTGCAAAATAAAATCCTTAACTTTATAGTTATTTGAGTGAGTTTTTGAGGAAGTTTTTCAAAACTTCCTACTTGACTCTTTTTCCTCTCCCTACTTAAGTAAATCAACAGCAATGAACTTAAGGCATACATGTTTGGAGGGGGGTGGGGAAGGAGGGAATTCTACTAGACTGTCACTTGCATTCAGCTCTAATTTTCTTTGAATACATATATATATTTATATATGTGTATTATCCCATATAGGTGTAAGGATCCATTTTTTGTGAGCACTTCAGAGAAGACTCCGTGTTATTTAGCACCTACCACCCACATTGATCCTGCTACCCAGCTAGAGTTCCTAAACAAGTGGATGGTATGATTATAAAAATAATACTTCTATACAAGAAGTTTTCAAAGTTAGCAATCTAATTTAACACTGTTCCTATCATATTCAGAGCTGTCTGTATATTTCTACTATCGTCTTCAGTTTAAATAAACACAGTAGCAGAAAAGTGCTTTCCAGTGGGACTATTATAGTAACTGCTGCTTCAATTTTCAGTTTGTACAGAAATTTCAAACAGCCATAGCTGATATATGTTTTTAGTGATAACCAGTGAAAAGCCTCAAGCTCAAAAATCTCCTGTGCCCTGTTAAGTGATTTTACAGCAGAAACAGAATCACTCTCATGAAGTGCAAGCATTGCCTCTTCTAACATGTAGTCTTATGTCCTCATCCTCCCATCCTTGAGCCTGCTTGCTCTCTGCCATCTTAGATTATTTTAAATCCAGAGGAATAAAGCAGTAACTCACTTCAGTTATGAGCCACAAATGTAACACAAGTGACCCATGTCCAGCCCGTAAAACCACACTGGAACAGCAGCTAGCAGTAATTTTAACAGTCTTTCAAAAATTCACATTACAGGCTGAGAAGCTTATTTAGTACAGTGTTTTTTCTTGAAGGTTGAAGTATTCTGTCTGCAGTGAATAACTGTCCTGTTTGGGTATCTCAGTAGCTTAAAATACCCCGAATCTGTGTCTGTGCATGGAAACTAAAAAACGGAAAATTTCTGAAAACTTTCTACTACCTGTGCACAACTAGTCAAGTGTCAAGTCTTTGTAAGAACAGTCCACAGCTCTATTCGTGGTAAAGTAGTGCCAAAACTGGATACAGCTTTGAGAGGGAGATGACCTACTAACCAGCACCCACCATGGGTGCTAGCACAAACTGCTATCATTAGGAGCCAGCGTAGCGGTCACTGTTCTCCCAGGACATCCATGCCAGGGCCCAATACAGAACTGTAGCAGTCTATCACAGGAGCTCTGATTGTGGATCATGTTTTGGAGCAATCTCATCTTCCTGCAGATACCTTTTAATATCATGCCAGAAAAAGGGAGAAGAATATGCTGCAGCAGTGGATGCATGAACTCTCTTAGAGCAGGAGAAAAAGCAGATGGGGAGCAGCTTTCCAGTTAACAGTAAACCCACCTTGGTAAAGGTCACAGAGTACATGCAGTTTGATCACTATTCCACAGGTGGCTGTCCTCTCCCAGCTAACCCGGGGACACTATACATTGAGTAACACAAATTTTCCTGAGATTGAGGAAGATAATAGGTAGCAAAGCAGGCATAGGGGCATACTACAATAAGTAAGCATGGTGAACAATATCCTTTCCTCCTCACTCATTGCATCATTAATTCAAATATTCTCAGTATGCATTAGCATTGCCCAAGGAGCAGAAGCAGACTACAAGCAACACACAAAGCTCTGTTCTGCTAAAAGTTGTCTAATTTCAAATAACACACTTGAAATACTAGTGATCTTAGGGTAATGCAGCTCATTGAATTAATTGCTAGACATCTGAATGTTTCAGAAGCTATTAAGAAAGCAAGAGACTCTCCCACCAATACAATAAGCTTTGGAACAAGCCCCAAAATCATTAATACTTAGGAAATTTACCTATGCTAAATCATTCCTATTCAATTACCCAGAATTCAAAAGCTGCAAGAAAAGAAAAGTCTCTCCAGCTTTTTCTCCAAAACTCAATGGATGGTTTTGCTCTGCAGTCCATGCTACACTTGTTTAGTCTGCTGGGTGACCAGTGCAGCTGCTTGGGTCATTCAGTACAGCAAGTTCTCTAAGCCAGACTGATGCTCAATGAAGTTTTTCAGTAAAAAACACAAGTTCCTTAAAAAACAAATGCAGACAGACATTAATGCCTCCCACCAAGAAAGCACTGAGGTTTTGCAGTCAAGGAAAAACGGCTGCATAAGGAAAGATTAATTTTATATACTTGCAGTGCCTTCTGTAGGTATTGTAGATCTGAAACATCAATACCCTCTTGGAAGCAATCTGACAAGTCATGAGAAGACAAAAAAGGAGCCATAAACCAAGCCCTGTAATCTGTTGACAAAATGAAAAATAGCTATTCTGCTGGATAATAATAAACTTACCAGCACATTAGTAGATCATCTTTCATCCAAAGGATCTTCAGTCAGCCACAGGCAAACTATAACCCACATCTCTGTATCAAACTACACGCAGAAATTATGCACCTCTACACTGTGTGCATATGCACACACACACTCCTTTTCATTAAATTACAATTGCTGAAACAGCCACCAGTATGGCAAGTGCTTAATGGCACACTCCTTTCTCGCATATTGAATCCACAGACCAGACTTTTTTCAACAGCTGCCAGATTCACCCCATGTTCGCTCAGCAGGATGAGAACTTTTCTGTTTAAATGGTTTGAGTGAGTCAGAAAAGAATCTGTCCAGTTACAGTTCTGTTCCAAAAATAGCACTGTGTTCACTCCCAAACATTTCAGCAAAAGACAGGACAGGTATCTTTCAAGTCTTAGCCAAGAAACTTTCTGCATCAAAAAGCCATACTAATTGGTATTTACCATATTCAAGTCATTCTAGCTGCGGGGAGATACAAATCAAACCAAGAAGAGACAGTCCCACAAAGTAGCACCATTCTCTCTGACTCTGGGAGAGCCCTGGTATCTTAATAGCCATGAGCAGATAAGAAAGTCAGCAAAGTAAGGCATGTACTTAATGTATTGGTTCAGCTCTAAAGGTCTAACTTAACCTTACCTGTCTAGAACATGACCACATTCATGTCTTTTGAGTTCTTTCTACTAAATTAGATTCGACTCCTTTCTTTCCCCACAGAAGTATCACAAATGCAGTGGTTTAACACTTCAAAAATCTCTCACATGGCTTTGAACAAGTCAAATAATGTCACGTTTCAGAGTACTTAATTTTTATTCCCTAAAATATTTAATTTAGTCTTTAAAAGCTTGTGAGCATATTTAGATATTTGGCCAAGAACTCCTGACATCTGGAAACAGAGAAAACACAGAAAAGCAAGTCAGTGAACATGACATTAGAAAAAAACATCTTCAAAAACAGATTTCTACAAGTCAGAATTAATGGATGAAATCATCTACAAATATTAACAGAAGACTAAACTCTCCTCTGAAACAAGTCCACATCAAGACATCAAGAGGTGTGACTGCATACTAGGGGAAAAAACAAGATTTGCAAGGCAATTTACTATTCCATAACTGATAAACTTTTCTGTTTTCTGTAATAAAAATAAATGGACTGGAAACATTTATCAAGTGCAGGACACCTAATCAAAGACCTGTTGTTAGACCTCTACTTATAAAATTTATTGAAATCCAAGCTCAAGAGGTACAGAAGTCTCAATCTATGCACCTATAAGGAATGAAAATACACAGAAGTAGATAAGGCATAAACTTAGGCACAAAAGCAGATAGTTTCACATTCAAATAAGCAAAACCACTGTAATTTAGTGAGATTAGACACAATGCAACAAAAGAAATAGATTTTTGAGCTTTAAAAAGAAAAAGAATAATCAAACATGTTCTTGAAATACAAATAAGATACTCTTTCCTAAATAGCTGAATATTATGTGCTGGACAAAAGTAAGAGAGTAATTCTAAGAAAGTCACTCTAATTATGCATGTACTAATAGCAGGGACTAGATGATGGAACATATGACAGCATGCCCCACACTGTACAGGAGGTCAACAATGAGAAAATAACCCTCTTGCTTCCTCTGTAACATTCATTCATTAATACACATCAGAAACATGTCTGACAACAGCCTCACTGAAGACGGTGGCTAATGCCTTTATATATATATATTTAAAATAAGAAAGCTGAACTGGGCTGTAGAAACAATCTGTAGTTTAGCTGAGCTGTATTCAAGAATAATTCCTTTGAAGTAACAGGTTTTTGGTTTTTTAAAGTAACAATTAAATGACAAATGTATTCAGCAAAAGATTCTAGGGTCACACAATGAGTGAGATGCGACCAACACTCAGGCAACCCCAAGGTCTAAGACAGTGCACTACCTAACTGTTCTTTAACGTAAATTTCATGCTCTCGCAACACCCTCCAATCAATTCATCAGCATGGTTAATGCAAAGTATGCCTCCCTCGCTTGCTAGGAAATAAAGAGCACATGTATTCAATAGGTATGTCAGGTGGAATCACAGGTATTCCAAGCAATAAAGGTGTTGGCATGCCAGTTACTCTAAAAAAGAAGGTTCCTGTAGGAGGTTTATCGGTCTTGCAACTGAGAGACAGTGAAAACAAATTTTCCTGCACAAAAGCATAAGAAAGAGCCCTCCCAACCTTTATCTTTTTCTCTTTTTAATCACAGATCTACTTTCAAAAAACAACCTCATTTTTGCTTTAGTGTTTTGAAGTGAAATTCAAGGTAAGGCAGTGTAGTATATCTTGGTCTGGTACAAGACTGAACACAATGCAGCATTTACAACTTTGTTGAAATTTAGCACTGCTCAGGGAAGCATTTCACA
The DNA here is from genome assembly GCF_965140245.1 of Athene noctua. NCBI lineage: Eukaryota > Metazoa > Chordata > Aves > Strigiformes > Strigidae > Athene > Athene noctua. Next base: position 64,014,936 of record NC_134038.1, read on the forward strand.
TTGATTCTGAAAGACTGGAGGGATAGCATGATCCTGCTCACCACTCAAGGCTCTACACCTTCGAATTGACAGATTAATCCAAGATGGTATGACCTCTCCTTCCTTAGCCTGATTTCAAGTTAATTCTGTATCTAGAGTGTGACAGGTGGCACCATTCCCTTGGACGAAGGCTAGGGCATGACCTTTGCCCCAAATGCCCCCCACTGAACCTTGGGCGAGTTGCTACACCAGATTCTGAACTCCACCAGAATGCTGGGACTAGAAATCAGGATTTTGATCGTAAAAGTGTCAACATGGCTTTCAATAGCTAACCATCTGAGTTCTTCACAGCCTTGCAGCTTTCTGTTTTCAGTGTCCTTCAAACAGTAGAGGTAGTGAGGAAAGAACAATTTAATAGTAAGTTTCTCTCCAATAAAGAAGCTGAATGAACCTCAGATTCCAAGACTCATACCAGCACTCTAGCCACTGAGGCATCCTTTCTATGTTCCCCTCTGCTGAAAACTCTCATCTAGAAGAAAGTCTTTCACCAGCGTTAACTTATTTGCCTTAGATGATGTTATTTCAAAGTGCTATCTTCACACAAAGGAGAACATCATGAAAACACTCATGAAGAAAAAAAAAAATTTGCTTCTGCACTTCGCACTGTGAAACTCTGTCTGCCTCATTGGGATACTGCCATAGGGGCATGCTATGATATAACACCAAAGCCAATTCTGAATGTCACTTACTCCCTTGGCAATGACAACTGCAAATGTAAAAAAGGCCAACTGTGTGTTGACATTTTGTGTGCAATTCACACATTTATACACCTCATTTGCTGGACTCTCTATCTGCATTCTTTCAAAATGAGACTGAAAAAGGGTTGTTTCATTTAGGGAAAATGGAATTAAAACAAAAATGAATGCAGTTGACAAGAAAAAAAAAAAGATTAAAAAAGAGCTTATTCTCAAAGTGTCAAGATTTCTCTGTTTTTAAACTTCTTGGCTTATGATTTTCACATCAGACTAAGTCAAAACTCATATCAACATTCCTGTCAAGTCACACATTTTATAGAAGCAAGTAGTTATTGAATATCATGCTTACTACCATTGCTTGTGCAAACTGATTAAAAACCATTTGGTCTCATGGCAGTCCTTAAAGTCAAGTTTTGTCCTATACTGGCACCAGAGAGCTTTTGTAAACTTGCATGAGTGCTGAAATCCTGGCCTGAACTGTGACAAAATAAAGTTCAAACAGCATCTCTTTACCAGAGGCATAAATATATACATTAAAAACCTCTGATGGAAGCGGAGCAAGTGCTTGAGTCTGCATATCCCAAATCCCAATATCCAACCTCCAGATTCATGTTTCCATCTCTGTTCACTGAAATCTTGAAGTGCTCAGGCTTGGACAATAGGTCCAAGCCAGAGTTGACCTATAGATGAATCCTGTATATTTTATAACTGATAACCATTGTGCTAACAGGTATTATACTAAGTTATAACAAACCACCTATCCTGATGTAGAAGGTGGAAATGTTGAAGCCTGAGCAATAGGCCCTGAACCAAAACTGCTAACTCAGTATGTAATCATTAGTGAAATATGCATGGAGAATGTAGCCATCTTGAATGGATCCTTCCCTTCCTTTGTATGTGAATAGAATAAGAGAGTCATGGAGGCAGGTGTCTGTCCCTGAGACCTGGTGTGAGATTTTGCGCATAATCCCATCAGATAAGCAGAGAAACTGGCTTTAGCTTCTTCCTTGAGCTCTGGCCAGGCTCTGGGGGGAACATAATGTGAGATTGAAACCAGATATTTCCGCTTAAAACAAAGGTGCCAGCTATTGTGGCTTGCTGAATTTGGGGTATATAAGGCTGGAACGGCTCACAGCGACTCTGGACAGCTCACCTATGGGTGGACGCACCGCGTAGGATTCCCCCCTTGCCGGGACAGGCTCTCCAAACCCTCGCTGTAACCGGGGCTGCCCAGCCACTGCAGGTCTGGGTGATGGTAACATGTGCAGGTGGTGATGGATCTTTCTTAATCTCCATTCTCTCTCTCAGGTAGTAATGATTTGATGCATTACCCTGTATTTTCCTATTTAAGTGCACTATTCTGTCTTTTCTTACTGTATGTTTTCTGTATTATTCTGTTATATTATTTAGTTATTTCTAGTAAAATACACCTACTCTTTTCACTCTGGTGTCTGAGTTTAATTGGTATCCCTAATCAGCAAAACCTAAATCTCTCCTATTCATACCTTCCCAATATTACCTATTAATTCTACTCAGATCAAACCTAACTTCAAGATCTCAGAGGTAAATGTAGTTTCTTATCATCTGTTTTACATAACACCCCTTTAACAGGGCTGTGTATAAAAGTAACAGTATATAAGCACACAGGTGTATGCTAGGCACAGGAGGAAAATCCCAAAAGATAACACTAAATTTCATTAACAGGAACCTAAACAGAGAACTGGAACATCAAATCCTCATGAAAAAAAAAAAAAAAAAAAAGAAATGCTGCTGAAGAGCATCTCTGACAGCATAGTACTTAATTTCTGTCTAATCAGCAGCTACCATAACTGCGAAATCCGATGTCCTTTCATCAGACCCTAACTACAGTCATCCCACAAAGCACAAAAAAACATTCTGAACGTGATTCTCCCCAGCGTCAATTTGCTGAGGACCATGATCATATAGCTCTGATACATCACTGTAGTTCCAGTTGCATGGCGTTTTTCCAATTTGTTAACACAGCAGTCTTTGGGGAATAGAAGCACTACCGAAAATTCAAGATGTAGTGAAAATTCTGTGTTGGAAACACAAATTGTATTTTAAGTGACAAGTTTTTTTCTGTTTCTTCAAATAGAAGAAATCCACTTTGGAGGTGAAGTTTTGAAAGGGATAAACCGATAAAGAAGAAAAATTTTATATGAGCTTTCAATCATCCCTACAATCAGTTCAACCCTTTAACACTTCTTCCACCAATTCCTACAGTTTCCTAAACCTGGTTTCCTGTGGTTTAGGAAACTACAGTTTCGCCCTGTAGGAAAACTACGAGGATTTCTTCTAATGCAACACTGATCTGTGCCAAAACCAACTTACTATAAGAGTTGCAACAAGAATCTATTAACCAGTTAAGGAACAGAACATCTTTATTTCCTCTAATCAGTGTACATCTGCATTTGATAGACAATAAAATTTTTATAGAGGATGGATTATGCTGTTTGGTTTTTAATAAATACACTGCGTAACAAATTACCATTTTAAAGAAACCTCAAAGCACTCTCTCTTTTTCAACACAGTGAAGAGCATTAATATTTTCTATTGCCTTCACTGAAAACAATGAGGTTTACACCTCTGATATTTTTAGCTATTTTAGCCATTCTTTATTTCTCCAAACATCTGCAAACAATTATACTGAAAAGAAAAACCCCAACATTCAGGAGCTATTCATATTGTCCACAGCTGAACTCATTACCTTCAACACCATCTCCCTGGTTTCAAAAGAAAGAGGTCACTGACAGAAATGAAAACAATGAAAGAAACAGATGCAGGTTGAGGATTGCAAACCTTGCACTTTGATGAAGTGGCTTATTGAAAACTGAGAACACAGCTGAGAGACAGCCACTGGCACATTTAACTGGCATTAATCAAGTTGAACTTGGTACCAAGGAGAGAAGTGAGGTTTGTTTATTATCCAATTGAACAGTAACAGAAGCATATGCATAAAAATAAAATTGTTTTAATTACATTTGTAACCTACTTATTATATCTTAGTGAAAGAACAAACATCTGAGAACTAAATCCCAGCCCAAGGTAGGTTCTTTATAGCTGGTCATAGGGAATTATCACCAAAATCTCCCTCATTAATATCTAAATGACCAAACGAGGACTTAAAAGAAAAATCCCAAGCAGCTGAGAGTCAAGTTAAAAGTATCTGAAGAAGAGGAAAATTAAAATCTGCTTATATTTGTCATTGCAGAAACGGACCAGCAGACCAGCTGAACACAAAGCCATGAAAAGGGCTAACTCAATGGTGCATTGGTAGCTAGTGATTACTTCCCTCTGTGGAGCACCTACAAACACTTACCTGGAACAATGTCCAGTCTGGGGCTTCTCATTGTAAGACAGACACTGAGAAACTGGAGGTGACTCAATGGACGGACACTAACATGGTTAGGAACTGGACCACAGGGCATACACAACCCAAGGCTAAAGGAAATAAGTGTCTTTAGCCTGAAGACAAGAAGGCTAACTGGACTAAATTACTCTCTTCTACCTCACAGGTGGTTAGAGAGAAGATGGAGCCACAGTTTTCTCAGATGAACACAATGAAAGGACAAGCACAACAGTCACTGGTTGCAACACTGCAAATCACTGCTAGATATAAAATGGAAAAAAGGTTCACAGTGGGCATGGATAAGCACTGGAACAGATTGCCCTGAGAGGTCTGAGGATCTACATTCTTGAAGCTATTTAAAATTCAGCAGGACAAGGCCATAAACACCCTGACTTAACTCTGAAGCTAGTTCAGCTCCTGTTTCAAGTAGGGCTAGATGATCTTCATTGGTTCCTTCCAACCTTATCAGTCTATAATTCAAGGATTTCCAGTCTTTATTTTCAAACATGGTTGCCCAATATTATACAGTAGATAAAGCTAGATAAGTTATTCTTTCATATTGTCAAGTGCTAAGAATGATTCTACACAGGTCTAGCATCCAGCAGGTATGAAGAAAATCAAGGTACTTCCCATCCAAGGAGTCACATTCTGGTGCGCTCATGAACAAGAGCAATGTAAATGATAGCCGTGATAGCTGTCACACAAACAGGACTCATGCCAGGCAAAAAGTCTTTATGTAAAAATTTGTTGGAAAATGCATCAAGTCATTGTAGCTTCAGCTTTGTAGCTGCATTAAAAAGGACTTTTTTGGTTTTTCTTACTTCACATTTTTTATCTATAGCCAGACAGTATCCTCCCATGTCAGTCACGCATTCGTAGTACATATTCCCGTGATGAGCTACCACACAGAAATGCCTGCACCATCAACTCAGCCATTCGGTTAACTGCACCTACCAAACTATTTTAACAGGGAAGTTCAAATTCAGTGCCCCTCAATTTCTATAATATAACTTCAAACAATAACTTTTGTTTGAAAGCCAGTTAAGAGAATATGGTAGTTTCTATTTTGGTAAAATAAGAATTTAATTATTTTGAGAGCCAAGAAAATGGATGGCATATAGAAGAACTTGTGGGAACTGCCTTTTGCAGCAAAGATCTTCCATACCTTCTAAATTCAGTCTATCTGTTCTACCCTGCCTGGTATGATACTAAATACTTCATATCCCCAAAGAGTATCATCTGTTTCCTTCAAATAAAATACCTCCTTTTTATTAATTTTTTTTAAAAAAAAAAAAGCCAAACTAAATTTATTGTCTAGTGACAGAGGTACCATATCTTAAAAATAGCTACTGGGATACTGTGTCATCATTTAATTACAGCAATACTCAGACAAGAGGAAACCATGCCCTGAGGGAATAACAAAATTGACTGAAAAGCTCATTTATCTAAGATAGAAATAAATATACGTATTAATGGATTTAGTCATCAGGATTAAACAATTCAGTGTTTCAGTGAAGTTTTAAAAAAAACTCGAATTTGTGTTTGCATCCAACTAACATTTATCCTATTTAACACAGTAATGGTTCACACTTCCTCTTCACTTCACTAAAGAAAAATACATTTACTGTTAGAAATTTATTTATGAAAATATAACCCTCTCTCTTCTTGACTTAATTGACTAGGTCAATTTACTTTGTGCCAAAACCTACATGTTCTAATGCATTTTTTGTCTCATTAGAAGGTAATGCACACCTAGCAGTCATGGCAACCCCTCTTCTCCCCCAAGAACCTTTGAGGTTGCTTCACAGATTTCTTCCTGTCCCTCAGCTGATTAAGGAAATGTTCTGACAGCACTCTACTGGGAGAAAAAACACTCACCAGCCCTCTGTAGAAAGAAATGCAATTATCTGGAAAGTAATGAACAAGCAGAAAACCAGTTGTTCAGCCTCAAGATCAAGTGACCTTTAAAAGGGAAGACAGAGCTCCACTCCATGTTCTCAAGATGTTACTGTTTTGATTATTCCACACACGCACCCTACTCCCTCTCCCTTGCTGCATATCTAACCAAAAATCAGGTGACATTTGTTTTGGTCCTTGCCCAAATTCACAGCAACATGCAAAAGGTCCAAATGAAAAAGAAACAACTGTCCCTCACCTCTATTCAATAATTCATGATTTACTCATTTAAAGAGCGAAGACTGATGTTCAACTCCCACTGCAGTTAACAGGAAGCATGCCTCCTCCTATATGAGGCAAACAAAGAATCGTATTACAAACTGTATTTTTCCAACTATTTTTGACATACCAACTCAAATCCGTCCAGGTACAACATCTATAATACAAGACTGAGCTTTTGTGGAAATAAGCTGCTATGCACAGGACCTACTGTTGAGCTCCTAGAGGAACCAGATCGAGTCAAGATCTTCAGTTTAGGGAAGATCCTGGCATGAAGAGGTATAAAACAAAAGTAAACTTTCTCAAAATAGCCAGAGTTCAAGTCAGAGAAAGTCAAGATGCAAAGAAAAGCAACAGGTCCAGAATGTTTTGGGTTCAATACTTGAGGGGTGGCAAAGGAAAGGACTGTCTTGTTCCTACTTAAACATCAAAAAGCCCTATAATTTGAATCCCCATTCACTTTATCGTATATAGCTGCAGAATCAGTAATATTACAAACCAATCTGACCATTTCATAATAGGCAAGGACTCCTCAAGAGTAAGTTTATTGTAATAAGACTGATGTTACTCATCCAGTCAGGATTACGAGAGTTCACCATTCAAATTTGCAGTGTTTCTCCACAGATAGGGAAAAAAACAAACCAAACCAAAACAAACAACAACAAACAACCCCCAAACAAACAAAAAACCAACAAAAGAACCCCAACCAAAAAATCAACTGCCAGAGCACTGGCACAGAACTGCTTCCTGCACCCAAAGGCATTCACTCTTTCTGGAGAAGGTTCATGCAACAGAACATCTCACCAAGCTCATCTCACCAAGCTCCTGACACACTCAGGAATTTATGTGTCAGTACTTTCACCACCAATTTCTGTTAGCCAAAGAGATAATAAAAAATTAGCATTGTATGGTTTCCTAAGGCAGAAGGAAAATTAAATCAGTACTTATTTCTGTGAAAGTGTCATCATTTTCATGGAGAATCAGCTGCTGGTGGCCATCAGGTTCTCACCGCTGCTGTTCAGCAAACAGTTCATTACCCAGTAATAGGGCAGAGAACACACAGAGGCGTTCTTCCTAATGACTTCCAATCCCCATTTCCAAACAAACACACATACACCAAATGCTGCACTTCAGGTTTCTCCACAATTCATTAATGCTCATTCTCTTAATCAAGTAAGGCATTCTGCAATCAGGCAACAAATTCTTAAATAGAGAGCTTGCCTAGCATTCCTTAGAAGACTTTACTTTTATCTCTGAGCAGAAGTCATTACTTTTTTTTTTTTTACTTTTTTTTTTTTTTTTTTTTTAAGATCTAGGAAATAATTAGTTGCTATTCCCAATACTTTTCCCTTAACAGCAAGGCAAGTATTACTTCTTACATAGCTGTATTATGGCTGCGCTCAGGGATACTCTTCGGTATATTACAGAACCTTGTTTACTGTTCTACTTTTTCCACAGGCTCCTCCCTGCCACATCAGTTTGAAAAAAAAAAGAAAGGAACTGAAGTAATATCCTTGGCCACTACATACCATGCAATACCAGCTGTTACAATCATAAGCAAAATTCATCCTATTTTCACAGGAATCAAACAGCTGCAAAAGAACAGACATCTAAGCCTTTACCTATCATAAGGTGGTAACAAATACGTTAAGCGTACAAAAACATAATTGTTTAAATGTTGCATATCGTGAAGTACAGGAGTATTTGGACATCTTTCCTCACACAGAAGCCATTTTTAAATGACACCTCAACCACATGATGAAATTTGGAATACAAACTTTACAAAAGTGCTGATGAGAAAGAGACAAGCACAGCTTTGTCAGATTCATGGGTTGAATTCAATACTTGTGGCTAATGCAAGTTTTTCTACCCACCTGTATGGGATAATACGACTTTTTAGAAGAATACTACTTTTCAGATGCATAATGGTCTGTGTGTCACTTCCTTCAGATATAACACTTCAAATGTGATCTTGCTTATTTCACAGAATTTACCTTCCTATTTCAAAAATCTCTCTTTAACAGGGATTAAATTATGAATTAAATGAAAAAATATGACTACAAATAAGTACCACATATACCCACATATCCTCACATTCAGAATCACCAAGTAATTGCAGTGACTATTCTGACCTTATAATTCAACTCAGCAAGGATGCTAACAGAAAAAAGTCTTGACAAGTTATCCCTCTAGATGACTTGATATTTTGGATCAAGTAGTGATTTGGTGTTCATTTACATCTTCTTTAGTCATATACAGTAGACAGAACTACACCAGTGTTAGTTCTCACAGCTTTTTTTCACAACTGTTGACTGAACCAAGTGATGGTGGTAAAACAGCGTAGTACACAAAATATCTTCTGGCACAGCTTTATTGAAGACCATGAACCACGTAGCCTGACCAATTTAGTTAGCGGGCCAAACTCAGTATTGCAGGCATTGATCAAATCTAGTCTAAAAATACGCATGCCATCAGCTTTCCCCAGGAACGGACACAGACAGAGTGTAAAGAAAATAGAAAATTACTACCACCTCCCAAGAACCATATCACACCATGATTATCCAGAAAATTTCAAGCAGTCAAATTGTAGAGTCTGTTTTCCATGTCACCATCTACATAATACCCTACATTTGATATGGATTTTTCCAAGGCAGACTTGCTAGTGTCTCCACATTAATGAACAACAAGATCTCAGAAGAAAATGTTTGGGGGATTTTTCCTGTTGGGGAAAAACTAGTACATATTCAGTAGCTGTCACTTATTTTCTGCAGAGCTTCAACACTTCCATACATGATAACAAAAATATATTCATGCTTAAAATTTATAACACGCATGGGTGTCTGTCTGGTTTAGGCCAAAGGCGTGGTTAGGCCAATGACTCTGCTACACACACAAAACCCACCAAGGCCTTTGGGAAATGCCTTTGCATGCAGGGTTCCCAAGTTACTGTCATCACAGACCCCATCACATTTTTTGTTTTGCAAAACGTACACTGACATCAGTGATATTATTCAGTCAATGAATGTTATCATTTGACTCTACACATTTAACATTCTCCTAGCACTTTTAATTGAAGAAGACAACTTTACAAAAAAAAAAAAAAAAAAAAAGTGTTTGAGTCCTTTTCAGCATAAACCCTTCATCATTCTCTCCCGACATACTTCTACTTCAGTGACAAGCAATGGGTATTTTATATTCCAGGCCACTGGCTTTGTGCTCTAGAGTGATGGTCATGAGCTACTTGTAAAAGGCCCGTAAAAGATAACCAAGAAAACCAATCTTATTTCTATTGGAATTTTATGTACAAACCCATAAAATAGAATTTTGAAATAAATGCAAGAACAGTCCATTGCTCAAGCAGACAATAGGTGAAATGTTCTGCATGCCACCTTGATCTAAGGTCGTACAACACTAAAATGTACAGTTTCACTTCTGAAGTAAGACATCTCCAGACATGGAAGACCACATTCGCATTTGCATAATTGCTCATTTGTAATAAGGCCGTGTTCTGCAACTCATACACGTTTTGAATGCTTTCCCACAACTGTAGCCTCATCAGAATCAAACGCGACCTTCTAAATATGCTCTAACTCTTCTAACATTATTCAGAAACAACTCCATTCAATCAGCAGAGCTGCTTGCAGACCAATGTGCTGCTGAGCTGAATAAAAGAAACAGGTCTTTGCACATCTAATTGTTTAGTACCATGTATCTTAGAATGAAAATAGGATAGAGACTCATGCATGAATTATTCCTCCCAAGAGGAAAAACAATGTTGCGATTCAAAACCGCTCAGTTCAGTTCAAAAAACACACACTTTTTTTTTTTTTTTTTTCCCCTAAGAGTGCTATGATTTCAAGGAATGTATAATTGTTTCATGTTTATCCTCTGCATGTAGAAATATGCAGGACTGATGGACTGAATACTAAAAAGCTTAAGCCACCAACCTCAAGCAATCTATAATTTTTTGTGGAATCTTTAAAGCCATTAATTACTTAGAAGGCTGCTTCTTCATATTACAAATTGAGAAGAATAACATGGATCTTGATCTCATAAATGATAAGTCAACAAACCTAAAGAATGACTGGTCAAAAGACAGCCCAAAACTCTCATTCAGTTTACAGTTAACAAAATCATGCAAGCCCATCTTCCGATGAAGTGGGCAGGAGAGAAGTTGATTCCCAGGCTTCCCAAAAGTTAGGGAGGGAAGAGAATAACTCTAGACATGCATCTGCAGATCTTCCAAAAGCATTTGCAATGAAATGATTTACTGATGTTACATACTCCCACATATTCAGCCAGTTCAGAAATTGAATGAAAACTGAGAAACTTGCTGGGCAACAACAAGAAAAAACACCGTTTGAATAAATAATAAATTACTATAAAAATGGAATAATGAAGCTAGTCTGCTCTTAGACTTTACATAAGCAAAACTGAAAGTTCAGATGAGACACAGGCAGCAAGTTCTCCCATGTGAACCAGGCACAGCCCAATCTACATGCAAAGTCAGTCAGTGTTGCCAAGGGAGCACTCACAAGTCTGTAAATTGTTTTTAATCACTGCTAAATTAGTTTGTTGGAATTTTGGAACTGTTTTACCTACACACATACACTGATGCAGAGCAGTTTCTGCAGGTTGAGCAGTCAAGATTCAGAGGAAGAGAAACAATGACCTGAAGATTTTCTTATTTTGTTTCCAAAGGACACACTGAGGGTGTGGAGGGGGTAAATAGATCAATATCCTGAAGAGTAATGAAAACAGTTTATCTGTCAATCTGATTAAAAGAATTAATTTCTGGTTTTGAAGCCTTGCAAAGGGCTATAACTTATACAGTAAGAGAACTGACAAAAATACTACTATGTATTTGGTTCTTAAAAGATAATGCTAAATAAAATTACTGCTTCCAAGACACATACAGTGTTGCAGCTCCTGTGCTAAGAAATAGCTTTTTCAGGGACTTAATCACTACCTGGCCATGAAAAGCAGAGATATGGGAGGCTTCCCCAGTACATGACCCCCACCTTTAAAAAAAAAAACAAAAAAACAAAAAACAAAAAAACCAAGATTGGTTCTACTTAGACATACATACATACATATGTACAATGGTTTCAGATTTTATCTGCTCGATTCTATTTTATTCTTATCTCTCCCACCTCTTAGAAATCTCTGCCCAAACACCAACATGAAAGCAAGGAACTGCCTAGTCAATCAGTGTATCTCAGGTGATAAAGCAGAGAAAAACAGTTTTCGTGTTATGTGCTATGGCTGCTCCCTCTCTCTCTATCTAAATACCATTCCAAATAGACCCATATAATTCAATGCCCTGGTCCCCCAACAAAATCCAAGAACACCTCTTCTCCAAATATCCTAGAAAGCAAGAAAATAAACATTCCTGAAAACCTCTGAAAGCACTGGTGCATGGGGCAAGACTATCTCTAAAACCATACATGAACACCTAAAATTCTGGCACTTAAGAATTTGGTTTCACTGCATAGGAGTAGTCTGGCCAGTGATTAAATTTCAAGATCATCAGAGTATTAGATTATCTTCTTGGTGGCTCCTAATTCATAAACAAGCAGAATTACACAGGAAGCTTTTAACCAAGAAGTGCATTCTGTGGGATAGTGATGATCATTTCATCCACTAGTGTACCTTTCCTAAAGTACAGCACTGACAAAAAACATTTTCTCAGTTCTGTTACATCTTAAATAGATTGTAACTACTAACCAGAAAGATGTACCTTTTATAATTTATTTTTCTCAAAACTATTCTGAATTATCAGTAGACATTGTCAACTGTCAAATACTCTTGAAGGCATAACTGATGCTGATTAACTGCATGGTTGCATCTATATCTCCCAGACATCCAAAGCAAGTGATTCTGTCATGCAATGCGAGAAGTAGCATCTTGGAAAAGAAAAAAAATTAAAGAAAAAAAAAAGCAGGAAAAAAACAAACAAAGAAAACCCAGCTAATTGGAAGTGTGCTTTCATCCATCAGATGTGGAGATAGACAGTTCAGAAAAACTCAAGACTTGTCAAGAATTTATCAATTCCTTTTGTAGTGTGAGAGACCATCAATAACCTTTTGCAACATCATTAAAAACATATGAAGTATGGTACCGACAAAAGTTTATTGGTCTAAGATTAGGTAAAATAAATAATAGTAGCAGATTAATTTCTAGTTCCAGTTACCATCACCCCTTATTTCCTCTTTTGTTTTTCATCATGTATCTCTCAGTTCTCATGAATTCTATAAACTGCTTTATTTAGGAAACATCACATCTAAGCCAGCTCACTTCCCACTCCCGGAACCAAGCAAAAAGGAAAGGAGCACAGTCACTCTATTAGCATCTGCCAACTTCCTCCAGGCTGCTTCAGGTAGAACAGATTAAAAGCAAACACTTGCACAAAGATTTCTCAGCAAGCAGTAACAACATGAATTAAAATGATTGCTTGGTGGAGAAACACAAATCTGAGACATCACCTAGTTATGAAATATTTATCCCTGTTACACCTCAGTGAAGTTACACATCACGGAAATGGTTCTAGTTATTAATCAGCCAGTTTCTTGCACTCCAAAAGCAAGTTACTGATCATCAAATGACTTCTTGCTGCCTGTCTGGCAGACTCTAGAACATCGAGCACACTAACATGCCAGCCCTCTTCCTTTTGCAGAAGGGGTTAGGGACTTTCAAAAAGCAGGATTAGCAGAATGCAGTTTGGTCACTTCCCATTCCCAGCCACTTTTTTAAAAAAAATTGTAAGCAAACCCACCAATCAGTCATTTGACAGAATTTTCACTTTGTGCAGATTTTAGTTTCTCTGTCATTCTTCCCACCATGTCAACTCTAAGGTAACTTTTTTCATTCTGAAGTCAGCACTTGGATTCAGTTAAATAATGACTCAACCTAAAAATGTTGTAATGCAAAAAACATGGATTTAAGAAACAATGGTTTCAAGTTATGTTGAGATCATTCAAACTTAAAAAAAGTAAATTTCTCGCAAGAGCAGATCTTTCCAGACCACTCAACCTCAGGACCTTCAGCGTTATCCTAACTATCACAAGAAATCCTGAATGAACTCTGGAAACCCTTGACCATTCCATAAGCACAACTAAATTTCTAAGAGGTGCTCAAATAAAAGTATGAAAATAAGGAGGGTGAAGAGGTTAAACTCATGCAGTATCACAGGAAAGACTCGGTGAAGATGATGAGTTTATTGAAATATCTGCTTGCTTTCCATCCCTCTCTCCAGACCAAGTTTTCAGACAGTGGTCTACATACCCCTAGACAACGCTGCATTACACTGAGTCAATGTCACCACTGAATTCATACTAGAAGTTCACTTCTGAACAGGATAGTCCATTCATCCCCACCTTCTATGCTTTGGTCAATTCCTGAAGTGGCTGTAGAACATGAACTGGATTCCTTTCACACAAAGTCAAGCCAGAGGTGCAACAACCACTTGTTGGTGATCAGTCCATAGGATAAGACTTGAACAGTCTCAGGTGAACGGCCTGCGCATGCTGCATGGGTACTAGATCCTCTGCACCAAATGTTTTGGCCTTCAAGATCTGCAAAAATAAGCTCCACTGCTTCCCCCAACATATACACAGGCACTAAGAATTCTCCCAGAGGCAAGTTACATGTGTGAGCTCACCCACCAACACAAATGAAATTTCTGAAATGTTCTCACTGAAGAATTTCATTCTTCCTAGTTCCATAAATCAATAAGGTCAAAACCAACTGTCCTAGATAGTTATTATTACAAAGAAAAGCTATATATGTTTTATTTTCAGAAGCAGAAAACTGCACACTTTTTTTGCCTCTCTGCCGGGGCAAAAAAAAAAAAAAAAAGGTTAACTTCACAGTCCTGCTCTAAAAGCCAAGCTGAATTCTTTGCAAGCTCTGTATCCCTCACCAGTGAGCAGCGATTCTATAGCTCATGCCTTTTGTTTCAAGCCAGTGGAAAATCCAGCCCTGCAAAGGGGAACATATTTAACTGACAATAGCAAAATGGAAAGGTATCTGTAAGTCTATAGAAACTGCTGAAAGTCCAATTTTCATTTCTCCTGTCCTATATTAATGATTAATTTTATGTCAACTGCAGTAATTGCTGCTCAGCTCCTCACATCTTCATCCCAACTGGAGGAGAACAAATTCAGAATTAAATATTTACATGAAACAATCAAAGTCTGCTTTAGACTACTGTTGCATACACACCAGTTATTAAATCAACTGCACTTTAGGTAGAACATATACCTTGAACTAAACTTAAGGCTTTCAACCATTCCATACATACATATCTCAAAATAACAACCTTGCACGTTTCAAATTATGTTTATGATAAAAATCCTCTTTGCTTCCTTTTTAGAAGTCCAGCTATTTGAATCAAATATCTACCTTAGGTTTCTAAAAAAAGGGAAGAAAAAGCCAACCTTGTCCTTCAGAAAACACACTTGTGTTTTACAAAGCCTTCATTGAACAAAAATGCCTCTAGTCCCAAACACTATACTTTCCTAAAAGACATCTTGCTTCCTTAAAAATAGGTAACTGAGCTAGTAATCTTTTTTAATTCCTTATTATATGCCCATTCTGTGGTAATATCAAACAGGCAAGAGCAATGGTTAAAATTGTAACTCAATACAGAATCACTGACACTCAAACAGGGACAGGTTTAGAATCGCACCCCTAAACACCATTTTATTTAAAAGACTTTAGTACTTCTGTGATTCCGCAGCCCTCCCATATTCAAAAGAGCAACATGCCTACAGTAATGTACCATGAGTTGCCCCCTAGTCTCTCAAGGCAGTATTAGCAGCTTAATAGCCTTTGAAAAGCCAAACACACTGATTGAGGGCAAGTCCCTCCCTCCAAAGAAACCTTTTTTTCAGCATTCAGAGACATTTCAGAAAAGCACTGGTACAGGAGCCAGAAGTGTGGTATCTCAAGGCTTCTCTAAGTCAGCCTTTGAACACAATAGTACCGAACATGGAACTATTTTTATATAGGCTAAATTATTGCAAAACATGAAAAAAGTACCAGCTTTAAAAAAAAAAAGAAAAAAAAAAGTTAATTTATCTTAAGTTTCTGGTCCCTCTTCAGTGTCAGAGAAAAGCACTACAGGAAAGTTTTATCTGTGGGTTGTGGCTGGGATCACCGTTCTCTGAACCCTCTTCCTCCGTGCTGCTCACACAGACTCTGGGGGCTGCCCCTTTAGCTTCCTGCTTAAAAACTAAGCACAAGTCCTGTGGGAGTAGCCAAATACAGCACAATGTTAGTTTAAAATAGTACATCTACTCTGTCTTTTGCATTGATTTTATTATCCAAGTGTATATATCAGAAAAAAAAAAAGCTGCTGCACATCCAAGCCCAGCTGTAGAGGGAATGTCCCTGAAGCAACTACTCAGAGACAGACAACCTGCAGGCAGCTCTAAGGCATGTGCTCCCTTCCTGCATATCCAAAAGCATCGTGCTTCACCGGATGAGAGCCAGGTGGACAGAGCAGCCGTACAGTACACAGTTGGTCAGAACTGTGACCTTTCATTCAGAAGGAAATTCTGAAGTTTCTGAACTATTCTAAACTCCACCAGCCAAGTGAAACTTGTGACACCAACTGCACTGCTTCCTGGTGTGTGGCTGCATGGCAAGAACCAGGCCAACAGCAAGTATCACATCAGTTAACAGAAACTTAGAAGTAGTAACAGAAACAATTTTCCAGTCTTTGCCAGCTGCAGATTTAGTTTCCATTAGAAAGGGAAAAGCAAATCAGTCAGTAGTGACAAACAGAGCTGACTAACAGGCACATAATTCTGCAACACAAGGTGTGTTCCTTGCCAATAACATATTAAATCAATAGCTAAATGACTCAGTCACAAACCAATACATCTAAATCACTTGTTCTTACTCATACATAAACATTCCAGATGATTTAAAATACAACACTAGATTTACCTGGTCAGGGCAGAATTTGGGAGCAGACGAAGTCTGCATGGTGCTCACGCTCTCAGAGCTCTATTTGCAAATCTGGAAAGCAGTAGTAGCTGATCTACACCAAAGCCATCAGACTACTCACATGTAAGAAATATTGCATTTTACCATCCAAATCTAATTATATAGAGGTCTTTATATGCTCCAGTATGACAGATTTCATTTTCCTCACTTTCTTTATCAGACAAACTCTATCATCTTAGAAACTGGAGATCATCTTTGCTTTGTTCAGCTGTGCAGGTAAAAAAAAAAAATTGATCAAGGACCAAAAGTTGGTCCACATTTTGTCACAACTGCAGAAGTTATTAAAGAACATGCTTAACCTCTCAGCAGTCCTAACAAAGTGAAGACACTCATATGCCCACCCAATTCACCAAGGTACATATCCATGTTTATGTTCAGACTGAAAGCATCTTCAGCTCACTAACACATCAAGGTGTCTGAACAATCAAAATCCTGCAAAATACTGATTTTAGATTTGGATTCAAACATCTTGTGTGACTGCACATTCAAATAATAGTATACAGGTTTAAACACATGAAAGCCAAAATATGCTCATAGAGTTTCAAATTCTTTTGGGGAATAAAGTTTTTAAAGCACTTTGATTATACAAAGTTTGGGTTTACTTTTCATTGAGTCTTCTAGCATTCTCATTACATCATCAGCTTTTTTTGTTCTCCAAAGCCTTTTTATTACATTTACCAGATACAAACCTGAAATGTTGAAGATCTGACAAAACTCTTTCATCTCCGGGGCAGGGGAAGGTCTGTGCAGGATAGAAGAAAGAGGCCCAAAACAGCCTTTCAGCCTTTGCCCATCACATTCACTGGAGCTTCATGTCTTCAGCCTCCTCTATGTTTCAGTTTTTAATTCCTTAGCCATGTGTTGTAGCTTAATGAAGAGATCATCTCACAGGTAAATCAGTAACCTTACTGTGTGTGACATTTCCTACGTTCTAGCACAGTAAAAAGCTGAGTATCATAATCTGGTCCCTAAGGCCCTTTTCCATAACCTAAGTATAGCGTATATATGTAAACTGCCTATGCATGGATAGGCAGCTTTCGTACCAAAAATAAAAATATAAACCCAGTCTAAACCCCAAATAGATTTATAAAAGAAACGATGTGTGAATCCCTTTAAAAATAATACTGACCTAGACAGAGTACAGCAACAGTTACCACATATAAGGCATGACTTAGCCCCGAAGAGTGGAAAAATACAGAACAAATTCTTCTGACAAATCAGGAAAAAATATAGAGTCAAGTGCAAGCTATATAAAAAAGGGCTGAAATATTCCATGAGTCTGCTTCAGAATTTGCACAATATCAAATACCTAACTCTACTGTCAGGCAGGCAATTAGCAACTGCAAGAAGTGACCAAGGAAAAGTAATACAGCCCAAGAGAACATCCCAAGGCCTATTCAAACTAGTGTAAACTTCAAGGCATAAGTCTGCAACAACTGATGTACGGTAAAAAAATACATTAGAATATACAGAAAATTATTCACCAGTGAAACAACGCACCGTCTTTTGGAGATGAACTGGAACAAATATTCTGTTACACTAACTGTCCTGCAAGGAAACAGATGAACCTTGATTGCATCCCCTTGCTCGCTGGCTGGTGTAATCCAAAACATCCCTAATGGATCCATCAGTATGTGCAGAGCAGCAGCAAATTTTATTTGTTATTTATAAACTGGGTAGAAGCTGTTTCTGAAGTCTCTGTTCCTCAGAGGAGGAAATGAATTTGTGTTTATACGTGAGAAGAGCAAAAAGTACTGTGGGAGGACTGGATATGATTGGAGCCATGTGATGTCTATCCTATAACATTTTATTTTGAATGCTCTAGGGATCATCTACAAATTTAACTCAAACATCACAAGCTCTTACATTCCGCTTTAGGCAGAAGACTAAAGCCAGACTGACAGTCTGTCTGTATTGAAGTTTTGTTTTAGTTAGAACTGTCACATCTCTAATGTTAAAATGGAATTGTTTTAATAATTTATGACATGCTAAGTGTGTGAAGTGTGTGATCAAGGCACTGTTTTCAGAACAGGAATATAGGTGTCACTTACTGAAAGATCAAAATATTTTATTTTGAAAGGTAAAATCTCTGCATATGCAGATTTAGCTATTATTTGAGCCAAATTAATTCCTATATTCTACAGTTATGGTCAACAAACAACAAACACCAGCTTAAGTAACCAAATTGTAATTGCAGGGAGTCTTACACTGAACCAGTATCCATGGACTTCTACTAGTATATAGTCCTCCTTCTAAACCAGAAAACTGGAATACTTTTTACATTTTATACATGTGTCTTTTACCCTGTTTTATCATTCCGAAGGCTTCTCTTGTATATGTCACTCTGCATCCTCACCTACGTTATCCTTACTTCCCGAGTTGTTCTCTATTTAAGTTCTCCTCACCAGGTTGGCCAGTCTGTTGGCAAAGATGCTCTCACTCCATTTGGTCAGGTAGATCCTCCTTGGCCATCCTTGATCTTCAAAGAGGGTCCCGCAGCTGTAAAACCCAGTTTTCTATCTACCCCACCAGCTCTAGCTAGGTCTCTACACAGACATGTCAATCTATTTTCCATCTCTCCTGGTGCTACACAGGCTACTCCCCTTCCCTGCCCCAGCCCCAACCCAACCTCAGGGGTCTGCTGAAGGTCCACTCTGTACCAGAGGAGCTGCCGGAGCAGAGACCCTGCCTTGCAGAGCAGCACTGCCCAGTGGCAGCCTCTGAGCAGACCTACACCATCTTCAGCAGAATATGGTTAATCTTTAATTGCTTAAAGATTTACACAATTTCCTTAATGCAGATTCTTACTCCAAAAATAATCGGTATCTGTCCCCTCATAGAAACAGCCCCTGCAATAGATGGGGCTCATCCTGATCCACCACAGCAAACCCCAAGTGTCATTCTGGTTATAGGAAGGCTAATAAATAAATTAGGAAGGTCTCATCCCTTATACAGTTGCCTCTTCAAGAAAGTGCCACTATCTAATTTGAATTCTGCATCTAGCCATAACACAGGCCCCTATCATTTTATAGCTTTTGAGTCTAATAATAACTAATAAAAAGGGAAGCCCAAACAACTTGCAGGAGGCTCAGAACAGCACCATGAGCAGAGACACATTAACAGGGCACAGGCATATAAAAGAATGCATGCCATAGCCACTGAAAGTAATTAGTACATAAAATCATTCAAGGGCATCAAGCGAAAAATAGGCTTCTTCTAAAGTGAAATTTTCCACTCCCAGTGGTGACGGTCAGTGCTGTTCTGAGAGTTGTTAATGCCCCCAGGAGATGGCAAATACATAAACACACTTTTAATCACCGCAAAACGCTGACACTTGGTTCTATCCCAAATCCTATTGAAATGCCTTTTTCATATATTGAACCTAACAGTCACTCTCTCATATACATATTTTAGACACAAACTTTTATTATATATCAATGCTAATACAATGACTGTTAGCTATCAAAAGGTTTTTTAGAAACAGCTTACTGCAAAACAGTTCAAATTGCACTTGAATAAGCACTTCTCTGCAGAAAAGTGCTCTACTGAGACTTTAAAAGTAACTCTGAATTCAAGTTCTCTTACAACAAACCTGATGTTCTCTGCTCCCTGACTTTGCTCAGCTCACTTGTAGATATTTTGGTTATTCTTGCTTCTATACCTTTCACAACCCCTACTGAAGACCATTCAAAATATCAGCATCAGACAGAACTCGTAACAGAAAAACTGTTAGTATTTTGGAGTTGTCAATGCAAACAAAAACAATCTGTGGCCTTACTCCAAAGCAGTTTATCTCCATGACACAAAGCAGAAGCTCTCTCTAAGGTGCCCTCTGCATTCCCTGGAAAGTTGGAAAGCCAGGCTGGGGCCAGTAAGCATGATGACAGTTACTTCCGTGTTTGAATTTCTCCTCGAGACTTCCTGCTCGAGAACACCAAGGTAAAACTGAGTTTACAAGGCTTTGAAATGAAATCAGAACCTAGAAGTTCTCAAAGCCAAAACTGAATTAATCAAAATTATTTATGAATCAGAGAACTTTGCTTTATGTGGCTTAAGATGACAAGCTATGAGAGACAGGGGCCTTCTGCAGTAAGGGAGCAGAATATTAAAAGGCCTTTAAAAAGTCCTGCCAGCAGGTCGAGAGGTGATCCCTCCCCTCTACTCAGCACTGGCGAGGCCACATCTGGAGTGCTGGGTCCAGTTCTGGGCTCTGCAGTACAAGAGGGACGTGGACATACTGGAGACTGTCCAGCAAAGGGCCACAAAGATGATGAAGGGACTGAAGCACCTCTCCTACGAGGAAAGGCTGAGAGAGCTGGGACTGTTCAGCCTAAAGAAGAACAGGCTCAGGGGGATCTCATCAATATGCACAAATACCTGAAGGGAGGGTGCAGAGAGGATGGAACCAGGCTCTTCTCAGTACTGCCCAGTGACAGGGCAAGAGACCATGGGCACAAAATGAAACACAGGTGGCTCCATCTGAAGATGAGGAAACACTGCTTTGCTGTGAGAGTGACCGAGCACTGGCACAAGTTGTCCAGAGACGGAGTCTCCATTCCTGAAGATACTCAAAAGCCACCTGGATGTGGTCCTGGGTAACTGGCTTTAGGTGGCCCTGCTTGTGCAGGGGGAGTTGGACCAGATGACCTCCAGAGGTGCTTTCTAACCTCTACCATTCTGTGATTCTGTACTTACCTGAGGTTATCATTCTAACCCACTAGGAACATGGAGGGGGCAACACACACACACAAATGAACAAAAAGACTACCAACTTTGCACTGTATATACAAAGGAAGACCAGGCTCAGTGTTTGCAAGTTGATTTTGCCATTTTGTTTACACCATTGCCTTACATGAAACAACAGAAGCTTTTCTACTTCATGGTCTGCATGAACTCTACATTCTAAGAAAAAAAGCATTGGCTTTCACCTCTCCAACAAGACGGTATAACTGATCTCTCCTGTGCTGCATAGTAATATTAGTTAATGACAGCCACAGAAAACCTTTACGGAGTCTCAAGTATTTCTTATGACTATGACATTTTGAAAAGTGTAAAAAAGTAGTCAGAATGTAGCAACTCTCCCTTAAACTAAAAGTATTATTTAATTCTGTTCTAAAATCCTCACTTCTGGCTGCTCTCCAAGAGCAGAAAATAAGCTAGGAGTCTGCAAGAATGGGAACCAACCTGAATAATCATTGCTGAATGTCACATACAGTCCAAACAAATCCATTTACCAGTCAATACACGAGACGCTAATAATTGATTCTTCCTAAAAAGTGAAAATCTGGTATTTCTAGAAATCACATTAGATTTTTCCCTAGTCATAAATTCATATTTACACCTGGTTCCACTGACAGACTTTTCTATAATTGAAGAAAAATATTGATCTGTTTTATTAGGCATGAAAAGCATTTAATTTTATGCTGGATGTAAGAGCAAATATAAACATTCTGAAACAGTGGATTTTTAAATACTGTGAATAGTGAATAGCAGCAAGCTGTGAATACAAAACAAAGTAACAGTATGCTATCCTACTAACCTGGAAATAAATTTCATTCCCATCAAACTTCATCACTCCTTTAAAACACTCCCATTACATAGCATTTTCTTTGTACCTTTCTAGTTCATGATCCCACTGTTTCCCTATTTTAAGTCAAACTGGGTTTGTATGACCTTAAGAAACAAAAGTATACAAGACCAAGAAGAAAGAAAATCGAGAACAACATGAAAACCTACAAACTGTTTAGTGAAGGCTTTTAATTGAAGGATTGACAGAGATGAGTGCCATTTTCTAGTTGCTAACAATCTTTTTAGATTATTATTATGATTAGTCACACAGGATTTAAGAAGGCTGATATTTGGTAAAAAAAAAAAAAAAAGACTGCAAGAGTTAATGTGTGGTGTCTTTTTAAAAACACAAACAATAAAGTATTCTGATTTTTAAATTCACACACTCAAGTTTGTATTTGTAGCTGCAGAAAGTAGTGTACAAATACAAATCAACTTCACCTGTTTCACCTAGGTACTTGTAGAAAGGCAGTCAAAACAAGTAAGGAAAACACACACATATCTGAAGGTACGGACTACAGATAACAGTTTGGAAAACTTGATCTTACAGAAACCTGAATTCCTAAAAGCGTTTCCCAGT